>NC_141285.1:5545000-5802500 GCF_037954325.1 Fistularia commersonii | reverse complement strand
CACTTGGAGTATATGTGTTAGTTAAAAAAAGGGAGTATGGAATAACTCAGATATAGATCAAGATAATTAAGTATATAAGATACAAAACACATCGACCTCTATGTGTGTTGTATGTTGTGAATATTGAAGTTATTGATTGATAAATATAGACCCAAGAGGGAAAAAATATGGATCACAAGTTTTAGTTTAAAGAACGTACTTAGGTGGTTTGAAACACATCTTTCCGTTATCTCTGAACATTGGCAGTATTCAATATGTTGTTTTTGTTATTTTTTTAACCTTTTGTGTTTCTGCTTGTTTTATAATGATTGAGCTTTTAAGTCATCATTTTCTTAGATGTCATGGAGAAATGTGCGACAAGAATTTCCTCTTAGGATCTAGGAAACTTTAGCTGCCTTTGACAAAGAAAGACTAAACAAAAATAGATCTGTCTCAAGCAAGGGGTGAATAGATAATTGGATTTTCATTGTGGTGTTAACTGTAATTTTAAACACTCTCCTGTCAGAGAAAACAATTGTGGACATAGAGAGGGGGATACTACTTTTGCAAACAGTAACAGGTGTATATATTGCATAACTTGAGTGAACTAATTATCCCTGTCACTATTTTTGAGGTTCACTGAGATACTGAGCAGCTTCACTGGAAGAGCAGCAGGTGACTGATATCTTGCTCAAGGGCAACGTGATTCTCTAAGCTCTACCTTCAAGGAAGGTAGACCTTTACTTAGTCACACTACAAGCTTAAAATGCTGCATATATGGCGTCAATGTAATATTGGATCCTTTCCATCTTGCATTACCATTTGTTCTATGTAGAGTTATTAGGACTAGTGAAATAGGAATCGAATCCCAGATGCATGGGTAGAAGATCTGAAAAGATTCAACACCAGCTAGCCTGGATATGTATAATCAGTGCAATAACAGGTCTTTAGGCAATTACTGGTAATTCAATTTCATTTTGAGAGGAAGATCTAAAATTTCCAAGTGTATTTAAGCAACACGCATTGATTGGTATCAAATTGAATATTATAATAACTGAATATTTGTTTATTTTATTATAAAATGTATAAAGTTATTGTAAAAGAATTAAAAGCAAATGAAGATGAAATGATTATCAATGATATTGCTATGTAAATAATGGAATACATAAAATCTCAAATAAGCACTGGCTAAGACAAAAATGAAAATGAAAACAAATAAATAAAAATGAATAAATTACAAGATAAATATGCTATGGTAAATACCATGCAGCAATGATGCTACCACTACACTACTAATCATAGTAATAATAATACATTTGAAAAACAGTCACAGTCAGTCAATCACAGGGCTACATATAGTAGCACACATCCATTCATTCTCTAACTGGGCAAAGCAGGGTCTTCAATGACTTTGTTGCATGTTTATGAATTAAGTTCTCTGGAGGAAATCAGAGAAATGGCAGAAGATATGGGGAAAAACACAACTATCCAATTGAAGAAACAAACAAAAAATAAACAAGCAAGCAAACAAACAAGCAAACAGCCAAAAAAAAAATCAATAAATAAGTAAATATGTGGTCGAAATGGTTAATTTAAAGCACAATTAACATGAGGCTTTACAGTATTTGTTGTCAGGGGCTATAAAACTGTAATTTACACATTTTTCTCCCTATTTTTCTTGGGTACTGTTTGTAAAAATAATCTTTAACCAATAGGGTTGTTCCAGGATTCAAGGATTTGAGGATCCAAAGTAAAGTACATCTTCTTCTTCTTCTTCTTTCAGCTTTTCCCTTCAGGGGTCACCACAGTGAATCAACTTTCTCCATCTAACCCTATTCTCTGTATCCTCCTCTCTCACACCAACTACCTTCATATCCTCTCTCACTACATCCATAAATCTCCTCTTTGGTCTTCATCGAGACCTCTTGCCTGGCAGCTCCAATTCCAGCATCAGTCTACCAATAAATTCTGTATCCCTCCTCTGTACATGACCGAACCATCTCAGTCTGGCTTCTCTGACCTTCTCTCCAAAACATTTAACATGTGTTGTTCCTCTGACAGACTCATTCCTGATCCTATCCATCCTAGTCACTCCCAAAGAGAACCTTAGCATCATCATCTCTTTGACCTCTGGCTCTGACTCCTGTCTTTTGGTCATTGTAGTTTTTAGGCCATACAGCATTGCTGGTCTCACCACTGTCTTGTACACCTTTCCTTTCATTCTGGCTGATAGTCTTCGATCACACAATACCCATGAAACTTTTCTCCACCCATTCCAACCTCCTTGTACTCGTCTCTTCACCACTTTTCCACTCTCTCCGTTGCTCTGGACTGTTTACCCCAAGTATCTGAAATCTACCAGCTTCTTGATCTTCCCTCCCCCAAGCCTCACCTGTCCACCCGAGTTCCTCCCATTCACACCATTATACTCTGGGTTGCTGCGACTAACTTTCATTCCTCTCCTTTCCAGACCATACCTCCACCTCTCTAGATTTTCCTCTACCTGTTTTCTGCTCTCACTACAGATCACAATGTCATCCGCAAACGTCATGGTCCATGGGGATTCCTGTCTAACCTCATCTGCCAGCCTGTCCATCACCATTGTGAACACGAAGAGGCTCAGAGCTGATCCCTGATGGAGTCCCACCTCCACCCTGAACTTCTCTGTTAGCCCTACAGCACACCGTACTAATGTCTCACAACTAGAATACATGTCCTGCACCAGTTCAACATACTTCTCTGCCACTCCAGACTTCCTCATACAATACCAGAGCTCCTCTCTTGGCAACCTGTCATATGCTTTTTCTAGGTCTACAAAAACACAGTGCAGCTCCCTCTGGCCTTCTCTTTACTTCTCTATTAGCATTCTCAACGCAAACACTGTATATGTTGTACTCTTGCCAGGCATGAGTCTATACTGCTGTTCACAAATGCTGACTTCTGCTCTCAGACTAGTTTCCACTACTCTTTCCCATAACTTCATTGTATGGCTCATCAACTTTATCCCTCTATAGTTGCCACAATTCTGCATATCCCCTTTATTCTTAAAAATAGGCACTATAACACTTCGTCTCCCTTCTTCAGGCATCTTCTCACTCTCTAAGATCCTGTTGAATAATCTAGTCAGAAAATCTATCACTGCTTCTCCCAGACACTTCCACACCGCCACGGGTATATCATCAGGACCAACAGCTTTTCCATTCTTCATCCTCTTCAATGCCTTCCTCACTTCACTTTTACAAACTTGTGCTAGTTTGTGGTCTACAATAGTCCTGTCTTCTACCCTTGCCTCTCTTTCATTTTCCCCATTCATCAGCTCTTCAAAGTACTCTTTCCATCTTCCTATCACTCCTCTAGCATCTGTCAATACATTTCCCTCTCTATCCTTAATCACCTCAGACTTTTTTTACATCCTTTCCATCATTATCTCTCTGTTTCGCCAACCTGTATAGATCGTTCTCACCCTCCTTTCCATCCAACCGAGCATACAGGTCATAGTACGCCCTTTGTTTTGCCTTTGCTACCTCTATCTTTACCTTACGTTGTATCACCCTGTACTCCTGTCTGGTCTCTTCAGTCCTCTCAGTATCCCACTTTTTCTTTGCTAAGTGTTCTCTCTGTATACGCTCCTGCACTTCCTCATTCCACCAACAAGTCTCCTTATCTACTTTCCTTCCAGATGAGACACCAAGTACTCTCCTACCTGTCTCCCTGATAACACTATCTGTAGTTTTCCAATAATCTAGAAGCTCTCCCTGACCACCCAGACCCTTTCTCAACTCCTCCCTGAAAACCATACAATGCTCCTCTTTTTTCAGCTTCAACCACTTTGTCCTCTGCTCTGCCTTTGTCCCCTTCATCTTCCTCACCAGAGTCATCCTACAAACCACCATCCTATGCTGTCACCAGAGTCATCCTACAAACCACCATCCTATGCTGTATGGCTACACTCTCACCTACAACTACTTTGCAGTCACTGATCTCTCTCAGGCTACCTCATGTATTCAAGATATAGTCTACCTACGTGCTCCTACCTTGGTTCTTATAAGTTACCCTATGTTCCTATCTTTTCTGGAAAAAAAGTGTTCACTACAGCCATCTCCATCTTTTCTGCAAACACAATCACCATCTGTCCTTGTACATTCCTATCCTGTATACCGAATCTGCTCATCACTTCTTCATCACCTCTACTGCCTACACCAACGTGTCCATTGAAGTCTGCACCAATTACCACTCTCTCATGTGTGGTTATATTCTGCATCACTTTATCTAACTCATTCCAGAACTTCTCCTCTTCAAAGTCACATCCCACCAGGCACTCACAACATTGAGCATCATATCATCAGTTTCAGACTAATAAGTCTATCTGACATTCTTTTCTCCTCCAGAACGTTCCTAGCAAACTCATCCTTCAAGATAACTCCTACTCTTCTTGTCAGTACCATAATAGTACAACTTAAAGCTTGCTCCCAAGCTTCTAGCCTTACTACCTTTCCACCTGGTCTCCTTGACACACAGTATATCCACCTTTCTTCTCCGCATTATGTCGACCTACTCTCTACCTTTTCCTGTCATAGTCCTGACATTCAAGGTCCCTAATATCAGTCCCAGGATCTCTCCTTTCCTCCTTTCTCTCTGCTTCTCCTCTGCAATGTTTGTAAGTTGCTTTGGATAAAAGCGTCAGCTAAATGACTGTAATGTAATGTAATGCTTCTGAATACACCCTCCTCCTCTTCTTCTTCTTCTTTGACCCACAGAAGCCCAATTTCTACCGGTATCCTGTAGGCCATCAGTACCAATGGCGGTCGTTGTTAACCCAGTCCTTGACCGATCTGGTATGATCTGGTTATGGTTGACTCACATGTTTGGTTTTGGCAAAATTTTTACGCCGGATGCCCTTCCTGACGCGACCCTCGGCATTTATCCAGACTTGGGACCGGCTCAGGGAGACACTGCTCCGTGCCCCCCCAAGCCAGGCTTGGGGAGACACGGGCCAGTGCTGCCTTGAGGCTGCATTATTCAAAGTATATGTAGTCATATATGTTCAGTAAGGAAGAGTGCTTTACAATGAAATTGTTACTTTGCTAAGCCAGACAGTTTGACAAGGTGTTAGTATAAAGAGGAGACATAGGTAAATAAGTCAGAAAAAAACAAAACAATATATAACTCAGCACAATAAGAACAGAGAGTGAAAGATGTGGCAGGAATAAAATTTGCAATGGAGTACACAAGTAACAGGTTGGCAGGTAAACAGTCAGATTCATGCCAGCAGTCCATCATGGCAAATTTGACCACTGCTGTGATTGTATGATGGCAATGAGTTTACGACATTTGAGCAATGATAAATTGAACGTGCTTATTTAGATGCAGAAACTATCAGTTAATAATAATAATTTATCCCCTTTTAATCCCTGTGGGGATATTTATTCTTGGGAATTAATGGATGAAACATAACCAGTAGGCGTGCCATCCACCAGGGGAGCAGTTAGGGATTGAGTGTCTTGCTCAAGAACACTTTGAGGAGCTGGGAATTGAACCGGGAATGTTTGGGTCCAAAGAAAATTGCTCGACTTCCTGCGCCACGCCCCAGTTATCATCTAATGACTGCGAAAGTTAGTTGCAGCAAGGTGACACTTTGAAAATAAGACATAGAATAGTTAAAGATTTCAGTATTATGAGGTGTCGCTCTGAATGGATTTTACCAATAAGCCCTGTTATTTTTTATTTTTTATTTATTTTTTTATAATTGATTTATAATTTAATATATACAATATCCAAAATGGTTACTTGTATAACATGAGAAGACACGTTTCCAACACTTTAAGATTGTAATGAGCAAATAGATGCAGCGTACATCCCTATTTATTCTCGAAAGCCTTTGGCTACAGTTGCTCACTGATCCGTCACATTTAGCCAGGTTTGCTTGCTACAATAGGGCTGGACAGCTGACACTAGTGCTCCCCTCCCTTTTTCTTCTTAATGTGTTGTGATGAGGAGCTTATGTGAGGTTTTCCCTGTAAAATTACCCCCTCAAGCTAATCTTGAATCTGCCTTATGTGGGCGTACATTTCATGATCACTTCCTAGTCAAGGTGATACTGGCAAGTAGATACTGACCATGGGGGTGGGGTGGGGGGGGGCTTCGAGCTAACCTGGGCTAAAGACAACGTCACACAATGCCACAGCCCCAAGATATGGTAGCCATGATTTTCATTGTTTTCTTCTGACACAAGGGGACATGTTGTAGCCTGTAGCCACAGCAGGGATTAGCTGTCTTTTTGATCTGTGATTGACATAACTTGCCTTATGCAGTACAGTATACAGTTATTGATTTGAATTGGTTGCATGCCTTTCAAGAGAAAGAAAATTGAGCAAAAGCAGATGAGTTGTTGAAGAAAAGAGTGATTCACTGTCCATCACACACAATAGGGGGATATTGTTGCATCCAGCTCTTTGACAACATTTTAGGAGAAATCTGTTCTACATCTGCATTATGCAACTAATGCACTATTTACAGTTTCTGATTCTGGTGGCTTTCTCTTTTGTCTATAGTCTCAAAGCCACTGGCTTGTTCACATCCCTACACAGTGTATTTTGTCTCTGTGAATGTGCGTGTCATGATGCTGTTTTATGCATTTCGATCCCCTGAGTTTAAACTGTAAGATGTCGATAACCAACCTGTAAATGACAGGCACAGAGGGAGTGTGTTCAGCACGTGGTAGGATATTAAAAAGGTCACACCCATACACAAATACCCTAAAACTGCAACACACAGACTCACACACATACGTAAAGAAAAGAATATACGAGCTCCAATCACTGCATCATTTGCCTCAATTTTGAATTTAAAACTTTCAAGGTAGACTTTAAGTGTTTTTATTAATACATCATAAAACCATTTTAAATATCAGGTTAAAAAATAAGAGCTCCACCGCTCAGCACTGATTTACTCTTTTTTATTACTACAAGAACAAAAATACACGTAACTTAACCTGAAAAAAAAAAAAATTGAACAATGAATTCAGTAAAAAAAACGCCTATTATTTTAAAACTGATATGCTGACCAAAGCTAAATGGTGACAAGTTATTCAAGAACTTAGCATGGAGCAAGGAGGCTTGTATAACATTGATTTTGCAACCATTTATTGCTAACATGTAACTATGTTACTTTAAGGGTTATTTGGCACCATTAAAAGAAAAAAAAATAAATAAAAAGAACTGTTAATAACTGACATATCATTACTTAGCTGTTAGCACCATTACTACACACAAATCAACCTTCATCCAGATTCAGCTGCCTGGAGAGCAATGCTGACTTTTTGGTGACCACCGAGTCACCTTGTCTAGCCAATGATGGCAGTACTGAGTTGAAGCTACTTCTGGCTCTGCCTTGCAGCTGTGCTGGACCTATATAGTGACTTGCCTTTGGATATATCCTGCATAAATAAATAAATAAATAATGTATTATTTATTCATTCATTTATTTATTCATTATTTATCTATTTGCACTGCAAATATTGCATTGATATATTTTCAGTTGAGGCAATTCTGTCCCATCCACAAGAGCAATGTTGGACTAAATTTTAAGTACCAATGTTCAACGTAGATATTATCAGCGTCTTAAAATTCGGGGACCAAACAAAGAAGGCAGCATCAAAAGTGGTGCCATTTAACTTTTTTTATACCTCCCTCAGGAAATTGAAAAAAAAAAAAAGAAAAAAATAATTTCAATACATTTTCAGAATTCAAAAGTTGAAAAGGACTGTACAGCTCCTAATAAACTAATTTATTTATTTGATTTATTATTGTATTTATTCAGCTATACATCATCTATATGTCAAATTGTAAGTTAGTTTGTTTGATTACTTGCTTATTGCCACATAGTGGAGCACAAATTCAGCACCAGACAGTAGAAACTATCAGACGACAGAAGAGGCAAGTGAAGGGATTTACCACAAATACTTTACGGACACTTTCACAAAATTACAGTAGAGAGCATGGCATCACCCATATTGAGATTTAATACATTACAAAATTTACTGGAGCTATTTCTCTCCCTTGGCCTTCTTTTGCCTCTGTTCCTACACATCTTTTATCTTGTTTTATCCCCTCACTATCCTCCATCCATCTCACGGGTGCCAGGCCTGAGCTTGCGGGAAGCAAAAAAAAAAAAAAAAACAGAAAAATAAAACAGAGAGACAGGGAGATCGCATTTCCATTCCACATCACTGGCGTGGAGTCTTAAACCACAAAGTGCACTGGCACTGGACAAAGAAGCTGGATTCAATAAATATGTGGACTAAGCTCTGCTATTCAGGCCCGAAGTATTGAATTTCTTATTTAGGTCATTTAGACTGGGCAAAATTGATACAGTATGCAGCTCAAGTCTACGGCTCCTTTTTTCCTCTCTGTCTTTGCCCTTCTAAATAAATAGAAGATGAGAGGCAGCCCAGTGTGTGTGGGTGTGTAAGAATGCCTTCAAGTGAAGGAGTAGCTTTCAAGGGTGATGTTTATTTATTTATTTATGTATTTATTTGTTTTTTTTTTTTTTTACTCTTTTTCCATGCCAGAACGTAAGTGTTTATGCATTTTGTCAAAAGAGCGTGAACAGTGATGAGAAAAAGAAAGGCATTAAAAGGGGGGACTGAAATAAAAACAAATTGATTGAATGAAATTGAGAAAGTGTGTGGATAGGGAGAAAAACTGTGTATGTGTGTGTATCTGTGTGTGTGTGTGTGTGTGTGTGTGTGTGTGTGTGTGTGTGTGTGTGTGTGTGTGTGTGCCTGTTTGCGATGTATGTGTGTGTAAGGGAGAGAGAGAGAGGGCTGGTGTTTTGACATTTTATTGGAGTCTCAATGAGGTCTGCACGAGACAATGCTCTCCTACCTCCTCGTTTAGCTTGATCTTAATTGGCCATTAGATTGAAAAATAGGCTGTACCTCCTCTCCTCCTACTACCCTTCTCCTCTGCAGCCTCAGAGCTGATTAGACCTTTGATTTACTAATAAACACAAAGAAACAGATTAGTGGCATGGCTGGGGTGGCATCAGACATGCTTAAGTGTCTCTGTAGTGGGAAAATACCAGCCTGGGCATGCGCACATTCACGAACCTTTTTAGCTTTAGTTGAATTTATTTATTTATTTATTTATCTATTTATCTATTTATTTATTTATTTTTATTTTCATTTCTATTTTTATTTTTATTCATTTATTTTTATTTTTATTTATTTATTTTTATTGTCATCATCATTATAACTTAAGCAAAATATTACTAAACCATCACATACTTGAACAACTAAGCTGACCACAATGTTTTAATGTTTCTGTAGGTCTTATCGTCCTCTTCTGCACATTACTACACATCATAGCCACTCCATTATTATCGATATTACTATTTATTTATTTGCTTATTTTCCACATTCTCAAAACTTGCCCTGGGGTCTTATGACAAATAAGATATTGCCCACAATGAGCAGAACTCAATCAGTGCTTGTGTTGGCTGACAGTGAGAAAGACATGGATAATTACTTGCTAAATAGGCAATCACCAAGGTGCTGCCCACACAATAAAGCCTGTATTTGTATTTTGGGGAGCTTCCATGCAAATGCATGTGTATAGAATCCAAGAATTGAGCAAATAAAGTATACTCTGCACCAATGCTAATACTGGTGCAGGTAAGATAGGTAGGAATGTAGGTCCTGAAAAGGCTCTATTTCAAAATGAAATCACATGTCTATTGTCAAGCGAGTGGAAACAATAGTGTGTCATGAGGAATGGAAGAATAGAGACTGCTCTCACACCATTTATTCCAAGCTGAAATTGAGTTTAGGCTACATCTATTCCCTATTGGTATGTGTTAATTTTCTTCTCTGACAGCTCCTGAAAATTTGTTTGCTTTTGTGGTTTCGAAGGGATCTCTTTGAATCATAAACTTTACATGTGACAGGGCTACGCTAAAAAAAAAATCACCACAGAGAAACCATTTCAAGCAGACTGAGTGTGTAATGAAAGTGACTATTGGTATTTAAAATTCATGGACTGAAAAGCAATTGATGATGTTAAATTTAGTATTTATCTTTTTAATTCAATCTGGTTATCTGACTGTGACCCTGTGTGAGGATGAGTGGTATAGATGATGAATGAATGGATGAACAACTGAATGAACAAACTAACTAACAAGCAAAAAAAAAAAGATTGAACAAACAACAAAGAGAATAATTGCATGGGTGAATAAATCAATGGATGATCTTGTTTGCTGTGGATTTTTATTTAATTTGCTACTTGCCAGAGAAATATTCCTTGATTTTTATTTCCCTCCATGTTCATATCCTTAAAATGGAATGCTGTTTTTTGACATATTTATGTGTAGATACATTTTAATTAATCAACTGAAAAAAATGCTCTTGGTAAAAGCGTTTTCCCATCCAGAGAAATATATTTTTTCTCTCTTTTTCACAAACTTTTTCATAAATATCTCTGTGACATTTTATTCTTTTCGATTTGGCAGCTCCATTCATTGGTCACTACAGCAAATCATCAGCTTCCATCAAACCCAATCCCGTTCTTCCACTTCTCCCACACCAACTGACCATAAATCTCCTCTTTGATCTTTTATTCCATTGACAGCACTTAAAAAGGAACATGTTCAGTCAACAAATATAAGACTGACCTTAATGAGTATCTGTTCTGCAGAATTTAGAAGGAAGAGTAAAGCAATTATATCCAGCGACCACCAAGTCCATCTATTGGTGCCTAATTACACTGACTAAATGTGAATCTATCAAAAATAGACTTGATATCGAACTTGGAGAGGTATTCAAGTGACTGCAATTTAATTACAGCATCTGAATAGATACTTGCATACTGTGTTATACATTATGGCCTTGCAATTATGAATCGGCATCTTACCAGAGAAAACACACACACCCAATTCACCCATGTAGGCATTGGTGGATGTAGATAATATAAGTATGTAAGTGTCTCATTAAATATGACATGTGCACATAATTCATTAAATGGTTATTAAATTCAGAAAAGCAGTATCAGAGACCATATACTGTACTTATTACTTATCAATAGCCTATTAACTTCAGAATGTGAGGACAAGACACTTGGGATATTTGTGTGTGTGTGTGTGTGTGTGTGTGTGTGTGTGTGTGTGTGTGTGTGTGTGTGTGTGTGTGTGTGTGTGTGTGTGTTTGTGTGTGTGTGTGTGTGCGTGTGTTTGTGTGTGTGTGTGTGTGTGTGTGTGTGTGTGTTCAGGGGGTTACTATAAAAGGGAACAAGTCTCACAGTAAAACAGTTAAACAGTTGATAAGCTTCAGAAAGGCAACATATTTTATAACTCTGATACCCTTGGGTTTAAATAGGTGATCAGTATGGCCACAGCTGCTTTTGGTAAATTTCAACCTGAGCATTCATATGGGTGTCTCTTTAGCATATAGATGAATAATGGAATCTTTGCTCACCATTATGTGTTGCATGGACCTTGTTGTTGACCTACCAATATCAAGCAACTTAGAACACATTGATATACCTTTAACAAAGCAGACCCCTGCCAAGCTCAGCTGTGTTATAAGTTTCCATGTGGAAAACATATGTGTGTGTGTTTGAGCGAGGTGAAAACCACTTCCTGAGAAAGAAAGGCTAGACCTTGAAATTATTTAATCAATAGAGGGATGTTCTCTGTAATGAAGTGTGTCAGCTTCTTAACAGGACAAAAACCTTCATCGAGTCAATGAAGAGAGCAAGTTAAAGCTAGAGTTGGTTTTATCAAGCCATTCTGCAAAATATAACAGGAGTCCAACATTGCAGGTGAATAGAAAATCACAGACAAAAATGGTTATGACCACATTTGATGTGTAGTGAAATATGATCAGTTGCGATTACCCAGAAAAAAACAATGAAGAGTATTATTTAACTGACAAAGATTTTGTAAAAACATTATCAAGTCTGTGTGAGAATTATTGATCAGAAATTAATCAATGTCATTGATCACTTTGCTTACAGGTTATCTTGAGGGAGGGTTAAATGTTTGCTTCAAAAGATGCTTGAATATGTTATAGCTTTAATCCAAGCGGCTTCTTTCACACTTGGTCAAGACTTTTGCTTTGTACAAAGTTATTGTTGCCACTGCAGCAAATAATTCTGGCTGAGAACATTGTCATGATCACAAGCTAGTGCAAGCTAGAATTGGATCACACGCTCAGTATTGTTTTTTGATTTTTTTTTTTTCCTTTTTTTATGTTATTCTACGTCTAATATATTTCACAACTAACTTTTAATGTACTGGCAAGCACTGTCAGGCACTGGATTCAAGCTGACAAACATGGAGGTGTGTGATGGCACTGGTACTAAGAAACCCAAGACACATGGGCACTAGCCCAAGACATCAATCAAATTTTGCCCAATGGCCCACTGTCATTTATTGCAAGGAACACTAACAAATAAAGTTGTGCCAATGACTGTGAACAGTTCCTTACAGCTACAGTAGTACGCAACCAGTAGTCCTACAGAGGGCATTAGAGTTACTTGCCTTGAGATTAATACACTGTGTGCACAATTATAGGACAAGTGATTATTTTGACCATATCCTTATTTTATCCATAATTTACAACTCCAAGCTATATAAACTTGAATGCTTATTGGCTTTAATGCATATCAGCTGATGTGTATTTGTGTAATAAGGGATGATGTGGCCTATGGAGATTAACAATCTACAGTATATAAAGGTGTACATAATTATTAGGCAGATTCTTCTCCTCAGGAAAAATGGGCCTTGGAAGGGATTATACTGACGCTAAAAAGTCAAAATTGTAAAAAATCTTTCAGAGGGATATTGCACTCTTGAAATATCAAAGATATTTGGACATAATCATAGAACCATCAAATGTTTTGTTGCAAATAGTCAACAGGGTCGCGAAAAAACATGCAAATTAACCGCTAAAGATTTGACAAGACTCAAACATGAAGCTACTAGGAACTCATTATCCTCCAGTGCTGCCATATTCCACAACTGCAATCTACCTGGATTGTCAAGAAGTATGAGATATTCAGTACTCAGTACTCAGTACTCAGTATATTCAGTATATTCAATACTCAGATACTCAGACATGGCTAAGGTGAGAAAGGGTGAAACCCGACTACCTCTGAACAAGACACATAAGTTGAAACATCAAGAATGTGCCTAGAAATATCTGAAGACAGATTTTTCAAAGGCTTTGTTGACTGATGAGATAGTTGAACCTTTTTGGATTGAAAATTGACTCAAAATAAACTCTTAGACCTGCTGACAATGTTTAGAGGACACTTTCTTCAAGAGGTTGTACAGGAAAAAGTCTGCATCTTGCAAGAAGACTTTGATTTTTATGCAAGACAATGCTCCATCATATGCATCAAAGTACTCCACGGTGTGGCTGGCAAGTAAAGGCCTTAAAGATGAAAAACAAATGACATGGCCCCCATCTTCATCTGACCTATACCCTATTTAGAACTTTGGGGCTCTTCTTAAGTATGAAATTTACAGTGAAGGTAAACAATAAACCTCACTGAATAGTGTCTGGGATGCTGTGGTTGCACAAAAAGTTCTGACCAGATAAAGAAACTGACTGACTCCATGAATGGAAGGCTTGTGACTGTTAGAAAAAAGAAGGGCGGCTCTATTGGCCACTGAGGTTTCTTGTTTTTTTGAAATTTCAGACATGCTTATTTGTAAATTTTGAGTTTGCTCAAAATGAACAAATTCCTCCCTCCTCCTACCCTCCTTCCCTTTAAATTCCCCTCTTCTCCCCTTGTTACTGCAACACTTAAGTTTTAAAGAAACAAATGAGATCAGAAAGTGGATTATTTGCATTAGAATTCTGCATACAAAATAGTTGCCCAATACATTTGTACATATAGATAATCTCTTAAGAAAGCCAAAACTTCAATTTTACTACTTAAATGTTCAGGTTTGAGGGTTTGTTAGCATTTTGGATTGACCGAGAGCACTGTAGCTGTACAATGACAAAATTAATTCTCAAAAATACAATATCAATATAGATAATTCTGCACGCAGTGTATGTGCACGGTGAAGGCCAACTGATAAATGTAGCCCAGAGAACAGCCACATCATCATTGGCACTATATAAAGTATATCTGGAACGATGTGACCACTTTCAAACAAAGGGTATCACCGCAATCTAGTCTTGAATTGTATCTCCTGTTTATCTCTTAGCAAAATTCACTGCATGTGAGGAACCAACCAATTCTGAAAGCCATGTCTCACAGAGCTTCAAGGTCCAAAGCACATGTGCATATATATTTATGTATTTATATACACAATCTAAAATAGACTTAAAACAACTGCTATTTGTGTTATTAATATACTAAAATGACAAAACAACACATATTTCTTCTTCTCGTCCGATTATTTTGATGCAGCAACTGTCATTTTTGTTAAATGAGGAATTTCACAGATGATTGTAACCTGACACAAAATCAGTCACTTTGAGTTGTGAGAAATGTTCGAAAACTCAATAAAGGTGACACGTATGGACCTTCCCCATTGACTCTAATCATCCTGCACAACCCGCCAGCACAGGATATTCTAATGTGGCTTCATTTCTGTGACATGATAGCCTTAAACACCACTGTATATCCACATAAATAAACATGCACTTAAGCTTGTGAACAGTGAATAACACCAACTGATTTGCATATGAAAACAGTGTAATACATAAGCTCTCACTTTCCCAGCATGCGGCACGCTCACACTTTCTCCCTCGCTCACTCTGTTCTCTGTTATCGACACATCCAGAAAAGCTGGCCATCACTACCTCTGTCTTTACTCATCTTTCAGCCCCCTCCCTCTTTCCTCCCTCTGTCTTTCATTGATCTCCCTCTCACTGGACTCATCACTCTACATTCTCTGCAGACAAAGAGCAACCGCTGGATGACAATCACATTAGAGCACACAATCTATTTATGGCTTTGCCTCATATTTCAACTCCTTTCTCTCTCACACACACACAAACACATGCACCCACTCCCCCTCTCTTTCTCTTGTACTCTCTAATGATATAAACACAGCAATTTTAGTTGTAATGAGTTTTTAATGAAAAATGAAATATTTACAGTGGCTGCAGGACAGGAGATAAAAATTTGAGAAGGGCAGGTGTTACCAAAGCAGAGGAAAATAAGCACCATGCAATACAATTTTTCACTTTGATTCCCATGTGTACATGAATGGGTTTGGATTACATGTGAATTACTTAAAAGACTTTAAAATGGTTACAGCTTTGTTATGGTTAGATTCATACAGGAACTGCAGGTTAAGCTCTTATGGAGCAAAAGGAGTGACTTAATCATCGGGTGTGGTTTCAGGAGGGAGTGGTTAATGCCTGATTTCCCAAAGCAATAATACGATAGCCAGCTGAAGTTAAGACAGTTATCAGACCAGGGCAGGGCCCAGCACAGGTTCTAAAGCAGTAAATTAGGTTTGAACAAATCCAAAAAGTGATCAAATCTTGATCAAATGAGCTAGGTATGAAATTGCCCCAAATAGTTGTGTTATGGAATAAAATTATTTTGTGCTTGTAGCAGCTTTTTACAGATAAGTCTGGTCAATAAAGAGGGTTAGTGATGTAATTTAGACATCTTCATATTGAAAATGCTTCTTAATCATGTTTTGCTACAAGATTACAGCATTGCCAATCTAATAAGCTTGGAGGGGGTCCTTCAGAGACCCTCAAGAACTTTCCTTCAAGGCAGGAGCAGCTGGGATCAAGCACTTTCCAGTTCTCAAGTGTTGCCTGTCCAATGATGAACACGTGACACTCATTCATTTTGCACTCAACTGAACTGCTTATTAAGCAGTAAAGACAATAAATAAATAATAATTTATACTTTTTTAAACCCCGTGGGGAAATTCTTTCTCTGCAATTAGCCCATCATGGATGAGCCATGAGCAATATACTGCTGTCAACCAGCGCTAGGGGATCAATGCCTTGCTCAACAGCACTTCGATACGAAAGGAGGAGCCAGGAAACGAACCAGGAATGTTTGGGCCCAAAGATGACTGCTCTCCCTCCTGCACCATACTACCCCGAAAAAAAAGTGTTTCCTCCCCATCGGGGCATCAAATCCAGGGTCCTCCGCCCGACAAACAGAGATACCGTCTACTATACTAATGAGGAGATACATAGATATAACAAACATAACATTTATATATATTGTGTCATATATATATGTTCAGTCACATCTCTCTCTCTCTCTCTCTCTCTCTCTCTCTCTCTCTCTCTCTCTCTCTCTCTCTCTCTCTCTCTCTCTCTCTCTCTCTATATATATATATATATATATATATATATATATATATATATATATATATTTGGTCTTTCACAGACCATTGCCTGTTGCCAGATCTGCAGAACCCAGGATATCTTTAACTGTAGGGTAGGGCAATGTGACACTGACACTAGACTGACAATTAAGTTTCATCAAGTGGGCTGGAAACAGAAAAACAAATCCTATTGATTTCAACTTGGTCTATTGCCACACCACACCAAGAAATTACCTAATATTTGTAAAATTTCAATGAGAGCTGATGGTGTCTGGCGTCATTGTCAGTGTTATGACAATAAATCCAAAATGCAATATTGTACATGGTAATTGTACTGAAGTAGTAAAAAAGTGACTTGGCCGTCAGGCCATTTGTTGTGTGTTGTCTGTGTGTGTGTGTGTGTGTGTGTGTGTGTGTGTGTGTGTGTGTGTGTGTCAGGGGGTTGATTGTGTGTGTGTGTGTGTGCATGTATGTAACGGGGAATCATCAATTCCCTCCAGAAATGCCATGTAGTGATGATAATGGTATGGGAGCAGAAAGTAATGAAGGCATTGATCTCCCCTCCATAGTAAGCACTTGACATTTCAACCAAAGCCTTGAGCATGTAACCTCCCCAAACAGTCTTTCTCCCTCCTCCTACCCTCCCCTTTAAATTCCCCTCTTCTCCCCTTGTTACTGCAACCCGTTAACACTTAAGTTTGCTCCACTTTTCCTTTGCATGGTCAACTCTGTCCGCCCTCTCTCTCCTCAGACTTTAATCTCTGTCCCTGTCTGTCTTTCCTGTGACATTGTTTTTTTTCTTTTCAACCTGTCATACTTTCTGGGCACACTTTTACCCCTGCTCTCCATCTATTCCTAATTCACTATAAAAACACAACACTGCCAGCAGCAACACATGAAAATGAATAAATAAATAAATAAACATATCGTCTGAGATGCAAGTGTGGCAAAGATAGCAGTAATGAATAACCCTTTCACCCCCCCACACCTCCAATATTTGAAGCTTGTTACCTTATGAAGTATTTCCCCATTCCACACAAACTTCCTTTAAACAGTTCTCTAAACACAGCTCTCTGATTTGTGATGTCAGGCACAGACACATTAGGAGTATTTGCATCAGAATCCTCACAGCTCAGGCTTCTAGCAGTTCTGAGAAAGAAAGTGACAGAATATATCCCTTTGGTTCATCATTATTGGCTTTTCATTACTGTAAATAGAACTTTTGAGCTTACTTCTATTTTTTACCGAACTGAAAAAAATCCATGGAGAAGAACAAAACACCCACTGTGGATAATTTCACATATTAACAGTTGTTATTAGTTTTTTATCAGGCCCATTGAAATGAAACAGGCAAGACAATGTACACCTAATCTTATAACCAAGATTTTTAAATAAGGGGGTAATAGGGCAGTAGGGCATGAACTATTATGCAAGATGATATGCTGTCTGACTTATTTATTTATCTTTTAACAGAATGAGTGTGAAGTGGTTGGCTACCATCTTGTTAATTTTAGCACTCATAACTGCAATGCTTGTTTTTTTATTCATATAATGTGTCCTGGAGAATTTAATGGTTAGTGATCAGCTCACCAAAATGTGGGAAGATAAATATTTGCAACAGTTAAAATAAATAAATAAATAAATAAATAAATAAATAAATAAATAAATAAATAAATAAATAAATAAATAAACACATACGATTTTTTTTATAATGTGATTACCCAACTCTACAGTAGCTGTAGGCCTGACTTGAAACATTTCCCAGATATCATAATTCCATGTAAAATCATTATATAAACACGTAAGAGGTTATGGTGACCATTGTTTGCATCAAAACACTAACAACATGTGAAATGGTACCCTTCATCATATACCCAGTAAACTTCAGACAAAGAAACATTCACATACACCCCAAACTGCTCATCCCATGGGTCAGTCCATATTAGCTTACTTGTTAATACTCGGCAGCCCAAGATCAATACTTAATCAAAAAGTAATGGGATTCCTCAGTCATCCCATATGATCTTTCAATTAAGACTCTGGATCTGTCTATCGGCCCATCTCCTGACACCTCGCTACAGAGGGTGCAAACCTGAGTGAGAGAGTCAGCTTTCTGCTGTTCTCATCGAGGAAATTGAGCTCTGGGCAAACACATAACGCATATGTTTTCAAACTTGTGTGAGGTTTAGTGCTCGTGTTTTGCAGGCTCATACACATTGTGCATTCATTGTGATGTGGGTAATTTACACATTAAAATCTATGAGAAATAACTTTATGCAAATGATAATGACTTCCCATTGATAATTTATGTTCTTATACATAAGAATATTATATGAGACAATTTATATTTATATTTATTGTTACTATTGTGACAACAAAAGAATTTCCCCCTTAGGCTGATCAGTAAAGTATTATCTTATCTTATCTTATCTTATCTTATCTTATCTTATCTTATCTTATCTTATCTTATCTTATCTTATCTTATCTTATCTTATCTTATCTTATCTTTTATTGTCACCCCAGAGTGACAAACAGTGCTAACATGCTGTAAAGAGAATGGCAGTTAACATTATTTGTCCAGAAAACTTTATCATGATTTGATTGGACTCAAACATCTGTTTTGTGGTTGCAAAGCCTGATATTTATTTGGCCAAACCATCACCTGACATTGCCCTCTAACACAGAATATTTAGCAATCACCACGCATGAGCCCTCACCACCATCATGTGTCATTGTTGAGCGACAGGGATTCCTGTCCTCACCATGACAAATTGACTTTCCATTGGCTTTCTTTCTGTTGTACCATTACCATAACTTTAACTTGTGCCCAAAACCACTGCCATGTAATGTAATTTTAACATATTGTGGTCATTTCACAACATTCCAGTGAGATTGGCCTGGTTTAGTTCTTCTGTCTTTCAGTGCCTCTGCCTAATCTCCCTTATATCTACTTTCTTCCCCACAAATTACTCTTAAATAATTTCAAACATACACCAATGTAGAAACCCAAAAAAGCAAATACACCAAGTTACAAGAATTTATGTTCTGAATCTAAGATTCTGGGAAGGATATTGGGCTACTGTGGGTCAAAGAAAGAGAGGAGGAAGGAATGTTCGGAAGCAGAGATAGAAGAGGAAAGGCTGAGACTGAGAGTAGTGACTTTTAATACTGGGACAATGACAAGTAAAGGTAAAGAGTTAGTTGACATGATGCAGAGAAGGAAGGTGGCAATACTGTTAGTCCAGGAGACCAAGTGGAAAGATGGTAAGGCTAGAAGGTTACAAGTAAATTAAAAGTTGTACTATCATGATACTGAAAAGAAGAGAAATGGAGTAGCAGCTATCTTGAAGGAGAAGTTTGTTCAGAGTGTTCTGGAGGTGAAAAGAATGTCAGATAGACTTATGAGTCTGAAACTGGAAATTAAAGGTGTGATGCTCAATGTTGATAGTGGCTATGCCCCACAGGTGCTGTGTGAGTTAGAGGAGAAGGAGAAGTTCTGGAATGAGTTAGATAAAATGAGAGAGTGGTAATTGGTTCAGACTTCAATGGATATCTTGGTGAAGGCAGTAGAGGTGATGAAGAAGTGATGAGCAGATTTGGTATACAGGATAGGAATGCAGAAGGAATCCAGAAAAGACAGGAATATAGGGTAACTTAAAAGTGCCAAGGTAGGAGCAAGGTAGACTACATCTTGTATAGACGAGGTAACCTGAAAGAGATCAGTGACTCCAAAATAGTGGTAGAAGAGTGTAGCCACACAGCATAGAATAGTGGTTTCTAGGATGACTCTGGACGACAGGGAAGATGAAGAGGACAAAGTGGTGGAAGCTGAAAAGGGAGGAGTGTTGTACGGTTTTCAGGTAGGAGAGGAGGTCTGGGTGGTCAGGGGGAGAGTAGAGATGATTGGACAATGACATCTAATGTGATCAGGGGAGACAGGTAGGAGAGTACTCCATGTGTTATCTGGAAGTAAAGTGTATAAGGAGAATTGGTTATAGAATGAGGAAGTGCAGGAGTATATACAGAGAAAACAGTTAGCAAAGAGGAAGTGGGATACCCAGGGGTCTGAAGAGAACAGACAGGAGTACAGGGGGGTACAGCGCAAGGTAAAGATATAAGTAGCAAGAGTAAAAAACAAAAGGGCGTACAATGACTTGTATGCTCGGTTGGACAGTAAGGTCCGGGTGATTAAGGATAGGGAGGGAAATGTATTGACAGATGCTAAAAGAGTGATGGCAAGTTAGAAAGGATACTTTGAAGAGATGATGAATGGGGAAATTAAAAGAGGGAAGGATCGAAGACATGACTATTGTAGATCAAAAAGTAGCAGAGATTATGAAAAGTGATTGAGGAAGGCATTGAAGAGGTTGGACAGTGGGAAAGCAGCTGGTCCTGATGATACACTTGTGGAGGTATGGAATTTGTCTAGGATAGGCAGTGGAAGAGATTCTGACTAGATTTTAACAGGATCTACAAGACTGAGAAGGTGCCTGAGGAATGGGGAAGAAGTTTGATGCTGCCCATTTTTAAGAATAAGGGGGATGTGCAAAATTTCAGTTACTATAGAAGGATATACAGGACTGTCTCAGAAAATTAGAATATTGTGTAAGGCTCTTTATCTTCTTTAATGCAATTACAAAAACAAAAATGTCATACATTCTGGATTCATTGCAAATCAACTGAAATATTGCAAGCCTTTTATTATTTTAATATTGCTGATTATGGCTTACATATTAAGAAAACTCAAAAATCCTATCTCAAAATATTAGAATATTATGAAAAACTAATTTTTGTTTTTTTATTGCATTCAAATTTTCTGAGACAGTCCTGTAGTTGATGAGCAGAAGTCTGCATTTGAGAGCAGCAGTATGGTTTCATGGCTAGAAAGATTACTACAGATGCAGTATTTGCTTGTGAGGAACTCTCTGGTATTGTTTGAGGAAGACTGGAGTGGCAGAGAAGTATGTTTAACTTGTCCAGGACATGTATGCTAGCTGTGAGACAGCGGTGCGGTGTGTTATAGGGTTGACAGAGAAGTTCAAAATTGAGGTGGTACTCCATCAGGGATCAGCTCTGAGCCCCTTCTTGTTTGCAGTGGTGATTGACAGGCTGGCAGATGAGGTTAGACAGGAATCTCAATGGACAATGATGTTTGCAGATGACATTATGATCTGTAGTGAGAGCAGAGAACAGGTTGAGGAAAATCTAGAACAGTGGATGTATGCTCTAGAAAGGAGAGGAATGAATGCTAGTCACAGCAAGACAGAGTATATGTGAGTGAATGAGTGGAACAGTGAGGCTACAGGGAGTGGAGCTCAAGAAGTTGGAGGACTTCAGGTACGTGGGTCAAGGTTGGAATGGAAGACATGAGAACAGTGTCAGAAGTACTAAGCTATAGAAGACTATCAGCCAGAATGAGAGGAAAGGTGTACAAGACAATGGTGAGACCTGCAATGCTGTATGTCCCAGAAACAGTTACAATGAACAAAAGACAAGAGGCAGTACTAGAGGTTGCAGAGATGAAGATATTGAGGTTCACTTTGGGAGTGACCAGGGCCGATGGGATTAGGAATGAGTCCATCAGAAAAAATAATACATTTTAGATGTTTTGGAGAGAAGTTCAGAGAAGCCAGACTGAGATAGTTCAGTCATTTACAGAGTTTCAGAGGAGGGATAGGGATTATATTGATAGACGGATGCTAGACATATTGAGAGAGGATATGAAGGTAGTTGGTGTGAAAGACGATACAGAGAATAGGGTTAGATGGAGAGAGTTAATTCACTGTGCTGAGCCTGAACCGAAAAGCTGAAAGAAGAAGAAGAAGAAGAAGAAGAAGAAGAAGAAGAAGAAGAAGAAGAAGATTATAAAAAAAAAACCTTTTATTCAAATATTAGGATCTAAAAGGTATACATTCAACGAGAATAATGAAAGATACCCCAGTACAGTATAGCTCAGTGGTAGGTGATCCAATGACAACATCAACTCACCATGGCTGTTTACAAACACAAACCTCCTCCTATTGCCCAAGTTTAAATAAAGTCACCCAAGTTGCAGGTTAAAGAGAAGAAATCAAACCCACTCCTAGGCAAGCCTTAAACAGTGCTTTTAAAGACCATCACAGGATGTGTATTTTTTTTTTTTTTTCATTTTCATCTCATTCCCCTGATAGCGGGCCTTCCCTTTCAGGGTCAGCCAAATGACTATCAAATGACTATATTAAGCAGAGTCCTATAAAAAGTACAGCATAACAGACACCGGTCTTTGAATATCTTGGACCAAAATAATTATTTGGAAGGTAAAAGTAACTCCCAAATCAAGGAATACACCCTTCAAGAAACAACACAGTAGCACAAGCCTGGGGCATTCAATAAAAAAATGAGGCAATGTGTCAGGGCGTGAACAAAGTATAAAGCCTCTGGTCACCTCAGGCTCAAATTGTGCCCTTTATGTGTTTGGGCACATAAAGGGTATTTCACAGCACCGTGGACAATCATCCACTGGGGGTCACCTGCCCGCTTTTCCAGTGGTAGCTTGTACAGGGCCAAGAAATGTTGCCATTATGAGTCCTACACCTGTGATAGGGGTTGTATGTTAAGAACCTTGATACATGTTGCATAAAAGTCTTTCTTGTCTGCAGCATGAAAGTTTTCATGCTTTGGGTTCCAAATGCCAGTAGTAGGCTGTCCTCGTCCTCCCACTCCCTAACTTGTGGCAAGATGGCAAGCGCAAGGAACCTGTAGTTGATGTTTTCATTCCACAGCTTGTGGCAAGAGTGATGTGACACAAAACATTTCAGGCAGGGAGGGAGAGTGTCACAGATTTTCTTGGTGACCCTGGTGATCAGCCTGGTAGGGGTGGCACATCCGGAATCCTTCAGTGTAATCCGGGACGAGGGAGTTAGCTGCAAGAGGTGACCCAGCATTGTGAGACTCGACCTGCTGAGGGTGAGACTGGTAGTTCAGGAAATCATTAAAGAGCAGAGGCTCTCCAATCAGCCACCACAGACTTAATTGCTAGAACCTGCCAAGCTCGGGAGGACTGAAACATGATTGATTGGAAAGCACCCTGGACAGGATTTTGTAATCTGCACACAGGGAGACACAGCCCTCCACTTCTCAAGCAAGGCCAGGTCTCCTGTCTTTGGAAGCATTGCAAGGATCGCCCTATGGCATGGGTTTGACAGGGAGGTGGTCCAACTGCACTCTAACAATATTGCATGAAGGTCATGGCCAATACTGCTCCAAAAGTGTTTAAAAAAAGTCCATGAGGAGCCCATCAAGTCCTGGAGTCTGGCCCAGGGGCATCTGGTTTACGGCTGTGGTAAGCTCCTCAATGGTCAGGTCCTGGTCCAGAGTCTCCTTCTCCTTCATGCTGAGATGAGGAAGGACCTTCAGGAGATCCTCACAGATTCCACAGTAGCAGTTCACTCTCCCAAAAGAAGTTTGTGTAGAAGCTAAATGCATGAGCCCTCATTTCTGCTGGGTCAATAGTCACTCTGCCTCCAGGTAGCCTCAAGCAGAGCATCATATTTTTCTTTGCATTAGATCTTTTCATTTTGAAAAATAATAAGCTTGGGGCATCTAAATCATAAAGGTGGAGGAACTGGGACTTGATCAGAGCTCCCTTAACTCTTTCCTGGAGGGGTGTGCTAAGTTCAAGCCTCCTCCACTGCAAGAAGGCCTCCACCAAGCCCCTCCTCAATATTCCAAATTTCAGATTCACGATTTCCTGATTACCTCCTTGTCTTGGTCAAGGAGTGAGACGTGTACTGCTGACAGAACAACTGAATCTGGGCCTTGACAACTTCCCACCATAAACTCAATGACTGAAAGTGTATTTTTTTGTTTCCTCCATCCCTGCCAAAAAAACAGCTAACTGTTGGCAGAAGTCCCTTTCATGTAGGAGCTTATTGTTAAAATGCCAATACAACTTGACGCATTGTCCAGGAGTTGGGTTAGGGTTAGGGTTAGTCTGGCTGCTGACACCACTGCAGGCCCACACCAAGGTGTATTGTCTGGCTTGTGGACTTTGTATTTTATAAGTATCAAGCAGATCATAAGAGGATATGGCGGATCGGAGGGCCTGTGAAAATGCTACATGGGGAACCCTACCAATTCTGTCAACAGTATCATCAAGAGTGCAATTAAAGTCCCCACCCACTATGATAATGTCCTGCTGGTGAGTGGAAAGTTTATCCTGGGGAGTGCAGAACAAGCTCACTCTCTCCGCTCTGGTGGTTGAAGTGTATATGTTATCCAGGCAAAAGACAAACTCTGCCACCACTACCCTCACAATCAGCAAGCGACCCTTCACTGCTGTAGCAGAAGAAAGAAAAACCTCATTGGCTGAGGCCTTGAAGAGGATAGCTACAACTCCACTCTTCGTAGTTCCATGGCTGAGGTAACAGGGTCCATCCCACCGAGGACCCCAGGCCACCTCATCCCTCTGAACTGTGTGCGTCTCCTGCAAGAAGACTGCATCCAACTTTTTCTGGAAACAGACATCAGATAAAAGTGCTCTATTGTTTCTGTCTCTCCCGCCATTGATGTTCGGAGAGCCTATCATAAGAAATTGCATGAATAGGGGGAGGAGAGATACCAGGGTGAGAAACCGGACATGAAATTCAACAGGAAGATTGAAAGAGCAAGCAAGATACATGGGCTTCTACTTTTTCTTCTATATACAGGACTGTCTCAGAAAATTAGAATATTGTGATAAAGTTCTTTATCTTCTGTAATGCAATTAAAAAAATAAAAATTACTTTTTCATGATATTCTAATATTTTAGGGGGATTTTTTTAGGATTTTTGAGTTTTCTTAAGATGTAAGCCATAGTGAGCAAGATTAAAGTAATGAAAGGCTTGCAATATTTCAGTTGATTTGTAATGAATCCAGAATGTATGACATTTTCATTTTTGTCATTTCATTACAGAAGATAAAGAACTTTATCACAATATTCTAATTTTCTGAGACAGTCCTGTAGTTTTGCCTTCCGCCTACCCCAGAAATGTGACCTGTTTCTACAGGCGGTACCATTTCCTCTCATCCAAATGGTGAAGATCTTGCAGTTTGTTGATGGCGCTGAACAAGTTAATGAACTTATCAGTGTTACTGAAGTAATACGATACATCAACCTTCTTAACGAAGGTATCCTCTGAGAAGTCATTAATGTCCTCTAAGGAGTAAAGATCTTTCTGTGCCTTATTGCCGCTAACCCTGACCCTAACCCTAACCCTGACCCTGCTGTTGCCTCCTTAGGGACTGAACGTGCTTCTGCCCTAGGGTCCTTGCATCACAGGCTCACAGAGCCACTTTTAAAGCCACTGTCAAACTTTCTAAACCTTAAAGTTAACTTTCCAACTGACCATTTGGAATGAACGGCGGTACATGAGAGAAGAAGGTTTTGCCGATGACCATGCCACTAGCGATCAGCTGGTGGACAAGCGCTTCCGACTTCAGGAAGGCAACAACCGCTCAGTTTATTCTTGATGCGCACGTCAGATTCTTGTGTCCGTAATGTCAGGAAGCACAGTCTGTACTCAGTGCCTGAGAGACGGAGGAAGGGCTCGGAGGACACTAGGCCTCCAATTAGCCGGCACAGCCGTGCAGGTGTGCGGGCATACTTTCCGGACCAAACAATTGAACGAAGTAATCAAAAATTTGTGAACAGAAACAGAAAAAAACACAGACAGAAATAAACTAAAATAAAATAAACTAACAAAGTGCATTTATGGAAAAGGGGGAGTGGAGAAAATGGTCCAAATGGCCCCAAAAGATTCTTTCAATCTCCGCTTTTCTGTACACACCCGCATCGGAGGAGAAAAATAATAATAAGAAGAATAGTGTTTAGCTTAATTTCTGAGTGGTCTTCTGAAGAACAATACCTTTACCTCTCCTAGAAAGACAGACGGTAACCAACATTAACTTTTTACTGCAGACTGAAGTATTTACAGACAGATCTTTTTTGACTTGTTTGGACTGTCCAAGAGATGACTGATTTGGTTCAAAGTCCTCATGAGAAAAATGTGATGACTCTGGATATATTTTCTTTGCCAAATTGATTTTTTCTATGAAAATTATAAACATAAAAAAAAAAAAAAAATCTGTTTCCTGTCAATGTTTTATTGCTGTTAAGATTGTGCCTGACTGTCTCTGCAGTTGGGTTAATGTGAGATCTGAACAATGTGGTGGCAAAAAAAAACAAAAAAAAACACACATTGGATATCTGTTTGGATGTTGTAGATTTTACTGTGTGGTCATTGCCAATGAAGATTAGAATTGGATTTAGGGAGACCAGAACCTTTATCTTCTAAGATATCAGTGAAAGGATTTTCAAAGGACGATATGCTGAATGGGGCAATGACCTATTGTCGATCAGTTCATACGGCATGTTGTTTCTACTTAAAGGCAGTGTGAGTGTGTTTTTTTCTTGTTTTTAGATCACAAGGCTTAAATTATAGAATGACTTGTAAGTAATTTGATACTTAGCTATTTAATCCCCTGACCATGTTGATAACAACCCCCGTTTGCCCCTAAACCTCTACCGCTGATCCATTAATGTTCATGAATCATTGAAAAAGCAATTTGAATGGTAAGAGAACTGCATAATATAAATTTTGTTAATTTGCCATTAGCGATGATTGTATACCTAATTGGTGCAAGAAGCTATCCTTGAAAAGCAGCCTTTCAGACAGTTCAGACTGCTTTTTTTGCTTCAGTGTCAACAGTCATCAGGAAGCGGCAGGCTTGTCATTTGCTGAGTAGACAGTGTGTAGTGAGGTTTGGGTTGGCAGTATGTTCAGAGGCAAATTTGGAAACAGAATATTATAGAATCTAATACCACAATCATGTGTAGGACATAGCCACATCCAATTTGGGGTAATGTTGTGGATCAAGAGAAATGAAACCACTAAGTTGATAGAGAACTGCAGAAAGTGGCAGATTAAGTGTTAACAGAAATCAAAATGAAACATTTCGATCATTATAAGCTCTCTTATGTGATGAAAATGAACATGGTAGTCTTCATATTGGTTCTTTCAGGTTTTCTTGCATTCAGGCCAGTAATAAACTTGATCCAGTTGCAGCACCAATACCTCATTCATATGAAATACCCTTTAAGGATTTAAAATTCACAAAGAAATGAGTCATGGTGAGTATCAAAAGACTTACTTTCGCAGACAGTTTTAAATCGTTTAGTGATTTTACCTACAGTAAGAAAAGCAGTCACATATTTATATCCAGAAAGAGCCCTCGTTGGGCATCTAATTTTTTTTTTTTCAATTGAGACAGGATTGCTCATTCCACTTATAGACTTACCATATGTTAATAAGATTTTCCCTAACTTCCCCTGAACTACAGCATGTTGGTCAAAATTAACAAAGCCCCACATATTACCCTTATATCTGAAAATGATTATGACTGACAGATATATTGTTCTTTTTTCAACTTTTTTGATCAATATCCTTGAGTGGGTACACTTAAGCTCAGTTGACGAGTAATGGAAAGTACGGCTGAACCTGTCAAAACAGCTGTACAGTGACGTGTAGTAAGTAGAGGCAGGTGAGGCCGGGCCTCACCTGGCATTATGGAAAAAAAAAAAAGTAAAATCAAAAAATAATTTGAATGGTTCTATTTATTCAGTGATTTGTACTATAAAATTATTATCAACCTAACTTCCCCATTTTTAGTTGTTTTTTTGTCAAAATCGCTGAAAAAAAATCACATTTAGCGTTTAAGTACGAAGAAGAGCCGTGCGGTGACGCGGCAGCCAGCGGAGCCGCTATGGATTGCGCAATAACTGCTTTGCTATGCTATGCGGCTGAAACCGTATTGCTGTCTCTGTGGATGTCACGATTAAAATTTTCAAACACTGTAACCACTAACAATGAACTAAAGTTCCATACTTTAGCTGACGTGTATAATTTTTTTCGTCAACAACCGTAAAGTGTTTCTTGTGCCGAGCGTTCGTGAAGCTGCAGCGAAGACACATTAAGTGAGGCACGCAGTGACAGGGCCTCATGGTAGGGGGCACCGATGATCCCAGGGATCCATTTTACTACTCGGCTAAAGAATAATAGAATTTGCAATAGCAAGCTACTGTAAACAGTTAGCAAGTCAAGTGCAGCCTTCCAGTTATTTTTTCCTCTTGCTTGGCTTTATTTCCAAAATGGAGGATTACATAGCTAAACTGAAATCATTTTCTAAATTGGACTTTCAGTCGATGCAGGAGATAATAAGTAAGGGAAGACCGACGCCGGCGCTAACGGATTTGCTTCAGGCTAGGAGACGGAAGACTGTCTTTTCAAACGGAGTGGTACACTCGAAAAGGCTGGCTGTGTGGATGTCCAGTAAGAAGTTTTCTGCTTTTCCTGCATACTTTCCTCAACTTCTGACAATCAAACATGAGCGGTCGGCCACTCACATTCAAAGTCAAATCGTGCTAAAAACATTCGGGATGATAGAATTGGCTTTAATGAACAGCAAGGACTCAACATCAGCATCCACAATGCTAAGGTAAAGGAAAACCAGTGAGCGCCGGTCAGCGGCGCATGGACTTCATTTATAAGTAAAGGTAGGGGATAATAACATTTTGTTAATGTGCTATTTTCTATGCTACAGTTTGCACATATAAAGAATGATGATGTGATATTTTAAACAAAACATGTTAACTGCTGCCAATAAAATGGTGAATAAGCTACTCCTTAGGGTTCATATGTTTGTAAATCTGACTGATGACGTCAGTGCCTCACCAGCCATGAACCTCACCGCATGTCACTGCAGCTGTGATATATATGTTGTCTGTCATCATCATTATCATGTTAACCAGGGTTCCTTGCTAACTCTGCATAGACAGAATATGTGCTTCTAAGCTGAAAAGTTTCAGTTTAAAAGCACAATATTTAGTAATAAGATGATGGAGATTGACAATAACCATTTAAAAAAAAAGTAGAGCTATGCTTTAAAGGAGTATTCATATCAAAGGGTGTTATGAATTTAGAATTCTTCATTTGCTTTGTGTTTTCATTATTTTTTTTTAACTGAGAAATACTCTCGAGTGGTTCATAGTCTAGTGAAATCGTGATTTCCCAGATTGACACTGTTATTTTGGGTGAAAAAGAAAAAAATGTGCATCAGCGTTATGCATCATTAATTGAGACAAGTTTGAAATGCAGTGCTGAAAAGAATGGGGCAGACATTCGGGAGCGTGGTCTCACCCCACGGGACTGGGTGCTGAGTGCATGGTTTCGGTAGGTCGCATCGTGGTCCACAGAAGTTCAGTGTTAGTTTTGTGTTGGTGTTAGAGGAATAAGGTGGAACTCGCCTTCGTTTCCACAATCCTTCCGTCTCTCACCATATTGGTGACCCCTTTCTGGACATGCCTGACTCGGACTGAGTGTGCAACCACACCTCAGCCACATCACCCCAACTCCTACAGCCGTCTGTTCTAGCGGCGGCCTTGGCGCTCCCGGAATTCTCGCACAGCGACCCGGCCTCTTGGTTCCAGCATTTTGAGGCGCTTGTCCACCTATGTCGAATTGTCACGGATGATGCCAGGTACTTCCTCACTGTCTAGTCACTGTGCTGGATCAGCAGTCCACAAGGATAGTCTTGCGGCTGTTGTCCTTTTCTCACGTCTGCCTGTGCAAGCTCCTGCCTCTGGTGTGCACAGCCTTGGCTAACTCCTGGTGACTCCAAGAGTTTGGCGGAGAAGCGTCCTGCTAGCTACCGGCTAACCATCCAGAGCATGATGTCAGAGTCTGCAGACAGTGCCAGGGAACATGGATCCAGCCCTGATGGCCAGAGTGACCATCAAGAGACAACGCAGGTTTGGCCTCTACTTTTTCCACCAGAGGTTCAGCAGCAAGGAGCAGCACTGGGTTTCCGCCGTGCTCCAGTGGCCGGTGCTCCAGTGGCAGTTGTGAACGCCGGTGAACACACCGAGCTCCTCTTCATAGGGGACTTGAGGGCAGGAAGACAGTTCCTGGTGGGTTCTGGCTTGCAGTACAGCCTGCTCCCGCCGACACGAGTGGATATACAGGCCAGAGGTAGTGCCCGCTACTCTGAATGACTAATGGTTCATCCATTGCAACATCCAGCTCAACGTCGGTGTCTGTGTTTTCTTCAAGGCCAGCATTTTGAATGGGATTTTGTGATCACCTCCACACAATCCCCATCATCAGTGCAGACTTCCTGTGTGCAAATGGTCTGCTCAGGGTCATGGTGAACCTCAGTGTAATTGGTGCTTTGTGTTTCACCACTTTTCCACCCAGTACCTTTGTATTTGCAACTAGTACATCTTTGCTTTCATTGGAGACTGAGAAAGTTATTTTTGAGTCCAGTATTTGATTTTGTCTGGGGCATTTACTCTTGCTGTATAGTTATTCTCTGTTTACATCAGAGACTTTGCAATTTTTGTTTTGGGGATATGGTGACAGTTTGATCTGGGTTTTTGGTAATGAAACACTTTACAGGAATCTCTCCTCTGCCTCTACATTTTTTGCTTGATCCACCATTGTCAAGCGGTGTCGGCTCACCCATCTTGTTACATGGCTCATTGTCTCTGCTGCCCAGAGTCCAAAGAGTCCCCGGACCTGGTGTGATGAATGCCCTGCAAAGCCCCAGAACCCTACATCATGTGCCTCACAACAGGCCTTCCACCCCTGTCTCTGACACTCTGCTACCAGAGGCATGTATTTGGGGCTCTCTTTCTCTCTTGCCCCTCTTTCATATTGTCTTCCCAAGGGACAGTCAGTTCTAGCAGCAGCACTTTATGGGTTACCTCAGACATCAGAACCATGTCAGGCCTGAGCATGGTTGATGTAATTGTGTCTGGAAACTTCAACTGTCCTCCTTAATCAACCAAGAAAGAAGTCCTCCCTGGGCCTTTGAATGAGGTTGAGGTTTTTAGCTGGGGCAAACGAAAGAAATGGAGCACTTTGCGGGATGTTGAGATCTACTGGAGCTGATGCCAGTACAGATAGTATCGCTCACAACTGCTCACAAGACTTGGTCATGGCACCACCAATGCTGCTCCTCTCCCTAGGCCTGAGAACAGCAGCTCAAGATATACTGCATAGATCCCTTTTTCAGGCAGAGTTGACAGGCAGGCAAGTCTGCCAGCCCCAAGAACAGATTAGAAGGATTTGGGAGGATGTCATACAATGACTGGACTAAAAACTTGAAGTGGAGGGGTTCCCACCTTTCTGCCCACATGATTTTGTGGCCAACTGTATGTTCCCACTTGGTCCAGGCTCCCTGCTTGCTCATGCCCACTATCCCGCTGAGGCCAGTTTCTTCCTCTTCAACTTGGTCTGGATGAATATACACCTATCCTTTCCCTGTGCTGTATAAAGGTGTACAGGGGCTCACAAGCACAGCTTGCCCGTTTGCAAAACGCTTCCAGTAGGATGCTGTGCCGCAGCCTTGCCTCGGCTCGGTTGACCGCCACCTGGGCATCCCATTTCCTATCCATTCTGACCTCCACTGCCACCAAAGAAACCTTAGTGTCAGATGAGTCTCTGTAGAGCAGAACTTCTCTGGCTCTAGTCACTTTGAACTCCTCCACTAGACTTCCACGCAGATGAGTGACGGTGTCTGTAATTACTCGACCTTACTAACATTTTCTTCCTTTGGAATCCATACACCCTCTGCGAACCTTCACTCCTTTGGCCATTTTTCCTCCCTCCAGATTTCCTGAAGAATCATCCAAAGATGCTCTTGCAGCCATGGCCTACTATTCAAGTGGTCTGTAAGACTTCAAACTTCGTCAGAGGTTGACAATCATAGTAGAATTGATGTTTTGAATTGGTTTGCTGGCTGATTTTAAACTAATCCTCTCTGTCTCATTGGAAAACAATGACATTTTCAACTGAGGTATGTTTGTGAACTGCAGTAACACACCATATTGTTTTTTTTTTGACGCTGTTGCTTGTTTGGGTTTTATATTTTGTTGTTGATTTTTTTGTAATATGCTTCCCACAAAAAATGTCAGTAAGTAGTCTGCATTTGAGTTTGCAATCATCTCAGATGATTTTTGATGTTTATATTTTTTCTTGGAATTATATCTTCTCTAGCATGATATTCTGAATAAATGTGTCATTCATTTTCCCCTCTGCAAAGTAGTCATCACTTCTGCAAACCAAACAATGGTTTGCAGAAGTGCAAACAAAATGGTAAAACACACAATTTTTTTCAAGTCAAAAATCAATGAACTGTCCTTTGAAGATTTCTTTTACTAAAAAGAAAATATACAGTTTAGTAGTTTGTGGTGGTATCAAACCTATAGAAACAAATGTAGTTCCCTTATAAAGGATGCACACTTTAATTTTGTAATTTTTAAGTGTGACCCTAGAGTATTTTAAACACTTCACTCATCATGCCTCTTTAGAGTGTCAAATGATGAAAAAGAAGAAGGAAAAAAGATGGGGAATGTACATGCAGTGTACAGAGAACCGTGTTTCTGTAATACATTGAGCAACCTCTGACATGCGTGCAATGGGATAATTCCCAGTACAGTTGCATGCTAAACAGCTTCAACCTGGCTGCAGCCAGCTCCCTGTAAACAGGATTTGTGTCGTCATTGTCACATCCCAGCTCCATAATTATATATGAGTCTTTAAGAAGCTTCATAGAGAGCTGGCAGCCTCTTTCTCTATCCTACTGTTTTTTCTATCCTCCCCATTTATGTTTCTTGTACTGCAGATCTCTGTCTCTGTCTTTGAGCTTTATTTCATTATTTCCCTTTCACTTTTTTTGTCACATAATAATTTCACCTAGCTCCACAGTCTTTGCTTTTATGTTGAATACAAGGTTTCTCTTTTTGTCTGCAGAACATCCCACAATACAGTTTTTATCTTTTGAGGGTTTGTCAAATGTACTTTGGCTAAACAGGTGTTCTAGCATACTTTGGTAGCGGTAGAGATAAAACTTATTCAACCTATCTAATTTATGGACAAGTGGGGCTTGTGCTTCCCACCCTTTCAAGTTCCAAACAAATAAATAAATTACACTGCCACGACTTCTTAAAATGTCATTATGCAGTGGGTCAAATATTTGCTTGTAAAATTATGTGGTGTCACTATGGAAACAATACCAACATAAATAATTTAATTTATTTTTTTCCCCCCCATGACTGATTGCTGTTGACAAAGCTCAGGTTAGGAGGCAGGATTTTTTTTTTTTTTTTTCAAAGTAAACAAAAATTTACTATATTGGTTTGATGACTGATTGTGCCTTGCTCAGGGCAGAACTTCTCAAGATTCTCCCACAAGTTGATCAAATGGATCTTTTCACACTGCAATTTTAAGCCAGGAATTTTACATTTTGTCATAGGTACAACAGTTCATGAAAAGATGGAAAACAATATTCCTTATCCGGGCAGCTAGTGTTGTCAGTAATCGCTGTGTCACTTTCTGTATGAAAAAGGACAGGCGTAACAAAAGCTCAGTTGTTCTACAGAATGCCAGAATCCTGGATAAATTAATAATAATACTCAGTCTGTGTAATTCAGTGAAAATAAGTTATCGCATTTTAGTTATAGAATATTTGTGTGAAAAGAAATTCTGATAATGTTTTCCCATTCCCTCTCATTTTCAGACAAAAAAAAAATGGTCTGTTGATTCAATTTTAATTACTCAAACATGTTTGTTATTTGATCTATTATTGCACTCTATTTAAGGTTGATTCACAAATATAAAATAATTGTACACCTGATTTTAGGTGTGAATGTGGAAACAAATTAAGAAATGTTCAACCTACTAACATAATGGCCAGTTGGATGCAAGTATTATAGTAAATAAAGTTATGAACCACAACAGATTACAGTACTTTACTTTTCTAAGAGTAATTTTTTAACAAGGTTACATTTTTAACAAATTTATGTATTACATTCAATCTAATTCACAATCAAATAAAAGTATCTTGGCTATAAAATAGCATAATCAAGAATTGCATGACTTTAAAACAGTGGTGTTCTTAAGTGATCACGAAAGCATCCTCATTGACATTGTTGCCGACACGTAATTCTGATGACTGTCCCGCCACAAAGTACTTTGTATATGTCAGCTGATTTTTCTCCATGATGAGACAATCATACAGGGACATACAGGATTTAAATCTGCAGTCACATTTTCTTCACATAGACTGTTATCCATCAAATGGGTCCTCTGACTTTTGTTCATTCGTCATCCTTTCATATTGTTTTCCTCCAAGTCACACCCACAAAAAAATGCATCTCAAGCAGTTGTATATTTTATGTGCAAGAGAGAGAGAGAGTGTGCAAATTTTCTATGTATATGAGTGTATATGCTTACAAAGTAAAGGCATAGAATATGTACCCACTGAGGCTTGTCTGTGTTATGGATGCATAAATGCATAAATATGTGTGGCTGCATTTGTTTACAACGACTCCTGTCAGTGCACCCAGTGTATTACATAATTCAGAATAATGTGAGAAATAGATCTATCAATTCAAAACCCACCTATCTCTTTCAAAGACCCACCAATCCTGTATGAGAGATTGATTTATATTTTGTTTGCTATCCACTTCCTATATATTCAGCTTGGTCTGCTTTCCCTCCTGCTTTGGTCTCACTTCCTCTGGGGTCTGAGTGTTTATATGCATGGAAGAGGGTGGTGTGTCAATGGTCAAATAGGCACCACTCTCAGATATAGAAAGTTTATATGGAATGTGGTGGTCCACCAGTTTCCCGTACCTGGGCCTTTGTGCTGTCAGCCTAGTGTGTGTGTGTGTGTGTCTGTGTGTGAGTGTGTGAGTGTGTGTGTGTGTGTGTGTGTGTGTGTGTGTGTGTGAGTGTGTGTGTGTGTGTGTGTGTGTGTGCGCGCGTGTACATGCATATGCTCTCATGTGTGCATGCTCATGGTCATGCTGTGCTATCTACAGTTCGCTTTTTAATTACAGTTTTACAAGAGAACAAAACACAAATTAACAACAATCATGAATCACCAAGGTCAAAAAGTCACTACAGTGAAAGAGATCGATTCCAAATTATAGATACTGCCGTACATTATGAAATTACACAAAGTATTTAATTTGACATCATCATAGGGGCATGCCTTACATCTTAAATATATAGAGAAAGACATAAGTGGTTGAATACAAACATACATACATGCATACACACATGCAAACACACACAGACAAACCAAATATTAAAAAAAAAAACTGTTGAGCAATCCCTTTTTTTGTCTTTTATACGGCCTTCAAGTTGTGACTGCACATAAGGACGAACTCTCACACGCTGTTTTAGAATATATTACACGAGGATTAGCTTTTGGTGAATTCAAATATTTCAAAGAAGAAAATGAGTAAATCAGAAGAATGAGGTTGGAGTTGGGAAGAGAAATGTTTAGATCATTTATTCATTTTTCTGTTCGACTACAATTGCCTCTTTTTTGAGAACTGAGCAACACACTGGTTCACACAGTTTGATCAAGGTCTGATTTTTCACAGTTTGAGAGTGTTCACATATTGGATATTCACATTTAGAAGGCACTGAACTTAAGTGTATGTGTGGTTAAGACAGGATTTATACACCCCTTACACATGTTTAGAATGACAATAATCATTCGCCACCAATCTTTTCTCACTCTATAGATCAACTTGCCAACTTTGATTTATTGTTTGTTAGGCGGATTGAATTTGAAGTAAAGTTTTTGGCATCCTCATTTTAGTTCCCAAGTAATGTTTCTGACAAAATCTAGTTTCAACCAGGCAGACTCAATGTTTTAATGCTCTCAGCATATTACACATGACCTCCTGTGACTGTTTGGTCAAGTAGTGTTAACTAATAGGACTGCTTGGTGGATGATAATGGTGGAGTGGCAACTTGGATTTGGAGACACAACACGGATGGCAGCCTTAAAGATCAAATAATGTGCCTAGCGGAAGTTCATGTATCCCTGTAAAGGTTGCACTGTTGTTGATAAGACTCGATTAGTAGTTTTTATTTCCATGTTTCATTTCCACATTTCCATTTCCCAGAAACCGTATACTTACTGCCAGATGTATATATATTTTGGTGCTGGCCAGCATCATCTTAACACATAAAATAACTTAAAACGTATATCAGTGATGTACTCTCTCCCTCTCTCTCTCTCTCTCTCTCTCTCTCTCTCTCTCTCTCTCTCTCTCTCTCTCTCTCTCTCTCTCTCTCTCTCTCTCTCTCTTTATATAGATATATTTGCTGTAGCGTATTCACACTGGTAGCATTGATCCATTATCTTTCAGGTTGCACTTTTAAATATTTCAAATGTTACAAAGGCCAGACTTCGGTAATGTAAAACAGTGAAATCATTTGGAAAACAAAGATAGTACATCCCAATGTCCATATCGCTGTTTACTTTGCAACTTTGCTTTGCTTTGCTGTGTTAGATATGCAAACATTGTACTATGGCGTCTCATGTTTTAATCTAAGGCCATATGATAATAGAATTGGTTGGTATTGATTTCTGTTTTGTTTTGTTTTCCTGAAGGCTGCACCCATAATAAAATGAAATAATGACAATCTTACCAACGTAAGGTTCACATCTTGATATTATTATTGTTATGATCAATTTTATTATTATTATTACATGCATATGATTACCAGAGGACTGAAATGAGACATTTCATAATACAAAAATGCAACAGAATGCTTGGAGTTTTTAATGAGTTAAGAGAAGTTTGAAGAAAGTGGAGAGAAAATAAATTTAAATGAGCCAGGTACAAAAAAAAACATATCCACTTCCTGCATATAAAGTTCCATACATCTTATGATTGGACTGTAGATGTCAAAATTAAGTTTTTCATTTCAATAACTTGTCAAAAAAGATGCTCTATCTAAATTTCAGCTTGAAATCACTCCCTGTATTTGTGATCCGGTGGCCCAGACACTCCTCTCCTCATTCTATCTCTATCATCCTGTATCAGTGCAGAGCGTTGCATAGTTTGTGTCTACCATCTGTTATAATCAGCCATGAATATTGCAATGCTCAGGCACTTTAAACAGCTTATATACCCTATGGATGTTGACATGCATGGGAGAAGTCGTGTGCCAGTGATGCACTCTGTGTGCATTTACAGTTGGCCCATTGATTTATAATTAACACCGGGGTTACTACTCCAGCACACACACAGCTGGCCAGCTCTCCGGGGTCAGAGTAGTGTGTGTGTATGTGTGTGTGTGTGTGTGTGTGTGTGTGTTTGTGTGTGTGTGTTTGTGTGTGTGTGTTTGTGTGTGTGTGTGTGTGTGTGTGTGTGTGTGTGTGTGTGTGTGTGTGTGTGTGTGTGTGTGTGTGTGTGATTGCGTCAGTTAGTGCCGAAAGTTGTCCTAGTGTCCACAATGGATATATTGTGCCAAAGAGTAAATGTGTGACAACATATTATTTTGTGCTTGTGCTGCAGTCACCAGCAAAAGTGTATGTATTTCATCTGAACTCGGGAACTATACATCCATCCATCTTCTGCTGCTTATCCTGTACCTAGGGTCACAGGGGATGCTGGAGCCTATCCCGCAAATATCAAATTGCTGCTGTCATCAGGTGAGAGGCAGGGTGCACCCGGACTGGTCGCCAGTCAATCATAGGGCCACATACAAAGACAGACAACATTCATTCACTCATTCAGGGCAATTTTCCCAATTTACCTTTTTTGGAATGTGGGAGAAAACCTACACAGACAGAACAAACAAATTCTACTCAAAAAGGTCTTCTTGTCAGAATCAAACCAGGGTCCTTTGTGCTGCGAGGCCGAAGCGTTAACTACTGTGCCACCGTGCCGCCTGGAACTATACATGTTTCTCTTAAAATAGCTTTATATTTGAGTGTTTGTGTGCTTGAGTGAGGGCACATGCAAAAAGTAACCATGGTAACCCATTCAAGAATCCACACAGACCTCAGATACCTGAGTGCCATCAAATGTATTGATTTCCGTAGCCCATGTGAATTGGATTAACTCACGTCTTTCAGTCAGCCACCAACACCACTAGGCTGCACCCTTGCAACTATCTATCTCCAAGAGCAAATCAATGTTTTTGGTATGAAGACCACAGTGTAGACCAAGTGTAAAGGAATTGTGGGATGCCACACAAATCAAATTGCTGCTGAATGTATTCCCTTTACTTCTCTTCAGTGTGAAAATATCTGATACATTTTAAAGGAGATTATTGCACATCATAGTCTGACATTAAAATACTTTTTGATTTAAAACGTGTGTTGTTATTTTATTTGTTACGGGGGGCATCTACACATCATCTCAGGATTTTTATTTAATTCAAGTACTAAAGTAATTTATTTATTTTTAATGCTCTATGACTCCACCTCAATTGATCTTTCTTTTTTCATTTAACAGTCTATATAATGCGATATTATAATAGTAATATTTAGATTTATTTTTCAGTTGTGTTTTGCAACCATGAGTTTGTGCATTGTTTTCTTTTTCTCTTCAAAGAATTTCAACTCCCTCCTACTGAGGGCTCTATGTCTATATCCACATCCCTTCACCTACCTTAAGTCATTTTTGTATTATTATTATTATTATTATTAATAATAATAATAATAATTACAATATAACGTAACATACATACATACATACATACATACATACATACATACATACATACATACATACATAATAACATGTAATTATTATTTTTTTTATTTTTTTATTTTTTAATATTTTTTTTTTTTTGTAAGTCGCTTTGGATAAAAACGTCTGCCAACTGACTGTACTGTGATGTAATGTAATAAATCTCATTTTGGGGGTGGCGAAACAGAGAGATAAATATGGAAAGGATGTACAACAGGTCCAGGTGATAAAGGTTAGAGAGGGAAATGTATTGACAGATGCTAAAAGAGTGATGGGCAGAGGGAAAGAGTACTTTGAAGAACAGATGAATGTGGAAAATGAAAGAGAGGTAAGGGTAGATGAAGTGACTATTTTAGACCCCAAAGTAGCACAAATTTGTAAAAGTGAAGTGAGGAAGGCATTGAAGAGGATGAAGAATGGAAAATCAGTTGGTCCTGACCCATGGAGTTGTGGAAGTGTGGAAGTAGGAGAGGCAGCGGTAGATTTTCTTACTAGATTACTCAACAGGATCTTAGAGAGTGAGAAGATGCCTGAAGAATGGAGACGAAGTGTGATGGTGCCTAATTTTAAAAATAAAGGGGATGTACAGAGTTGCAGCAACTATAGAGGGATAAAATTGATAAGCCTTACAATGAAGTTATGTGAAAGAATAGTGGAAACTAGACCGAGAGCAGAAGTCAGCATCTGTTAATAGCAGTATAGATTCATGCCTAGAAAGAGCACTACAGATGCAGTATTTGCTTTGAGAATGCTAATAGAGAAATACAGAGAATGCCAGAGGGAGCTGCATTGTGCTTTTGTAGACCTAGAAAAAGCATATGACAGGGTGCCAAGAGAGGAGCTCTGGTATTGCATGAGAAAATCTCCAGTGACAGAGCAGTATGTTAGTATGGTGCAGGACATGTATGCTAGATGTGAGACAGTGGTGCGGTGTGCTGTAGGGGTAACAGAGAAGTTCAAGGTGGAGGTGGGACTCCAACAGGAATCAGCTCCGAGCCCCTTCTTGTTTGCAGTGGTGATAGACAGGCTAACAGATGAGGTTAGACAGGAATCTCCATGGACCATGATGTTTGCGGATGATATTGTGATCTGTCGTGAGACCAGGGAACAGGTTGAGGAAAATCTGGGGATGGAGGTATGCAGTGGAAAGGAGAGGAATGAAGTTTAATCACAGCAAGACAGAGTGTATGTGTGTGAGGAACCTAGGTGGAACGGTGAGGCTACAGGGAGTGGAGATCAAGAATTCGTAGGATTTCAGATATTTATGGTCAAGAGTCCAGAGCAGCGGAGAGTGTGGAAAAGAGGTGAAGAGACGGGTGCAAGTAGGTTGGAATGGTGGAGAGAAGTGTCTGGGGTACTATGTGATAGATGACTATCAGCCAGAATGAAAGGAAAGGGGAACAAGATCGTGGTGAGACCAGCGATGCCATATGGACTAGAAACATTTACAAGGACCAAAAGACAAGAGGCAGAGCAAGAGATAGCAGAGATGAAGATGTTGAGATTCTCATAGGATCAGGAATGAGTCTATCAGAGGAACAGCACATGTTAAATGTTTTGGTTAGAAAGTCAGAGATGCCAGACTGAGATGGTTTGGTCGTGTACAGAGGAGGGATAGTGAATATATTGGTAGACGGATGCTGGAAATTGAGCTTCCAGGCACGAGGTCTTAAGGAAGACCAAAGAGAAGATTTATGGACATGGTGAGAGAAGATATGAAGGTAGTTCCTGTGGGAAAGGAGGATACAGAGAATAGTTGATTCGCTATGGCAACCCCTGAAGCAAAAAGCCGAAAGGAGAAGGAGGAGAAGAAGAAGATGTAGTAGTAGTAGTAGTAGTCATAGTATTGGCCCCATTTTAGTCGTATTGTGCACTAGAGGAATCTTTAACTCAAGACTCACAATTCATTGACAACATACTGAAGAAACGTCCATCTCAGTTAAAGTAGCAGTAGCCGTTAAAGTTGCTTTTTTAGCAATAGTATCATCATATGACTCAGAGCCCCTTCTTGTTCGCAATGGTGATGGATAGGCTGACAGATGAGGTTAGACAGGAATCCCCATGGACCATGATGTTTGCGGATGACATTGTGATCTGTAGTGAGAGCAGACAACAGGTAGAGGAAAATCTAGAGAGGTGGAGGTATGCTCTGGAAAGGAGAGGAATGAAAGTTAGTCGCAGCAAGACAGAATATATGTGTGTGAACGAGAGGAACTCGGGTGGAGCGGTGAGGCTACAGGGAGTGGAGATCAAGAAGCTGGAGGATTTCAGGTACTTAGGGTCAACAGTCCAGAGCAACGGAGAGTGCGGAAAAGAGGTGAAGAGACGGGTCCAAGCAGGTTGGAATGGGTGGAGAAAAGTGTCAGGGGTACTATGTGATAGAAGACTATCGGCCAGAATAAAAGGAAAGGTGTACAAGACAGTGGTGAGACCAGCGATGATGTATGGACTAGAAACTGTTACAATGACCAAAAGACAGCAGGCAGGACTAGAGGTTGAAGAGATGAGAATGTTGAGGTTCTCTTTGGGAGTGACCAGGATGGATAGGATCAGGAATGAGTCTGTCAGAGGAACAGCACATGTTAGATGTTTTGGAAAGGTCAGAGAAGCCAGACTGAGATGGTTCGGTCATGTACAGAAGAGGAATAGAGAATATATTGGTAGACGGATGCTGGAATTGGAGCTGCCAGGCAAGAGGTCTTGAGGAAGACCAAAGAGGAGATTTATGGACGTAGTGAAAGAGGATATGAAGGGAGTTGGTGTGAGAGAGGAAGATACAGAGAATAGGGTTAGATGGAGAAAGTTGACTCGCTGTAGCGACCCCTAACGGGAAAAGCCGAAAGAAGAAGAAGAAGAAGAAGAAGATCATCATATGACTCAGATCAGATAGATAGATAGATAGATAGATAGATAGATAGATAGATAGATAGATAGATAGATAGATAGATAGATAGATAGATAGATAGATAGATAGATAGATAGATAGATACCAAATTGTTATTATTATTGTTTATACCAAACTTCTCCGAATTTGAACAAACTTCTAATGGACACATCTGTTACTGTTTATCATTCCAAAAAAAAAAAAAAAAAAAATCAAAAGTAAAAATGAAAAAAAAGGATTCAAATGAAATGAATATGTGAGTCTGATACTGGAATATTTTGCTTTGCTTTCTTTTGCTCGGTACCTTTTAGAGGAGCCTCAACTGCCTAAGAGTTCAGATTAATCAGTCACACGGTGAATGAATGATGCAGATTCCAAACAATCTTTACACAGAAGGATAAGATGCTTTTGAATCTTAAAAAAAAAAAAAATGTTTGAAATACAGTCACCTGCTTTATAAAACGTAGATTCGGTTACATATTTACAGGTCTATGGACACAATTATTGTCAATTATTGTTTTTGATCAAAAGCAGGCATGACCAGTCCATTTATCCATTATGACCATAAGACTGTACTTTATTAATTTAAAATGTATAGGGCACATTCACTTGCAGAGTTAGTCAGCTCTGACACAATCTTGAGACAAGGTAACTGAGGAGGAAGGAAATTACGAGACAGAAAATGTATATTTATATATATATTTACAAAATAAATGAAATTAAGAACATCTCTTTTGTCCTGTCCTTTTTTAAGTTGAGGAAAACTATTTTTTATGGAGTCATACTAACCATTATCTTAGAATATAAATGCCAAATTTCACAGTGTACCATGTTATGTACAATAGTAAGCAGCCCTGTGTGAATTGTGTCTTACCTGCAATGGTTATCTATTCACTGACCAGCGAAGCATATGTCCAAGTAAATTGACAGTTTGTACCCATCTGACGTGGCTTGCTTGGTCAGTAATACAGAGATACTCCTTTCAAGACTGCTGGAGGTTCATTATTTCTCTCACTTTCAATAAACATTTGATAAATATGTCATAGCAACTCACTTCATTCATTCATATTTGAAATAATAAAAAGGGCAAAATGGAAATTCTGGCTGTTTTCAGTTTTTTTTTTTTTTTTTTTATTCTCAGTACGAAAGCTAATTTGGTAAGAAGTAAATTTGAAGCTGTAAAATATCTCAATATAGTGATTGTGCATGTAGAACGCTCTCTCACAGCACAATTTGAAGTAATCCCCAACCCAAATGTCACAGTATATGGAAGTGCAATTAACATGCCACAAACATGTAACTTTGGCAGGTGAACTTTGTCAATTAATTTTTCTTTGTTTACCCAAGCAAATTACTTCAAACAAAGCTCAATATCAGCTCAGAAATAAAAACCTTTTTGAATTGGGAAAAAAAAAAAAAAAAGTTTTTGCACTGTTGTAAAATTAAATAAATACAATACAAAATACAATAAATTAGCAACAACCAAATTAGTGACATTGACAGGAAAAACATAGGGGACAAGAGGGGAAAAAGTCATGAATTGCATTGATGAATTTTCATCAGTGGTCACAGTTATAGTTCTCGCAACAAACTTTTACTCATAAAAGATTATAAACGAGTCACAGGACTCCTTTATAAACAGGAAAGTGTAATGTGAGGGCTTCAAATTGCCTTTAGACTGGGTTTGGGGCATTGCAGCTGGTAGCTTCACTGAAGAATCTTGTCTTCAAATACAGAGAAGACATCAATTTTGGAATCCTCTGAGGATTGGCCAGAGGAAGAATTGTGGGCTGCTTTGCAAGTCACAGCACTTTCATGGGTCTATCAGTTTTTGGATTTCTGGAAATAGAAATGGACAGGCAATTTTGGAAATTAAGAGATGGGTGGATGTTATTTTTAAAATACAGCCAAAGTGGCATTTGTCATTCATCACTTCAAAAGGCAACTTTGACATTAGCTGGTTTGGAAGGAGGGTAGAGTCAAATGTAGTCAAAAAGACATTTTGATGTGTAGTGGTGAGAGTAAGCTTGGAACTATTTTCGAGCTATTTTGTAATAAAATACAAATCCATATATGTGTGTCCAAGCTTTTGTGAATGGCCAGCTCCAGCAAAGTGCATCAACTGTGTTGTTAGGTGACATCAAAATAACCCCATTGTAGAAGGTCTCTGGTGCTCACACTCACACACACACACACACACACACACACACACACACACACACACACACACACACACACACACACACACACACACACACAGAAGCTCGGCATGAGCATTTAATCCGTCTCAGTCTCCACTCTGCACCGTGCATCACTCTGCACTCACTGTTTGCCCTCACTGCCTCTTCTCTGCCCCACTTCTCCCCTTCTACTAATCTCTCTCTTTCTCTCCCCATCTTTCTTCTACCTCATGCTCTTTTTCTGACTTGTCATTGCACCATCTGACCTCATCTGCTCCGTCTTTTAAGGTCAAAGCTCCACTGTTGTATTTTCTCACAGAGTGAGGATAGCCAGAAGCCCTTTCTCTTTGATTCATCTCTCCATCAGGAGGTGAAGGGCCTGGGTGTGTGAGGTGACAAACTGGATTAGGGGGGTTGTATTCAGCCTAAATATGGGGTCATCCATGGGGGTCCTCAGGGGCTGCTTTGTGGATTGTTGCCCACTGATCTGTCATGGCCAGCCAAAACACATTTCAAGGCCCTTTTGATCCACCCCAGCACTCTCCATGGGCATCTGCCTTGTGTACACCACATACAAGCATACTCTTGCAAACTTTGTAACAGGGTCAGCTGGAGTTCTGGCAGACAAACCAGGGACACAATCAGACAGTTGTATATGCCTCTGAAGACTTACTTTAAGAACTGCTTTCAAAAGTTAAAGTCAAAGCTAAGAGTGGAGACAAAAAATCCTGACAACAGCTTTCAAGATTTACTGTGTCACATGGACAGATGAGTGGATATCAGGAATGCAAGAGTGAAAAATTAAATTGAAATAATTTGTAGGGAGAGAATAACAACTCTGGCAGCAATAATTATCAAGGAGCCACATTCAAAAATACAGGATCTGCGACACAATCCCTTGAGGTATGTGACACATTCTGGTTTAATAACAGCACCCAAACTGACCAGAAAGACCAAAAATGGACCACAAGATCTGCCCAAGATCTTGAATACCAGGAACAATTGATTTGTTTCAAAATGATTATATTTGAATTTAATTATCTGTTATTCATTCATCAAACAGAAGGTAAGGGCCTTCAAAAATTCAGCACTGATTTAGTGAAATGTGTCAACATGCTACCCTATTCATTATGAATTATCAAACAATATTGTTTTAATCCATAGCTATTGAAGTGCTCAACAAAAGTACAATAGGAAGAGAGTCAATATGAATGGACTGGAGGACAGTGTGGTGGTGAACTTGTTTGAAGGGGGTGTCAGAGAAGATGTGGTTCACCAGCACTCTATACAATCTGTTGGTGAGGAAGCCAATGATCCACTACCGTAGATGAGTTGGTGGTTGAGGTAGAAACAAAGGATTAGGTTCCCAGCCAGTATGTGGGGTTGCAGGGTGTTGAAAGCTGAGGAGAAGTTAGCAAACAGGAGCCTAACTGTGTCGTAGGTGTCTAGGAATTGAGTTGGTTGTGTGGATTTTAGCATGATGTACTCTTTTGTGTGCCGGGTGAACTGGAGAGGATCAACCAGGGGTTCAATGACTCTGGTGATATGTGTTTACAATTCCAAGGCCTTCATCACCAGATAGCACAGAGCCACATACTTGCGCCTATTCTGGACCTCGCGGATCCCTATTTTGGGACGGGAATCACCATTGAGTGCATCCACATCCCTGCTGCAGGACAGATTTGAAAAGGAGGTGGAATACTCCTCCCAGCTGCTTGGAACAGAACTTGAGACAGATTCTGTCTGGTCCAGGTGCTGTTTTGACTTTAGTTCTCCTAAGGGCACTCTCCATCTCCTTGGAGATGAAGGCCGGGGCAGAATAGGGCTGTCCAGTTTGAGAGTGGAGAATGGAGGCCAATGCCTCAAACTGAATGCTGTTGTTACCCTAAATCAGTATGAAGCAGGAGTTGAGGTATCGATACTTCACCAGCTTTTACAGGCTGCTTGTCCAAAAGCCCTCTGTTGTCTGTCTACCTTTTTGTTTATTTCGGTTAAGTCTCAGGACTTCCGTTCAAACGTTTTAGGTTCCTCCACCCTCTACTCAACCTTCCACTTCATCATCAATGTCTTCCAGTCGGTATTCACAAGCCACTTTTGTCTATCCTAGCTCTTTCTCTCCATAACCTCCATGATCTTTTGTGTCATGTCTACTTTTCTGGGCTGAATCTCATCTTGCCCAAGTATATTGCTTGTGGAGTGCACTTGAGATCCTTTGCTTCTTCCATCAGTCCCTTCTATTTCCTTGGCTACTGAGGACGCTTGGAAGCAAATGGAAAGAGGGCCTATGTAAAAATAATCATCAAAAAGAACATATTGTATACTCTGTCTCTACTAAATCGGAGGTTTAGTTATTTGAAATAAATATGTGGTAACTGTTTAAAATGGAATAAACTGCACGCATGGTCTTGCATATATGGCTGATGTGTCTTCAGGAAAACATAAGGTTTATATTACATCTAATGTCTCTCATTACTGAAGGGAAAATTTACTTAGTATTTAATTTAATGTCCAGTCTGTAACGGACCTGGCATTTATCACTATTTGCTCAAGTATAGAGTAAAATTACCATTTAATTCTCACGTTATGTAGCATCTAGTCTAGATCTATATTTCTGTAAATATGAGTTTCTCTCAATTAAACACAATTACTAACAATTTATGTACAGAGTTTTGTGTGGAAGCGTGAACATGGTGTATGCCACCTCTCCCTACACGTGAATGCATCCTTGTTGTGTGCCTGTGAATGTGTGTGAGAAATGAGAGAGAGATAAGGGGAGACAGAGAAAGACGTATTAAAGAAAAAAAGGAATCCCAGGCCTACTTAAAGGTGCATAACAGGTGTCAGGCTAATCCACAATGCTAGCTAAAGTACTCTGTGTCAACCACTGGAGAATCTAGACGAATGTGTGTGTGTGTGTGTGTGTGTGTGTGTGTGTGTGTGTGTGTGTGTGTGTGTGTGTGTGTGTGTGTGTGTGTGTGTGTGTGTGCGCGCGCACGCACATGTTGAGGCAGCGTAAAGAAGATTTTCCCAGTCTTAATGTTACAAAGGCTAATGTTACAAAAAGCAGTTCATCAGACAGGCGTATAGAAATGTTGATATTTGGAGGATGTGTTCAGTAAATGGATGTAATATGAAGTAGGAAATAACAGGGAAATATCAATATAAGGAAAATAGAAATCAAAATAGAGAGGACAAGACCTAAGAACTTATGAACTTATCTAAATAATGGATTCAACAATAGAAACGGAATCATAAAGACTAAGGAGAAAAGTATAGTTTCTTAACATATTTATTAAGATGATTCTACTTCTGCTTCTCTGCCCTGAATATACTTTGGGTCCTTAATGCTTATTGTAAAGAGTGTCATGCCTCTGTGCTTATAAACCTGCACAGAGCAAGGGTTGGTGACTTTGCCAGTGAGTATCATGTTGTTTATAGCACACATTTCTTTATAAAAAAGAAACCCTGTAGCAAAAGAATTATCAGGTTCATGTGGATCAGGCCTTTCCTCTAACTCTTCACCTTCCAAGATTCTTGTAGAAGAACTAAAAGTCCCATTGCGCGACCCCTTTCTGAACACCCAATAAATTGGTATATATATTTAGGTACTTTGTGTGCATATACTTTTGTTGTTCTGAATGAAAAGATACAATAACACTTAAAGTGCTGTCAAATAATGTACTCATCAGTTTCACTGTACTAAAGGAAAGTGTCAAGGACAAACACAAACCAAGATGTCAACACATTTTCAGTAGCATTAACTGATGATGTGTTTACATGCATCCCAGTGTGACCAAAAAGGAAGACCTGGTATGTTTCTTTTTTTTTACAGAGTCTTATACTGTTTACTAGATCATTGTTCCCTGTTGAGATTTGACACTCTTCATTTGCTCTCTGACCTCCCCATTCTGAATGTTTTCTTTATTTCCACAATGTAGTTCCAATGCTTTTGTTGCAGCCTTTGTGTTAGTATTCACTCACTGCATCAGTGAAATACCTCTTTTCCTCTATAATTCCAATACACCTTTGGGTCCCAATGCATTATTGCTGGTGTTCAGTATTTTTGTATTACAGAAGTCATAGATGGAACCGTTATGTAAATTTTTGATACTCAGCTACCTGTGAATATATTTCATATCAATAAGTGATTGGGATTCAAGAACTGCCACACAAGGGTTTGACTGGAAACATAATGCAGAATCATTATTGTGTCAGAAAACCATATTTTGTGACAAGGGTTTTCCTCTTGGTTATAAAAACGCATTGTAAATGTTTTCATATGGTTTAATGTATGTTTGTCCTTGCAAGAAACACATACAGGGCTGAATAATGCGTGTTTATGCAGTGTGGTGGGACTACAAGGGTTAGCTTGGGCAGCGAGAGTGGTGACGACCTGTTTTAATTCTTAACTAGATGTCCATGATTTATTAATCTTCATTTGAAATAACAATTATCATGTCAGATGGGAGCAGGGCAATGCCTTAATTGCATTGGAAAACACACTTAATATGAAACTTGCCCTAACCAGGAATGCACACATATTTTCCTCAGCAGTCTTGAGATAATGTCTCTGTTCATGCATTAAAGAGCAAGCATGTAAATCTGAGCATGAAGGTCAATGCTCTCTCTCTAGATTAACCATTGTGACAGTCATATGTTTCTCATTATATTTCCCAAGAATGCAAGGAAATTTGTAAAATGGACAAAAAAATACAAACCAAGCTGAATTCCACAAAGTTAGTTGGAAACACACATGGAAAACAAGGAAACCAAGAAACATGTTTTTCTCTTTGCTGTAATTAACATTGTTAATATGCCACATTTGTGTTTAAAACGACATGCCAAGTGGGAGAAAGTACTAAACTGTATAAAATGTGTATTATCTTCACACATTTTTTGAAACATTTAGGAAAATCTGCATTCTATAAAAGGCAAAATAGAAAAAGAAGAAAACAGAAAATCACCATGTTTTGCACAGATTTTTCAAAGTTATTTTCCAAAGTCACATGTTTTCACATACAGTGATACATGATAACATTTTCCAAAGCCGTATAATGTTCTAAATCCCTATCAAATATGTATGAAAAAAAAAAAAATTAAGTGTCCACTGATAGAAACCAGCAAGATTTTTTTTTTTGAAATACACTTTAATTACTCTAAAGTCTTGTATCCAGTATCACAGATATTCGTGTTTTGCATGTGTTTTGCAATTGTGATGTTTTCTTTCCATCACATAAAAAAAAGAATCACATGGTTGGCTCCTCGACCAGCTATCTGGATGTCACAGTGTTCGAAGTTACATTAAAAAGCTTTAGGTTCTCAAATATCACATTACTCAGAGATTTTCAGTTCAAAAATATTTAAGCTATCTTCTGCTTTAACTGGATCTCAGTTATTCTGATATCAAGTCTTATCTTAAGGGAATAGCTCAAAATACTTACAAATGAGACAGTGACATGAAGCCCGTGTCCAAGCTGCACAATGATTTAGACAACACAGAGAGTTTCTGGACACAACTGGGTTTGAATAGGGACAGATTGTTTGGGCCTACAATTCAACTAAGACATCTATCCTGAGTCAGCACATCTGTCAAGGCTAAATATGTGTCTTCAGACAGATGAATTGAGAAGAGATGGGCAGCAGTTTGTAATTCAAACTTCAATAATTTGGGGTAAAATATCTTTCCAGGAAAATAACTGAAATAAAAAACAAAGTAATACTTCTGCTAAAGTTAGCAGGAGGCTCCTCAACTTAAGTAAGAGGTCATTCAGCCTGAGTTCCATTATTACAACGTGATTCAGCAACCCACCCTCAGATTTCGACTTTTCAGTATCATGAAGGTGATTTACTTTTCAGCTCGGAATGTTGATAGGGTAACTGGAGGCACTTGCCGTGCACCTAAATGGATACAGCCACCATCATCCTGTTTCATGGAAACATTAGCATTTTAGGAATTCAACATAAATGTAAACTTCAAACTTCACTCTTTCTCAGTGACTTTTTTTCCTCCTTCTATAAGTAAAAATGAATTGAAATATTTAAAAAAATTATTTCAGATATTTATGATGACAGATGTCTTGCATGTTTTATATATTTTTTTTTTGCTTTTGTTTTTTCAAAATAGATCCCTCACATGCTCGGGGGAGGATGTATTTTGCAGCTTTGGGCTGCTGGAGGAGCTACATAGTAATCAGAGGCAGAACTTTGAGGAGGTCAATAAAACCAGGACAACTACATTGCACCACAGCGGTCCAAGAGTCCATAAAATGCGCCAGTGCCTCCTTGGTTTTTGGACGCCCCCCCCCCGAACCTGAGGTGGAGAGCAAACCTGGCTTGGATTACCTGTACCATCTGTGAGAATGACACAAAAGGGTGTTTGACCTAACCAGTCCAGCCCTCACTGAGGCTGGGTTCAAACAGAAATGGACCTATGACATTTGTTATTGTAGAGAGGATTTCACAAAGGTGTGGATCAGTCCTGAGAGGAAAGAGGCCCTGTTCCCCAAACTGATAAGCTGACTGGGGTCGGACCTTGTACGGCCCTAGAAAAAAAATCTTGGACATTTTCTCAGAGTCATGCTGGTGAAGGGGAACCATAAGGTGGTCCTGCACCTGGACTGCCCCTTACCGACCATTCATTCAAAACGAAGGTGAGACTGGATACTGGCCTCAAGAATCTTCCTCACCTACTGAGCCCACTTCGGAGGCACCCAGCTGACCTTGCTGACAGCATTGGACCCCACACCACTTAAAGGATATCTTGATGAACACCAAGGTTCCTGAGGACAGCTAAGCTGCTCGGTGGTGGCCATGTAACATGTTGTGGGAAGACTGTCCAGAGGAACCTCCCCAGCATCTTTTGTTGTAACAGTTAGAACTTTGTAAAGTTAAATCGCCCCATTGTTTGTGTGAGTGTCCCATGATAGTACTTGTGTGATTCACCAATCTGTGCTGTAATTTGACATAACAGGGGCCAGAATGTGGGGGCATGATTAGCATTAGTGTTTGCATTGCGAATTATCCCCTAAGTTTTCCCTGCTTGTTGTGTTCAATGACCCTCCAATAAAGAATGTTATCCTTGAGCACAAATCCTCAACTGTATTTGTCTGTGGAAACCAAAGTTGTAATTATGGTCAGACATACTCTAGCCTTCATGACATGCAATCAGTATCAATTTATTATTGCATTCATTGTTGTTTCGTTTTATTTCATCATACCTCTTTCAGTTTGGCTGAATATTGAATCAAGAGGTCTATAAAAAGTTCCCACATGCCTTTGATATATAACCCCAGTCGTGAACAAAGGCTTTTATTTGTCAAGTATATGTTTTCCAGCGGCCGAAGTTGTAATAACACAAACAAGAAAGTTGTCCATGCATTTCTGTATTTGTTTTGTGAGAATACATTCACGACATTTAATATGAGACTGAAAGTGTCCCAATGACATAATTAATGGAGTGTGAGGAATCACAACAGCTTATTTTTCATTTAAAAATGCAGTTGTTATAATTGAAAGATATATAATTTGAAATTTGAAACAAACACGGAATCATCCCTCCAAGTCTTTCAGTTTTACCCATGAGTTAAATTGCATATGAGTTATTGAAATTACATTACATGTCAGTTTCTACACAGTCTTGTGTAACAGCACTTATGGAAAACATCTCATTGGTTGTCATACATCTTTTCACTATCATTTAGAAGCCCTTGAGGCATCTATTTCCTTGTGCAGCCTTCTTGCTAATGGCATCTGTAATGAGGCTGACCCGCACGACTTGTCTAATTTAAAGAGCCTCTTAAGTGACTCAATGGTTTTAAATGTAATCTTTAAAAAGCCATGAAAAGCTCAGAAAAAAAAATCGGTGGTAGACATTTTAGGGCAGGGAAGAGGGCTGCTGAGCTTTTAAAGAGTTGGAGAATCATCGCTGCACATTGACATGCTCAAGTTATATTCTATATTGGTATTATCCATATTCCATAAAGGGTGTGCAGAGAGGGATATTTCCGCAATTACAAAAAAATATTTATGTGTGTATGTGTTTGTGCACTCGTATTTGACTGCATAATTTTCTACCACTTGCTTACAACCCACACACACACTAAGAAACATTTCCTTTCCCTTTCTCATAACTCTCTTCTGCTTCTCTTCTGTCTGTACTTCTGAAAGAATTCTCCATCCATCTAATTCCCCTCCTGGTTCTTTTATATTGAGACTGGGCCCCACTCGTATTCCATGTCAAAGGCTTTCTTTTTTATTGAACATCAAATCCTCTGTGTCTCGCCTCGCACTCTTGTCTCCCTGCTCGGCTGCATGCATATCCAGGAGGTAGTAGTCACATTATAAGGCCAGCTAGCTCTCCAAAACTTTGTTATTGTGGGTATTAGCGTTGCAATAACACTACATGAATAGTCAGAACGCTCTTTATTAAGTTGTTACATCGACCATTCTGTCACTGTTAAATTGAGGCTGCTGTGTGCGCACAGGGAGTAACACACTTGCTCAATCCCAATCTTTCCTTTCTTCATTCATTATCAGCATTGGGATGCTTGTCTCTTGGTTTAGAAGGTTGTGTTTGGTGTTGGAAAGTTTCAGTGAAGATCAGGATGTAAGCTGCTGCCCTACTCGGTAACTCTGTATACCACCTACTGTGAACTTGTGTGGGGCCCTAGTGTACGGTGTCAAACATGAATACCACTGCAGAGATAATGCGCAGGGACAAGCAACACATTTTTCAGCATTTTAGTACTCAGTTATCACTTCAGGAATTAAATCACATCAAACAGACAAGCTTATATACAGTGAAAGTACACAGAATATTTGTCATATGTGAAATATTCAAGATTTAAAGCATTATATGTACAGTTTGGAAATGTGTAAAATTCTTACCTTACTGTCCGCAATGCATTTGGCCAGCATGCAACTGTGGAGAGAGCAAACACATCTGCCACAGAGGGCGCCATATATGCACAATATAGTAAACTTATCATCCTCAAATCATTATTTTTTTTAGTACTGATGTCATGCCCACAATACATAATGCAGGTTTAAGAAATGGTGGTCACTGACAAAAAAATGAGTTAGGGGCAGATCTGGAAAAGAAAATTAAAGGGAAAGTTGAATGAATCATCCTGAGGATATTAAGGAAGGAGGTAAAGCAAGGATGGGAACAAAAGTGCCTCAATAGAGAATATGAGGCAGCATAAAAGGACTGATTGAAATATCTCAGTAATGATGCATATTGAATATTTTGCTATTAACCTACGTCAGTGTTAAACTTCCAGTGTGAGTCTGCTTGCATATTTGTGTGTGTGTGTCTGTGTCTGTGTTTCTACGTGTCGTGATAATGTGATGACATCCAGTACCCTGGCTGTCTTTTTAATTCAACTGAGTAAATAATGCATCCTCCATAGTCCATAATTCATGTAAGTGGACATGCAATCAGTTCAGATTAACGTGCTCGACACCCCATGTGAGCGTTTATGTGTGAGTGCGTGTCTGTGGATGCAAAAGTGTGGCAGGGATAGCAAAAGCATGACAGGTCACTGACTTTCCTTCCTGGTGTATATATTTTCCCTAATTGTCTCCCTTTGCTCTGTGTTTGTCGTACAGTAAGAGGAGTAAATAATGATATACAACAACATAAAATGGAGATGCAAATTGGTCCTTAAAGTCAGAAGTTTTCTTGCAAAACATCAGTGTTCATTGATTTAGAGGATATTTCCTTCATTTGATGAGAGTCACAGTATGATAATCTCATTCTTCTTATACTTGGCCGCTTCCTTCAGGTCTGGCTACATCAAATCATCTGCCTCCATCTAACCTTATTCCCTGTATCCTCTTTTCTCACACTGACTCCATGTCCTCTTTCTCTCCATTCACAAAGCTCTGCTACTGTCTTCCTCTAGGTCTCCAGCCTCCTGACAATCTGATATTGATCTAAGAAGAAACTGAAAACAATTTCTCCACATGTACTAGACATACAGATGAATCGAGAAGACTTTTCTCACAACCCCACGATAACATGAAATTGACAAAATGATTATAATAATAGAGTGCAGATTAAACAGTGAAGTGCACTATTGCATTAAACAGTAGACAATAAACTTTACGGTATAAAGTTCACACACATACTAACTACTGACAAGGTGAAAAGATGACAGACATTTGATGGCATGAAGACTGAAATGTATAAATTTAAGTATTGAATACTGAGACTAGCAGCGGATGTTTTTTTTATAAGTTAATGTTCCGAATACACTTTGGTCACCTTTCATCAAAACCTTATATTCTAAGCCAGTGGTGCCAAACTATGGCCTGAGGGCCGGATACGGCCCCCTCCACATTTTGCCCTGCCCTTGAACAATACCAGAGATGCATTATGATTGTTTTTTTCATTTTGGCCACGTAATAATGACTTGTACATGCATGGAACAAAACATTCTATTCAACCCTTCTGCAGTTTGTGCTTTATTTGAAACCCCTCCCTCAAAAAAAAAAATTAAATCCTGGACACACCCCTGTCAAATAACATGGAATAATGGCGAAAAGATTAGGTATAGGAGAAATAGATTCAGAATGCAGGGTATTTAACCTGCGGTGGACAAACGATTATTTTTTGTTCAATTCCAACAAAAGGCTGTTTGTCTCATCTGTCAAGATATGGTGGCTGTATTCAAAGAATAGAATCTGCGCCAACACTATGAATTCCGTAACAAAGACAAGTGTGATAGCTTGCACGGCCAAATGGGAGCAGACAAACGCTAAAAAGTTAGCTCAGCAGAGAACATTTGTACGCCAAGCTCAGCTGAACCAGTCCTGTGTTTCAGCAAGCTTTCAGGTTGCTCAACTGTTAGCAAGGAGCAGTAAACCTTTCAATGATGGAGAATTTGTTAAAAAATGTTTGATTGCTGTCGCAGAGGAGTTATGTCCCGAAAAGAAAGATGTTGTGAGTCTGCCGGCGACTACAACCACAAGACACATTGAAGAAATTTGGCATTACATTACATTACATTGCATTTGGCAGACGCTTTTATCCAAAGCGACTTACAATAGAGGACATAGGGACTGCAAATACACGATGCTCAGGAAATATACAGAACAGTAAGCTTGGGTTAGTGATTTTTTTTTTTTTTTGACAGACACACAAACGTACACACACACACACACACTGCATAGCCTAACTTGCTGCCAACCTGATCTGGGGCATCAGCGCAGTCAAAAGTCCTGAAACCATAATGTATACGCTCAGCTGCAGCAGAGGACAAAAGAATTTGACTTTTTTTCATTAGCATTGGATGAGGGTACGGATGTGCAGGACACAGCCCAGCTCCCGATATTTATTTGTGGGATGAAGCCCTCCAAAGTCTCAAAGGGACTACGACAGGGGAGAATATTTTTGGCAAAGTATGCCAAACCATGGAAGAGGTAAACCTGGACTGGTCAAAGCTTGTTAGCATCACAGGTGACGGAGCTCCAAGTATGGTGGGCGCATCTCGCGGTCTAATTGGGCTTAATCGGATCGGTGTAATCGGGATGAACATGTATTGGTAAGCCTACTTTTCTGACTTGAACGAGCCATTCTGAGTACAAACAAATATAATTGTAATGAAATCTACCGTGATAAAAGCCGTTCCACAACCATACTGGTAGTGACATGTGTTGTAAGTGTTGGTATCAGTTTTGTTTCATAGCCTGCTTACTTCCTGGTTTTCACTGCAAATTTGATATGGAAGAGCTGCAATCAGTTGTGTCTACAAGAAAATTAATGTTCCTTGGTCTTTTTTCTGTGAAAAACTTGAAAAGGGTTATTTGGTTATTATTTATTTCATATATAGTGTACTTATTTCATTAATAATGTTATTATTTGTTTTCTGATATTTTTTCCTGTCAAGATGCCAGAAAGGGTTAATTTTTGGTTATGTGTGGCTTTCTGGAAAACAATAAATGTTTACGTTTAGACACCACTGTGATCGTCACACTTTTTGTTACAAACTTGCCCGGCCCCCTGTCAGTGAAGGGAGAAGTTATTTGGCCCTCACAGGAAAAAACCCTGTTCTAAGCCAACACATGTATTCAATATTCCTTTCTCCATTAAGACAACATATTACTAAACTGTCCTCTCACAATATAATTCTGGTAGAGAAGGAAAAAAAAAAGGTTAAATTGTATTCCTTTTTCCATCTCAAAATCCATGAATATACAAATATCCATAATTTCAAAGATTAATTGCTGGGTACAGGATCAGAAATTGCATTACAACTTCTCAATGCCGGTCATTTTGACAGCGTCATAAAATTCTGTCAATTTGTTGTTAATAATTTGAATTTTTATTCATTAAAATTATAATGACTCATTATAATAAATATATATATATATATATATATAAAATAAATAAATGAACAAATAAGAAAAGACCTTCACAAAAGCTAAAACCAGCACAAACCACTCAACATGTTTCGCATTCAACTTTTTTTTTCCATCCTTAACCAGCTCACATCACACTTCTCCCACAGCTCCTTCCAGGGCCATTCCAGAGATAGCTCTCCACCAGGCATTTGATTTAATCCAGACCAAATGCTAATAGGGCTGTTTGGTTGCTGGCCATCTGCCTGGGCTGCCGGTCAACTATGGCAAGCTGTGCAGTGCTGAGCCTCCCTGCCAAAGTCTGAGCTGCCCAGAGACCACTTAATAACCAGAGGACCCTTAACAGCCAATTGTCGACACTTACAGTGAACAGATTTCACAGCGAGTAATATTATTAAACTGATCTTTTCATGATTCTGAGGGCAGCTTGTCCATCTCTCACTCCCACATGATTAAAATCCATATCAAATGATGCCTTCTGTAGAAATCAAGTGCTTGGCTGTCACAAATACATTTAACTCTGAGCATTTATTCATCAAAGAAAAATCAACTGGACTCCTTATATAGTTACACACAACTCACTACTGGGGGCTGCCCACTACTCCCCAACTGTGGGCGTCCACTTTTGGATACAGATCAACTTAACCAGTAATATTCTTCAGGGATCTTTGGTATTGAAGCACATGACGAACATTCCACTCACAAACAATTTTGATGCATATTTGCTTCACCTGGAATCCCATTTCATCCTACTTTTACATTTGACAATATATTCTATTATAAAATTATTATTATTACTAATTTATTAAAATACTATGGGGAAAGTTGTTCATGTTTTTGTATACTAAAGTTAAACTAAATGTATTTAAAATCTGACATGGTTAGATAATATAATAGGACTGTTTGGATGTGGTTTGGTGCATTGAAAAACCTTAGAAGCCTCTGTCAAACCTACTTCAGCGGCAGAATCAGGCTGTCATGGGCAGGTTAAAAAAAACATTTTTAAAAGTCTGAACACAATCTACCAAGCATAAACATTATGCAGACAAAGTTATTCACTCATTTATTGGGGCATTTGGACTCAGAGGAACTGCCTTTCTCTTTTAGCAGTCTTTGAATACAAATTCCTAGGTAAAGGGGGAGAATATCACAAACACTGTAAAAGCAATTTTTTAATATGCTCACAGCAACCACATACACATTCAAACATACTTTCTATTTGCATATTTAAACTGACAGATCTTATAGCATGAAGTGCCTTTGTATTGTGACAAACTTTAGTGTACTGACATAACCGCATTCTCATATCCAGGCTGCTGTACCTCCTCATCATGCAAAATGCTCAGCTTAAAGTGGTCGGTTGGCTTTGGAAGCAGACTTTATTACAAGCATTGTGGTTAGGAAACAAAGACTTTCTTTATGACAAAAAAAAAAAAATGTCAGCAAACTGTAACACACATAAGGTAGGTAATGATTTTTCTTCTCTGCATTAAAAGAAATACCTAACCATAAGGTAGGTATTTCTTTTAATGCAGAGAAGGAAAGGCTTTGCGGTAAGATTACCAAATATTTTCAACCATTTTTCAATACAATTGCAAAGGCTTCTTCAAGGTTCTCTGATCACATGATCTCGGTGGTGTTGTACACAGGATATTTTCTTTTATGGAATCTGCTGTAGCCATTCTCCCAGCTTGGGGGTTACTGCTCCAAGACACCCAGTCAACACTGGTACCACTTTTGCCCTCACGCCCAACATCTTAGCTCAACCTTGAGGCATTGATATTCCTCCAGACCCTCATACTCTTTCTTCTTGAAAAAATTATTGGTAAATTTTGCAACATTATCATCAATATGGCTTTCTCTGCTACCAGTCTCTGCTACCACTGCCACCACAACCACTATATGGTGGTTTGCCATCACCAGTTTCCATCTGGAACTGAAAGTCACATTGGGCTGGCTTGGAGTTGTCTTTCCCCTTGGCCCTGAGACCTCTAGCCCATATTCAGTACAGATGTTCCTGACTCCTATGCAAGCCACCTGGTTAGGACAGTCCATGTATGCCTTTCCTGCCAGCATCTTTCATCCCAATGTTATATGCTGTATTGTCTCAGGGACATATTTGCAAAACCCTTACCTGGGGTCCAGTCTCCTCTAATGTACTCTAGCTTCAATCTATCTTGTGGTCAAGGCTTGTTCTTGTGATTCCACGATCAATGCCTCTGTTTTGACTTTCAGTCCAGCCTTTTTGAACATTTGGATGATGGAGCTTCCTTGTCTTGATATAAGTGGCTTCCATTTCTTCCAGTGGCCGGTATAATGAACCAGTTGGGTATCTTATTACTGGCAGGGTGTATGTGTTTATTGCCCGGATCTTGTCCTTTCCATTCAGCAGAATTCCAGACCCCCCCCACGACCCCATGCTCTAAAGTTCCTGTTCTAACTCCACAGATACCATGAAAATGGTTTCCAAACAGCAGAGTTAGTTTTAAATTCTTGGCTTGAGCTGAACTAAAGATGCCAAGAAAGAGCAAGCAGAGGCATTCAGAGGGATGAGAGTGACAGATTTATTTCCAAATAAGGTGCAACACAGGCACAGGTGCAAAACAAAAAGCTACACAATGATCAATATATACAAAAAATATTTCGTTATACTATACCCATTAGAAATCATAGCTGCGACTGGCAATACAATTTGAATAATTGGTCAAACCTGTTGGAATTGTTAATTTTCTACAACCATTCTGGTAAACTAAACATAATACACAGGTGAAAACGGACTCTGTTATTTATGTTTTTTTTTTTTGTTTTTTTTTTCCAACAACCTTGACCTTGTGCTCCAGACTACAACTACAGCACCGCCAGCCCCTCAGCTGAGCTGGCCACCAAAAAAACCTTAAGAAAGAAAGTGTGCTTGTGCGTGTTCCAGTATTTTGTACTGAAAATACATCCAACTGGTCTTGTTTCATTGAAAATGTGCTGCATTGAGTCTATCCCTTGAGATATTGAAAGCTTTTGTTTTTGTGTTGGGCAATCAGGGGGGTTTGTGAGTATGAATTTGATTCACTACAATTCCATGCTCACACATTCCCATCTTATGTCTATCTTGGGTTTCTCTGCACTCCATCTCTCAACCTTCTCCTCATTATCCATTCTCCTCCAGCATAATGGCACACAGGTTGTTAAACTTCTTTAGCCTGAGAACCAAATTTAGACAATTCAGTCCTACGCCCCGACCTGGTTTAATGACTACTAGTATTTACAGTACAAACCAGTATAACTGCTATGCTGGGACTCAGAAATAAACTCCTTAGCCATTTTAGGTCCTGACCTACTTGAAGAAAAAAAACTAGCTTGAAGACAGATAACGGAGAAAAAGTGTAGGCATGTATGTACTGTGCGTGCATTTTCCTACATATGCTCTCTCTGCATGCCTGTGTGGGAGTGGAGTGTTGACATTGAACATATGGGGGCATATTCCAGAGCAAACAGCTACATTAATTGCTCTGAAGAAAAATCAATGGGAGGACATCATTAACTAAGACCAAGCTTACATTTATAATTGATATGTTCACTGCCCTTTCAGACTCCTGTTGGCTATGCTGCCGCGGGCATTCCTATGTGGAAATACCCTTGCTTTGACGCCCACTCCAACTCTTGTGACCTTTGACCCAGAGAGGCTGAGGGTCATAAACACAGGTGTTCTGTAGGGATTGATAGAAGACATGTTGTGTATCTCTGCCAGGTCAGACAGGATGTTTTATTTCTCCCCTATCAATTGTCTTTTTTATCTATAATGACTTTTTTGCTAATTACAAGACATGCACTTCAACCTTTTTATGTTAATGGTGGCTGCTCTCTGACTTAAATATGCTTCATAGGATGACTCTTATTCATTCTCAGCACTAGATTGTCTCATGCGGCCAAAGGAAAAAAACTTGTCTTTGTTTGACTAATGATCAAAATATCTGTTTGCATACCTTGAAGGATTAAGGCAGGAAAATTATAGACAGCTGCAGAATAAATCAAGAGGCTTGAAGAATAAAGAATATCATCTAGCATATACATATGGAAGTAGATTCTTCATCGGAGCTGTGACACAAGCCTACCTGTATTATCTCTATGGAACTCATTAATCCAGGCACCTCTGGGAAATTCATTTTCATATATCTACACAATCTCAATTACGCTACTTAATTGATATCTTTATTTGCCTAATTGATGGTTTTATTTCTCAGCGGCAGAAAGAAAGGCTCTAATGCAGGGACACCACACTTCAAAGATGTTTTCTATCATTCTTCCATCGCCTTGTTATTTCCCACATACCAGGGATGTCACAACACATCAGATATAATTTTAATAAAGAATAATTTTGACATGTTTTTAGTCTGTCTATTTATTTCCTTTTCTTGAATCAGTAAAAGGGTGAGTATAAGTTGTTTGCTCCATGATTGGAATATCACACTAAAGCATAACAATCAAGGCAATTAGATTTTTCTCTGACATTGAAAATGTAATATGGTTTCTTGCATTGAGGGAGAGTGCTGCACCTTGGAAGACAAGATTATGCTTTGCTCTGAGGTCGAGCGAATGTGCCAAATCCATGCTGTTGTGAGCATGCCCATGCATTCAAAAGGAAATTAAATTAGCATTACTGATGAATAAGTGTACAAACAGCTGTGTGCCTCCATCTCTCTCTGTTACCGTGTGCGAAAACATGTTAGCCCAATTAAGTGCTGCAGGGTTTGGCCATGAAGTGTTACACAGTAACCCCTAGACACATTTCCTTTACTGCTAGTGCCTGAGCCTCCCCTACAACACACAGCAGCCACGGCCTACTCCACAGTCTTTTATCCTCAGCGTGTAGTTTCACCCACTCCTATTGATTCTTTATTGACCTGAGGTGCCCTCGAGTGCCACTGCTCTTCATGCTTCCTATCCACCATTGGCACTTTATACTCCACGCACCCCAACTCGCCTCTCCCTCTATTTCTGATCCGTCTTCAACCCTGCCTCCCTCTCCGTGTGACCAACCTTTCTGAAAAAGTTGTGGCATAGCAGATGCCTTACTTTAGCGCAGAGAGGTGCTCAGGCGCTTTTCTGAATAACAGCTCCTACATATGAAAAGAGATGTAATTCTACCTTTGATCTGCAACTAGAAGCCGTATTAGTGTAGATTCTGAAGTACAAGACAAGACTTGAATGCCAAAGAGAGAAAAACACATTTGGCGGCAGGAGGGAACCTTTTAGAAAGAGCAAATACTAACCAGTTAGAGTTTTTGCTATTAAGTCAATAACACTGCAGGAATAATAATAAAAGAAGGGAACGAAAAAGAAGAAATAAATCATGCAAGTGATCTGTGGCTTGAAGTGAGAAGTAGATTCTGACATAATGATGACAGTAATCAAAGAAAAATCAACAATTACTCCCATTGTCAAGCTAATTATAGCATAGCCTATTTCCTCTATGGAAATTTGGGGAATATAATTACACAAACAAGGACACATGCACACAATAATAAGTCAGCCCCCTGGAAGGCTTACTCCCCCTCCCATCCCACCCCCTTGGACATCACATAAGAAACCAAATATCTCAAATGGAGAAATAAACAAAACAGACAAAAATACATGAGATGAAAGAAGAAAGACAATAAAGAAAAATGTCCCAGTGGAATCTACTATCCCTCCTTTATGCTGTATTTTACCCCTCCTATTATTTTATTTGTTTGTTGCCTGGCCATTCATTACATTTTCTCTTTCTTTATGTTTGTTGTTGTTTGTGTCTTCCGCATCTTTGTAATTCTTAAATGGTTTCGTTTCTTGCTTTGATCTCATTTAGAAAGTGAAAAAAGCCAATGCTTTGGAAGTTGTTTTGATTAGACTTTTATTAACTTCTGTCTGCCTTCTTAATACCGTCTCTAAAGATTTCTTTGGAAATCACATGATAGTGAGAGAAGTGAGAACAAAGTAATGTAGCAACAATTTCCAGAGGTGCGTGCACGTGTGCATCCTTGCAAATGTACTTTGCACAAATCTAACATGCTGTTGTTTTTCTTTGTATCAGAAACTTCACTTGAAGGGTGACATTTAATCTTTTAACCTTTGGCCTGTTTTGACGTGGCTGTTGATTTAAAATAAATGCATTTCCTAAAGTAGACCTTTAAGTAGTTTTAATGACGACCAACATAAAAGCCTGATACAAGTTCTTCTGATTCCAAGGAAACAAGAGCTCTTCAATCAGTTTGGCTTTATGTATTATGATGATAAGTTTATACATGTTACATCTGAAAAAAAGTATTTTTAATTTGAAAGATGAAAGGGTTTCCCCCATTGTTCAGAACACACAATTTTGATTAGGACTTATTATGTGCAACATTCTACTTAGTTAGTGCCAAATAAAAGAACACCCTTAATTCTTAACAAATTACATACAATTAAAAATGAGCGCATTGAAATAGTAATGTTATTTTTTTTCTATACATACATGATAGCTAAATCAAAGGTTTGAACATATTTAAACTAATTTTTGAAGAATGTAATCATCTCATCCCCCCTCCTTGAGCTGCCACCTTATCATGGTGGAGGGAACAGCGCATTCAAGTGCCCCTAGGAGCTGAGCTGTTGGGAGCTTTCTACCCCGGGTAGAGTCATCCAAGGCAAACAGGTTCCAGGTGAGGGCCCAGACGAAGTGTTGCTCCAATAATGACATAAGGGAAAGTTATCTGGCTTTCCCTCACACAGACAAGGGTCACTGGGGCCATCCTTTGGGACCAGGCTTGGACAGAGCTCGATGGTGGGAGCATACTGACCGGGCCTACACCCATGGGGCTCGGCCAGGTCAACCTGAAAGGTCGACGTGGGCTGTGACTGTTGTTTGTGCTTTTGTTACTGGACTTTTGTGCTCTTCATGGACTGTCCATAACAAACACCATGTTCAGGCATAAAGGTGCCAACTGCCATGTTCACTGTACACCTTGAACATGCCTAACGCAGCTTAACGGTCTAAGCCACAGTTCAATTATTGACTTTCTGGCTTGCGGCCGCATGTTCTGAAAACTTGGTTGGAGAGGGGGGCGGAGCTGTCAACTGATCACCAGCTGGTGGTGAGTTGGCTCTAATGATGGGGGAGGATGCAGGTCAGACCTACAGACCCAAACGGGTTGTGAAGGTCTGTTGGAAACGTCTGGGAGTGTCCCCTGTCAGAAGGAGTTTCAACTCTCATGACAAGCAGAGGTTTGACTACGTCCCTGGGAGGTGAAGGACATTTAGTCAGAGTGGGCCATGTTACGTGCCTCCATTGTTGAGACAAAACTTTGACATGGAAGGAGTTTTGAAAGGCTGTAGAAAATTACTTCTGGAGGGCTTCGAGGAGATTCTGGTTCAGCATCCAGCGGCTCAGGAGAGAAAAGCAGTTCACTGTCAAGCACTGTGTATAGTGGGGATGGTGCGTTGCTGACCTCAACTCGAGACAGCAGACAGTGGATTGGTGGAATGAATATTTCCAAGACCTCCTCAGTCCTGGCGTCTTGCTTTCCAATCAGAAAGCAGATTCAAGTTTTTTTTTTCCGTTTTAGGCTACCCTGTTTCCGGGGCTGAAGTTGACAAGGCAGTCAAAAAGCTCCTCTGAGGCTCGGCCCTGGAGGATGGATGGGGTCCGCTCTGAGCCCCTTAAGGTTGTGGATATTGTGGGGCTGTCCTGATCAACATACAGTGATGCAGACTCTGCATCTGACGTGATGAAGAAGCAGCTGAACGAAAAGGCGAAGATCTCAATTTACTACTCTGTCTCAATCCTACCCTAACCTATGATTACATGGTTGGTGACTGAAAATACAAGATCATGGATCCAAGTGGCCAAAATGACTTTTATTTGCAAGATGTCTGGGATTTCCCGAGGATGGGCTCAGGGTAGAGGCAGTGCTCCTTCACAAGAAAACTGTGACTAAGAACAACCTTACAATTACTCCCCAGATAAGAATGACATTTCGGTGGCTAATGAGAGACAGTTGTGTTAATTTCAACCAGGAGCTATCATTTCATGTCCCGTCTATTTTTCTTCATGTACATACAACACCTTTTTCCTCCATGTTAATAAAATGAAAGTGCATAAGCACAACTATGTAAGAATGAATGAATATTTCATGTGAATCCCTGCATTTCTTTCCCAATATGGTTAATAATTAATTTTGGCCTGAATAGGCCATTTTGGTGACTAGACTTGGATGTGAATAACACCCATCATATCGGGCAGCAGCCATTTTGCCTTAGTGAACTCAAGATGATTGCTCAACACAATCAACATTCTGGTGATCGTACGTGCAAACCCAGAAACTCAGTTAACTTTGAGGTGGGGTTGTTTTTATCTCCTCTTTTGTGAAAGGTGGCCAAGTATCCCTAATCATTAAATGCAGGACCTTTTCCTAAGTGTTTCGAAGAGTCATGTAGATCATTTCAAATCAACAGGATGATCACTCAATTAGAAAGCATCTTGTGCAAAAAACAAAACAAACAAAAAAGAAAAGAAGAAGAAAGAAAAAACACAGTTGGTCTTAACCCTTTCCTCATGACAGGTTTTGTACTTGGGCAAAAGGCTTTTTTCTGTCAGGGCTTTGGTTGGGGGATGCTGGCAATCCAAGGGCCACTGCGCCCATGGGACTAGCTTTGTTCATAAAATTAATTACTTATCATTAAAATATCATAAAATAACACCATTTATGTTATGATACTTAATATCCTGCAAAAAACATTATTCAGTAAAAAATGATAAAAAAATTGCAATGTGATATACAGTACAAAAAAAATCTAAATCTCCCCACTCCCTTAACAATTGATGTCATACTAAAATACTAAGATAAAACCCCTTAACTAAGTTGTGTGTGAAAGACAATGATATATAAAGAGACTGCATGTGCAGAGCGCGAAACGCCCATTGCACATTTCTATGTGCAGTAGCAGCAACAAGCCTGCACATGTATCTTCTGTTTTAAGATGTGATGAATATTCACTCCACAGTGTGTCTTTATGAGGGACTTAAATAGCCAGGGCTGCTTATTAAAGCACCTTATTTGAACTAGATAATGTGATTATAATAAGATCAATTAACACCCAGCAATAATGGCAACTGCAAGCCCATTGTCGTTTTGATGACATTTGCTTTTGCTCTGGTAATGTATGTCCTATGGTGATAATTAAGACAGCAGCTTCAGAGCCAGGCGAGCTGAATGGGAAGGAAAGCATTACACCCAGACCTTTTGGCGATTAGCATCTCCGCCAGTGTCTTGTGTGCCACCAGCTTCAGAAGAGCTTCTTCAAAAGCTCTAAAATTGATTCTGCATCCCACTGTCATCATTGCTGCCACTGAGAATGATGATGATTTCTTGATGTCTTGATGTGTGTAATGTTTACAGAGCTTTAGAACAGAGTAGTGCACTGCAGTTGAGAGGCTATTCTGTGGATACTTAAAAGTGTACACAACGATCAGAAGACCTATTATATACTATCAGAATAGCATATATCAAGGCAGGAGGGCACTGAGGGAGTTACACAGTTATGGGCCCTGAAACCTAAACTTCTGAGAACCTTTTAAGCAGCATTATGATCGCCCAATAGCTTATCAGACTTTCAACCCTTGAATTTTGTGCATTGTTTTGGACAATTTTTAGATGTTTTAAATTTAATCTCCATTTGACTTTTCCCCCTTTTTGTTGTCTTTATTGGCCATCTATTTATTCATATTTTTGTTATTAATTTTGTTTTTTTTTACTGTTCTTTTTGAGTACATTTAAAGTTTACAAAAAAAAAATTACAACTAGGTTTTTCAAACCAAAATATCTGAAATACATTGCTCAAAAAATTATATATATACATATATATACACACAATGTATATAGTATGTATATACAGAATATACAAGTAACTCAGCACGCAGGTAGACTTATCTTTCATTTTGATTTATTTTTGTTGTTAATAAAACATGTTTTTATTTGTTTGTCTTTCTGCCTTATAGTGTATTTGCTTATAGTATGTATATACAGAATATACAAGTAACTCAGCACACAGGTAGACTTATCTTTCATTTTGATTTATTTTTGTTGTTAATAAAACATGTTTTTATTTGTTTGTCTTTCTGCCTTATAGTGTATTTGCTTTATTCATGATCACCGGGATTTTTACATATATTCGGGAAAGAGGTTTCCTCAATAACGTGATAGTAATTTACATTGTGAGACATAAATGATGTCTGCAAAGAGGCTTTCCTTCCAGATGTGGTCGTCGTTCCCTCATCGGAAACGGTATATGCGAACGTGCGGTACATGCGGGGGGCCCTTACGGTCCATGCAGGGGTCACAGAAATCCTCATCGTCCCTCCTGCTCTGACCCCAGGAGAAACCCTGGGGTCACTGTCGCCAATTTATTGCAGAATGATCCATATGCACCTTGATTCACGAACCACAGAGGTAATACTTAAAATGCCTGACTGAAAAATCACCGCTCGGAGCTTCCCATGAGTGGCGTAGGACTGCCTCTTGGGCTGATTCAATGCACGGCTGAAGTACGCCACAACCACCTCCCTTCGTGGCCCCATCTGAACAGCACACCTCTCCCACCCACACTTGCGTCCGTATCTAAGACGAAAGGCAATGTGGGGTTGGGTGAAGCCAGCACCAGAGCCTCACTCAGGACCTGCTGGAGGCTGCCAAACACTCCCTGACATTCCTCCTTCCACAAAAAGTCTCCCCCCTTTTGTAACTGAAACAGTGTGAAGCCATGCAAGCAAAACCTTGAACAAATCTCTGGTAATATGATGCTAAGCCCAAGAATTTTTTTGCTGTCTCTGATTTCCAGGAAAAGGCCACTCAATGAAGGCTTGAACCTTCTCCTTCCTGGTGCCACTGCCCTCAACCCCACTTTGCACCCAAGGAAGTGCACCTCTTGCAGCATAAAATGGTTCTTGTCTGGATGCAAGCGTAGGATCCTGCCCAACACTTCCCGGGTACTCCAACCAGCTCTTGGTCCGTTAACCTGGCAAAGGTGGCAGGAGCGTTACTGAACCTGTGAGGGAAGACCTCAAACTGCCACAGACCCCGCCCATTGCAGAAAGCTGTCTTGGGCCTTGACTCAGCTGCAAGAGGCTCTTGGTAATAGCTGCTCCGGAGGTCCAGGGATGAAAAGCAGGAAGACCCCAAGACCAGATACAGTGATTCATCACTGGCCATGTGTACACTTACCTTGGAGGCCTGAAGCGCTGTCCACTGCGGTACCAGGTCTGGCCACACCACAGTCACTGCAGACACCATAACCACCAGTTCAAAAGAAGGTACTCCCTCCATGGTGACAGGAACCTAACAAGAATCACCTGCAAAGGCCCATCCCACTGGCTCTCGGCTCAAACTACTGATGACAATTCCTTCTGAGTGGGCTGGCTGCCCGTCTGGCTCCCCTGGCTGTCCTGTTGGGTTTCTCTCTGCGGCAGTGGGGAATGCTTAGGTTGTGTTCCAGGTGGGGTGCCCATAACCCTCACGATTGGGGGCCCTGAGCCATTTCGGGGAGCCTGATGCAGGCTGGAGCACTCTCTGACCAAATGGCCAGAGGATGGCTACACCCCCAGCAGATTGTGGGCTCCAGTTGTGTCCTATATGTTGGCTGTACTGCCACAGCCTTCAACAGCTCCGTTACCTCATTAACCCATGGCAGCCTCTCTCCCTCACGGGGCCCGCTACTGCGGCCCTTAATACAAGAGGGTTCTCCGCTTATATAAACCTAACCCCAGACAATCTCCTTCTCCACAGCCATCTCCAAGGCAGCCTGCAGGGTCTGGGGTTGCTCTAGCTGCACCTAGTCATGCAGCTCCACAGGGCAAAGAGCTCTGATAAATTGGTTGGAGGTGAGCTCCCCCTGTACATCTGAGGCCATGTGGCTGTAGGCCACGTCAGGCTCTCTCTTCGCAAGCCAAAACCCACAGTGGCTCACCAGATTTCCTGCCCCAATTCTTAGCTCATTACGCAGGAGCCCTAGTTGCGCGCACCGTCTGAACCGCCTTTGTAGGGTCCCCATCAACTTCCCATACTCCCGCCTCTCACATGGGTTCCAACAGCAAGAGGTATCATCAGTGTGACATAGCGCCAGCTGCAGCACTCTCGACCACCCCAAAGCTTGCCTATCTGACCGGCTGGAGAACTTAATAGCTGAGACAATGGCCAAATGAGTGGCGCAAATCTCCGACAATGAATTCAGACTGGCCTCATAAGCCAATTTCATCGTGGCGTCTCTCACTCGGTTTCTGGCTGTGTGTGTAGACGTAATGAACTGACAAAACATCTCCTTCGACCAGCTGAAAGCGCCGCCATTCTCCCCATTGGTTCTCTCCTCCATCCTTGCTGACCGTCCTCGGCCGCCGTCCATGCCAGCAGGCAAACCTGCAAAACTGCAACAACCTCCAGCCAGACGCCATCACTTGTCCGAAGTCAATTCTGACACCAGTATAACGCTTCAATGAAGACGTCTGCAACAAGCCTTTCGATCTACATGTTGTCGCCTTATTCCCACACTTCACTTGGTACAGCTGTACTCGACGCTGTGCTCCACAACACTCCCTCTGCTCGATTCTTCCCGCTCCCCACCCACATTGATCCCTCCCCTGCCTCTCTCCCCAAATTACCAGACCTCATCCTAAATGATAAGCCTGCTGTCCAATGATCAGTGAAGGGCAGGCAGGTGACAGGTCGACAACCTATAGCTTTTATTCCGGGGTCGCTACACCATTTATCTTTTACTTTTCCCGCTCTCACAAATCATTAACTCTATGTTCTTGACAGGAAGTAAGCTAATCTGTATGAGACTTGAAACAAACAAACAAATAAAAATAAAAGGAAACAAACATTAATTTGAAACAGGGCACATTTCAATCATTAAACCAGAGAAGAGTTTAATAAAAAAAAATTGTTTTAAATCAAGTGTTTTAATAGTGATGATAGGGTATAAATGCGAGGATATAGCCAGCTACTGTATATGACATCCATGTCCCGCATGAAATATCAAGCATATCCCACAAAGAAAAGTAATTCTGAATGTTTTAAGCCAAGTCAAATCCGTTTCATTTGTTGTGAGATGGGCATGGGTACAGTATATTAATATCCAGGCATCCTCAGCGGCCCATGGGGAAGGATCCACGGGGCAGGCTGAGGAAGAATTGACAACATAAAGGAAATATATAATGAAAAGACGTGAAACAAAAGAGAGAAAATGGAAATTTGACTGACAAGTGCAGACTGCAATTAACGTTTACCCGCAAAGCAGCTGGGTGTTGTTTGGTCTTTCTGATGTGTATTTATTTCCAGTGTGTGCAGTGATGTGGAGCCACGATCCAGCGGTTCTGATCCGACACACAGGGACGGGTAGTGAGCGGCACTAGGCAACACTGCCAGATGGCACCCTGTACACCAAACACCAAACACAAATGCGAGCACGCGCAGGTACCCACGCACACACACACACACACACACACACACACACACACACACACACACACACACATACATACTCCTACACCATTGCTGACCGCACTAGTGGTCTGATGGAATGGTCTTGATTCTGTCAAACTGCCAAACTTCATATCAAATTCATGCTGTGAAGTCGGTTTAAAATTAATTACTCTCTGCTTGTTTGAGAGCTATGAAATCATGTTTTTCAGTGTTAATAACTATCCATTGATTGAGTTCTGCTTCACATGTGACCAATCTGCCATGTACAAATCCACAAGAAACAGACAAGACATCAATGAATGATTTTTAATTGAAGAAATCCATTTTATTTTTTATTGTTCATGTTTACCATGTTTGTTGTCTAAATATGGGCAACAACATGGAAGTCTTAAACAGTAATTATTTTATTGCAGTCATTATTTTGTGGAAAAACTTGGACCGGTATGAGAATGACAGTCAGGCATATCTGAGATGACCTCAGCACTGCCAATAGAAAGCAAACAAAGCACAACTAATCCTCATAAAATGTTTGCAGATTTAGGTGGAAGTGATTTAAACGATTTTAACAACAAAACAGCAAGGAGACATTAAAAAAAAGCAACAAACACTAAAATGGATGAATCTCACTCACCACTGAGATTTATTTTCTGAGATTTTTTTTTTTTTTTTTTTTTTTTTTGCGCCTTATTTTTCCCTGGGCATCACCAGCTGGTTTTCATTACTGTGAATTGACATTTCGGTAAGATGGATTGGCAGAAAATTTTAAGAACAATCATCACTCTGACATTAAATCCTAATAATTTTGATGGTTCCAGATTGCCTTGTTTTTAAGAAATTCATCAACAGCAGTTTGATGGATCGGTGTAAGATTCTCAGTCATTTATTACACCCTTGATTGGTGTTAAAATTGATGGTATAATTTCACTTTGAATCGATATTTATGTTATGTTTGCACTTTTAGCTTGAATAGGTTTGAATAAAAGAGAAAGTGGTATTGATGAGGTACCAAAATAGATAACAGTAATCCTCAAACCTCTTTGAGGTTAGAACTTTTCTGGTCCAAAATCCCTCTTTTTAATATGAAATACATGATGTGCTTGCAGAGAGACAAGCAATGTCATTTAAACTCTGATTTTAAAACTAGTCACATGGACTTTTTTTTAGCTTTACTGTCTAAATGTGTTTGTAATATCAGAAGTGCTTTAAAACAAGTGGTGATCATTTTCTGAAGAATAGCAGCCTACGCATCTCCCTGTTCATCCTAACATACCCCCCCAGTTGATGGGGGTGCTTGATATTTCATACAGAACAAGCCAGTTCATGTGTGTGTGTGTGTGTGTGTGTGTGTGTGTGTGTGTGTGTGTGTGTGTGTGTGTATATATATTGTGGAGGTTTTCAGTCTTCCAGGTCATTGTGAATTCTTGTCAAAATCTTCTTTTCATGGCAACTAGACTTGAATTTCTTCACGTGAAGACATACTCACACACACATACAGAGATCTTGATAGGCCATAAGATCACTGGTATATTAAGATTTATTACTTCCTTTCATGTTTGTGCATGGCTGTGTGAGTAGTGTTAATAAAGTGTGACTACTCACAACAGAATCTTCTTATTCTTATTCTTCCCCTTTCGGCTTTTCCCTTCAGGGGTCGCAACAACCACTCAACCCTCTCCATCGAGCCTTATTCTCTGTATCCTCCTCTCGCACACCAGCTAACTTCATATCCTTTTTAACTACGTCCATAAATCTTCTCTTTGGTCTTCCTCTAGACCTCCCGCCTGGCGGCTTCAATTCCAGCATCCATCTACCACTATATTCACTCTGTACATGTGCAAACCATCTCAGTCTGGCTTCCCTGACCTTCTCTCTTAAACATCTAACATGTGCTCTCTTTCTGATAGACTCATTCCTGATCCACTCCTTCCTCGTCCCTTTACCCCTAGTAAAGAGAACCTCATTATCTTCATCTCTGCGACCTCTAGCTCTGCCTTCTGTTTTTTAGAATTGTCACTGTTTCTAGGCCATACAGCATCGCTAGTTTCACCACTGTCTCATACACCTGTCCTTTCATTCTGCCGATAGTTTTCTATCGCATAGTACCCCTGACACTGTTCTCCACCCATTCCAACCTGCTCGAAAGGGGTCCTTCACCTCTTTTCTACGCTCTCTGATGCTCTGGACTGTTGAGCCCAAGTACTTGAAATCCTCCAACTTCTTTATCTCTACTCCCTGTAGCCTCACCGTTCCACCTGGGTTCCTTACATTTATTCTGTCTTGCTGTAATTAACCTTCATTCTTCTACTTTCCAGAGCATATCTCCTAGCATATCACCGACCTAGATTTTCCTCAACCTGTTCCCCTCTCTCATTACAGATCACAATTTCATATGTAAACATCGTGGTCCATGGAGATTCCTGTTTAACCTTAGCTGTCAGCCTGTCCATCACCACTGCAAACAAGAACGGGCCCAGAGCCGATCCTAGTGAAATCTCACCTCTACCTCAAACTTCTTTGTTATACCTATAGTACCAGTGTCTCACTCGCTAGCATACATGTCCTGCACCAGTCTAACATACTTATCTGCCACTCCAGACTTCCTCATGCAATATCAGAGTTCGTCTCTCTGCACCGTCATATGCATTTCGTAAATCTACAAGTGCAATGTAGCTCCCTCAGACCTTCTCTTTACTTCTGGATTAGCAATCTCAAAGCAAATACTGCATCTGTAGTACTCTAACTAGGCATAAAACCATACTACTGCTCACATATCATCACGACCAACTGCCTTTCCACTCTTCATCCACTTCAATTCCTTCCTTACTTCAATTTTACTCATATCTGCTACTTTGTGGTCTATAACAGTCACCTCTTCCACCCTTATCTCTCTGTCATTTTCCTCATTCATCATCTCTCCAAAGTATTTTTTCCATAGTTCCATCACTCTTCTACCATCTGTCAATACATTTCTCTCTCTGTCCTTAATCGCCCAGACCTGCTGGGTTTTGGGACCAGTCTAGATTATGGTGGCTTGTCTTGTAAGTGGAAGATTTGATCTGCAGAAACTAGGTGTAAGAGGTGTTGTTATGCTAATGTAGTGTTGTTCATTGCAACAAAAGAGCAATTTACTGGGATTGCCTGGATTGTAATGTGAAAAGGTATAGCTAAACACAAGAGGCAAACCTGCTGGATCACATGAACTGAGGCTCATGTGGACGTTGCCAGGGGCTGGCTCTGGTAGTGGGTCCTTCCTGGTGCAGACGGAAAGACCCAGGGAGGGTGCAAATGGGCCTGGTCCATGTGTGCAAATCCGTCTTGCTATTGATCCCAGTACTTACTTGTATATTACTGAAAAGTTGTGTCTTAGGCCCCCATCTCTTTTCAGAGATGCTTTTTTTCTGTTTTGACAAAGACACAGCCACCACCTCAGGACAGGACTGCAGTCCACCTACACCTGAAGGACAACGGCCATTTGTTTGAAGACAGCAATGTCCATATTCTAGCCAGAGAGGTCACATGGTTCAAGGGAGGAGTCAAAGAAGCCATCTTTGGGCTTTGGACTGGCTCAAGGAGACAATGACCCGTAGCCCCCTGTGGCTGGTGCAGGGAGACACTGGCCTGCGCCTCCCTGAGGCTGCACTAGTACTCACAACAGAGTTTGGGTTTAAATTATTATGTTTCTTCATGTCATGTACTCAGAAGTCACATGGCCTGTCATAAATATGAGATGGGACAAATGAGAAGTCTTTTAATTTTTGAAGGTATTTGAAATGCATCTGTGTTTCTCTACAGCCATGAAAAAACAGACACATTACAGGGCAATTCTCAGTGTATGTCTTGAAAAAAAATCTTGAGAATATTGTTGTTGAAATCTTTTGTCAAGGCAACTGGACTTGAATTTCCTCACTTGAAGACCTTTAACCCCTCATCCGAGAAGCTCTTCCAGTTCTGATGATATGTTGGGAGTTTCCTAATATAACTGCCAGGGTTTTGGGTGGATCCAGGTTATGGTGACTTGAAGTGTTGATCTGCATCAACTAGGTCAAATAGGAAATTGTTATGCTTATAAGGGTGTCGTTTGGTGGGGACAAAGGAGCAATGTTTGAGGATTACCTGGATTGGATTGTAAAAAGGTAAAGCCATACTTCTCGGAGTGTGAAACAAAGGAGCAAATCCTATCAAATCGTATGGACTGAGATTCAGGTGGAAGTTACCGGAGGTTGGTTCTGGCGGTGGATCTTTCCTGGTTCTGGTTGTTTTGAGGGCGCAGATGGCCCTGGTCCTTGTGTGCAGATCTCTCTTGGTATTGATCCCAGTATGGTGTTGTATGTTGGTGAAAGGTTGTGTCTCAGGCCCTCTCCTCTGTTCAAAGACAGTTTTTCTATTTTGACAAAGGTGGCTTCTTTGACTCTTCTATTGGACCATCTGTCTTCTCTGGCCAGAATTTGTACATCACTGTCTTCAAGTGAATGTCCCTTATCATTCGGGTGTAGGTGGACCACGGAGTACTGTCCTGAAACTGTGGCCCTCCTTTGCTGGGCCGTCCATTTGTGCAGATGTTGTTTGGTCTCCCCAAAGTAGATGTCATCCCAATCCTCAGTGCAAGTTACAGCATGCACCACATTCTTGATGTTATGCCTGGGTGTTTTGTCCTTGGGTGCACCAGTCTTTGTCTCGGGGTGTTGTGGGGTTTGAAATGTACCTGTATATGGGGTTTGATGAACACCCTTCGCAGTTTCTCCGAAACACCACCAACATATGTTGACAATGTTCTTTCATTTGTTATTGTCTTCCTCCTGTTCCATGTTCCTGTGTTTGGTGGTATTCTTGAGAATATGTGTGGCACTATTCAAAGCCTTTGAAAGTCGTTTAAAATTTTTCAATGGGGATTTCCGATCTGAGCACCAAACATATTTGATGATTACAATAAGCATGACTTGTAATTTAAAACTCCTCCTGAGTAAAGTACATCTGTTTTTGTTCTTGACAGTCCTTTGCAGACGTTGCAGAAGTTGAACACAACACTTTAACATGGATAAAGACGACTGAAAACAATGCATTATTATTAGAATTATTTATTGTACTTTTTTTGTATTTTCACAATTTTTCCCTTTCCGTTAAAGGCATTATTTTAAAAGCTGAATCAAGGCTGAATGGAACATGTCTGGCATTTAAAAGAGGAAAGTGTAAAGGAAAATAAGGAGAACAAATAGAACATGTTCAAAACTCAAATTGCAATTGTACTACTCATCATAAGGTAATTGGCCCCTCTAAAGATTTAATTGATTAGAAATGTCTTTTTTTTTAAGTATTTAACCTTTTCCCACTTATCTATACTGTCTGTTGATGAGGACAGTATAGTTTTTTATTTTTATTATTATTTTTTTTCTTATTTTCAAATCTTCCCAAGTGTACCTTGTTCATGGAGCTCAAGGTTGCTCGTTTTGGCCTCAGTTATAGAGGTGTTACTGATTGAATTTGGATATGGTTTTTCACGTGAAAAATTCCAAAAAATAGCCAAGGGCTTAAGGAGTTAAAATGTACTTATTACTTATTCACACCTACATGGTCTAAACTGGTATTATCAGAGAGAATGTCAGAGGAAGGCTCCCTTGTGTTTCTCTTTAAGTCTGTATCACAGTTGAGGCTGGATCATACATATGTACAGATCTCCGCAGTCCCTGATGCATGCAGCAGGTCTACTGCTGCAAATGAACATGCCCCTTGATATAATTCTCATCAAGGCTCAATCAATTTTCTATTCCTTTGCCTGCAGCAGTATATCAAAAGGGCTCTTCATCAATCTCTCTCCCTCCAGCCTCCTTGGATTGAGAGACAGGGGACTTCTGGGGGAGAGGCAGGGGGCATCAAAGTTGTATGCGTATGAAGTCTGTGTTCAGATTGAGAGTTAAAAAAAAAACAACAAAAAACACCATTATCTAATGCAGGAGGTAGAAATGCAGATGCCGTGGCATGAAACTTGTCAGTACAGCCATGTTTGTCTACAGTATGTCACCCTTAGGTTTGCATAAAAAGATGCAGGTTATAAAGAAAAGAAGTAATTCATATATGTATAGGGCAATTAGGTAATGAAGGCTGGTAACAGCAGAGATCAGATGATTTGCGGACAAAAAAAGATAATTAGACCAGGCTGGCTCTATTAGTCACATGCACACACACACACACACACACACACACACACACACACACACACACACACACACACACACACACACACGTGTGCAGGACTGCCTCAGAAAATTAGAATATTGTAATAAAGTTCTTTATCTTCTGTAATGCAATTAAAAAACAAAAACTACTTTTTCATGATATTCTAATATTTTGAGATAGGATTTTTGAGTTTTGTTAAGATGTAAGCCATAATCAGCAACATTAAAATAATAAAAGGCTTGCAATATTTCAGTTAATTTGTAATGAATCCAGAATGTATGACATTTTTGTTTTTGTAATTGCATTACAGAAGATAAAGAACTTCATCACAATATTCTAATTTTCTGAGACAGTCCTGTACATTATGAACACTGGTCCAGTGGTGTACTGTATGACTGTTAGATGCTTTGGCAGGTCAGCAGTCAGTAACCTGCTGGACCCACTGGCGAAAGCTAGATCTATCCAGAACTTGGTGAAAAATGACAGTCCAGTGCTTGAATGCACAAACTTTCAGCAGTGTGTTGGCTGGTTTCCCAGACACATACACACACAAATTCACACATGCATGCACACAAAAACAAAAACAAATGTATATCCAAAGGATGATTTAGGAATTCAATTTGAACTACCGTAATTGAAATAAGCATAACAGAGATCATGAAGTATTTGTTATTATTTCATGATTTTACATTGTATCATATTGTATTATCTTTATATGCTTCTCAGTAACAATGAGAAGAATGAATACCACGTTTGCTAAGTTTTCTCTTTGGAATATGAGAGCAAAGCCCACTACTGGTATGATGCCTCCTGCATTACTCAAAGTCCATTTTAATATGAACCAAAGTGTCATGTAAACCATGGTATGGGTATGAAAAATATTCTGTGTTTTATTAATGTTTGAGATATATGTGCATATAATCTATTTGAAATTTCTCTCTACGAAATCCAGCTGGCATAAATATGAGTCAGACCTCACTTTAAGTTGAGACATTTGATTTCAACATTGTCTGTACACTGATTTCAAAAACTATGTATATTGGTTAGCTTGTCAATGTTAGCATGTCCTTGTCACTGATCCAAGCATTGACAAAAAAAAAAATCTTAAAGACGCTGAGAACTTTTTCAAGAAATAACCTGTATTTAGAGAGTTTTAACTGGAATTTCTAATGGGCTTGCCAAGTACCACCAGAGGTACTTTTTCAATTAATTACGACCTTTACATACAGATATAAGAATTAAAGCTAAGCTTGATGTCTGGATGCATGAGTAGCCATGGTGTTAAATCTGGATTTGATTTTGGATGCACCGAAAACAGAAGAGTAAAGAATTTAACGGGAGATTAATGAACTCTATAGATATGAAACAGGAGTGGAAGTTCAGGTGTGGATGCAAGGATACAGTGTGAGTTTTAGAATAGACAGTAATGTGCTGCCTCATAAAGCTGATCCCATGACACATGTGCTTTGCCAAACAGACCTATGCAACATTATTTTGTAAGTCTGTGTATTTCAATACCAATGTACTATTGCCCTTTTTAAGGGTGACAGAGCTAAGCTAGAACCCCCCCCCCCGAACTACAGGAAACATTTACATCTGGGTCTGTGAATGCTTTTCAAAACTAATGAAGCTTTTACGTGTTCGCTGACATTTTAAAACAACCTCAATTTTGGCTGGTTAGCACATGCTCAAAGGAGTGTTTGATCAAAAAAAGACTTTATTTACCTCTTACATCATCAGACAATAGTTGCTTTTAGACGAAAAAAGTTTAAAGAACACAATGCCAAGAACGGTCCAGTTGGAGTTTAATTCTATAAACTACCCTACTTTCAGGAACCTTTTAGTTTTACATTCGCAGAGGCGTTAAAGGACCACGGTGGGGAACAACGTGACACAAGCATGTGTGATGTATACCTTAAGCGCAAGACTCAAAAACAAACCACTTTGAGAAATCTCACACAGAAACTGCAAAAAATTCCCAGTGAAAGGGGTGCTTATACCAGCTGGTTTACGCAAAAAAAAGTTCTGAGAATCGTTCAGCTCAAATTTTACCACCCTACCCTCCTAAGGAGGCTTCTAGTTTTGCATTGGCACAGGCAGTAAAGAACAATAGTGGGGACCTGTGTGATGCACATATCTTCAATGTGTACCTTAAGCATTACTCTCAAAACTAACCTCCATAATGAAGCAAGACAACCTGCAAGACAACATGGACAACGAGGAGCACAAAGTTTCCACAGCATTCATGTTCTGTATTGTAGGAATAATAACCATGAATTATCATCAGCATAGCGGATCTTCCTCATTGGACCATCCCTCTTTGGTTCTGTCCATTGTTGCAAGTCTCAAAAAAAAGAGCCAAACAGTGACCAATTGGTTTTAGAACTGACCCTACTCAGTTTGCACAAAGTACTTGCAGGAAGTATCTGTAATGGCGGTGGGTTGTGAGATCCACAAAACGCCTCTGTCACAAAGTTCCCATGGAAATGTAAAAAGACCCAGTCTTTGAGTAGTGGCTAAAATGGTTCTACAATTGTAGTCCCTGCCGTCTAATCCCTATGATGTCCAATGAATGAAAACAAATGTCCTGGTCCCTGAAAAGGTTCTAGAATTTGCAAAAAGTTCTCACAGTGCAAAATCAGCAAAACATGGCATGATGACGACCGTAAATATACGGAAATTATTTGAAAGTCATGACCATGTAACCTAAGTCCGGGGGGAATCCTATATTATGTTGATATTCTTATCTCAATAATTTTTCTGTAATCACAGAGCAAATCTAGTTCACTGTTCTGACATTCTTATTTTACAATTACATTCGTATCATCATCATCATAAACAAACTTTAACATATTCACACAACACAGTTTTTTGTATTCCATCACGTAAATGGAGGGTGCAAACATATCTCCTCTCCTTTCGACTTTTCCCTTCAGGGGTTGCCACAGCGAATCAACCTTCTCCATCCAACCCTATTCTCTGTATCCTCTCTCTCTCTACCCTTCCCTCTCTTTCATTGTCCACATTCATCATCTCCTCAAAGTACTCTCTCCATCTTCCCATCACTCTTCTAGCATCTGTCAATATATTTCCGTCTCTATCCTTGATCATCCAGACCTGCTGAACATTTTTTCCATCTTTATCTCTCTGATTCACCAACCTGTATAGATCATTCTCTCCTTCCTTACTGTCCTACCAAGAATACAGGTTATCGTACAACCTTTGTTTTGCCTTTGCTCCCTCCATCTTTACCTTACGTTGTAGCTCCCTGTACTCCTGTCCGTTGTCTTCAGTCCTCTCACTGTCCCACTTCTTTGCTAACCGCTTTCTCTGTATAATCCTGCACTTCCTCATTTCAAGACCAAGTGTCCTCATCTACTTTCCTTCCAGATGACACACCAATTACTCTCCTACATGTCTCCCTGATAAGACAAGTTGTTGTTGTCCAATCTCTGGAAGCTCTCCTTGACCACCCAGAGCCTTTCTCAACTCATCCCTTTGCAACTTCCATCACTTTGTCCTCTGCTCTGCCTTTGTTCTCTTTGTCTTCGTTGCCACCACAGTCATCCTACAAACCACCATCCTATGCTCTCTGGCTACACTCTCACCCACAACTACTTTGCAGTAACTGATGTCTTTCAGATTACCTCGTCTATACAAGATGTAGTCTACTTGCGTGCTCCCACCTCTGCTCTTAAAAGTTACCCTATGTACCTGTTTTTTTTCTGGAAAAAAGTGATCACTACAGCAATTCCCGTCCTCTTTGCAAAATCTACCACCATCTGTCCCTCTGCCTTCCTATCCTGTATATCCAATCTGCCCATCACTTCTTCAACCCCTCTATTGCCTTCACCAACATGTCCATTGAAGTATGCACCAATTACCATTCTCTCATTTCTGGTAATATTCTGCACCACTTCATCTAACTCATTCCAGAACTTCATCTTCTCTTTCTCTTCAAATTCACATCCTACCTGCGGGGCATAGCCACTCACAACATTGAGCATCACACCTTCAATTTCCAGTTTCACACTCATAAGTCTATCTGGCATTCTTTTCACATCTATAACGTTCCTAACAAACTCCACCTTCAAGATAATTCCTACTCCATTTCTCTTCTTGTCAATACCATGATAGTACAACTTAAAGCCTGCTCCTAAGCTTTTAGGCTCACTACTTTTCCACCTGGTCTCCTGGACACACAGTATATTCATCTTCCGTCTCTGCATCAATTTGACCAACTGTCTACCTTTTCCTGTCATAGTCCAGATATTCAAAGTCCCTACTCTCAGTCCCAGGCTCTTTCCTTTCCTCCTCTGTCACTGCTTCTGAACTCGCCTTCCTCCTCTCCTTCTTTGACCTACAGTAGCCCAGTTTACATAAGTTCCCTGTAGGTCATCGGTACCAATGGCGGTTGTTGTTAATCTTGGCCTCGACCGATCCAGTATGATTTAGTTATTATGGTTAATTCCCATGTTTGTTTTCAGCAACAGTTTTACATCAAATGCTCTTCCTGACACAACCCTCTGCATTTAACTGGACTGGTGACCAGCTCAGGGAGACACTGCCCCTTCCCCCCAGAGGCTGGCTAGGGAGACACTAGCCAGTGCCGCCATGAGGCTGCATTGCAGGCTACAAACATATACTGTATAATTTAAAAGAACTGTTCATGCTGCAAACAAACATTCTCAGTGATGTTAGCACCTTTACGTTATTAGATTAAATCAAAATTAGATGTTATAGTATGCATTAGCTTCTCCTGTTTTCAAATGAATATGAGAGATGCAGACACGCACTGTATACATCTCATGTTTATTTAGTCATCTGTGTGGTTTGAGACCTTGACAGTTTTCTGTGTTGCAAAGCAGCCTTCCTGATCTTTTGGGATACAGATAGAAACATGACACATTTGCACCTCCTCCCTCTCTGCTCTCCCTTCACCTGATCCCACATGCTCCCCCAACCCAAAAAGGAATACCGAACACAGTAATACCTTTGTTGGTCCCCAGAGCATGTAGTGTTGCTGGGGTTACCCGCTCAGATTCCTCATACTGTGTTTTGGTGATGGAGACAGAGTGTAAGTGAGGCTTTAGAGACTAGTATAAGACAGTCGGATGGGGAGTCCAAGAGTGTTTTGTTGTTCTGTCCAATGATTCTTGACATGACTGCATTTACACTGCAACTGGGAAACTGGGCAACTGTAGGTCAAAGACGGAGAGAAGGAAGGCATGTTTGGAAGCAGAGAGAGAAGAGGAAATGCAAGTGTCTGGGACTGAGAGTAGGGACTTTGAATATCAGGAATATGACAGGGAAAGGTAGAGGGTTGGTTGACAGAGAAGGAAGGAAGATATACAGTACTGTGTGGCCAGGAGACCAGGTGGAAAGATAGTAAGGCTAGAAGCTTAGGAGCAGGTTTTAAATTGTAGTATCATGGAACTGACATGAGGAGAAATGGAGTAGGAGTTATCTTGAAGGAGGAGTTTGTGAGCAATGTTCTGGAGATGAAAAGCATGCCAGATACTTGTGAGTCTGAAACTGGAAATTGAAAGTGTGATGCTCTATGTTATCAGTGGCTATGCCCCACAGGTGGGATTTGAATTAGAGGACAAGATGAGGTTCTGGAATGAGCTAGATTAAGTGATGCAGAATATCCCCAGTGATGAGAGAGTGGTAATTGGTGCAGATTTCAATGGACATGTTGGTGCAGGCAATAGAGGGAATGAAGAAGTGATGGGGAGATTTGGTATCCAGTATAGGAATGCGGAGGGACAGATGGTGGTATATTTTGCAGAAAAAGATGGAAATGGCTGTAGTGAACACCTTTTTCCAGACAAGACAAGGACATAGGGTAACTTATAAGAGCAGAGGTTGGAGCACGCAAGTAGACTACATCTTGTATAGACGAGGTAACCTGAAATAGACCAGCAACTTCAAAGTAGTCGTAGTTGAGAGCATAGCCAGACATCATTGGATGGTGGTTTGAGGGTGACTCTGGTGACGAGGAAGATTAAGAGTACACAGGCAGAGCAGAGGACAAAGTGGTGGAAGCTGAAAAAGGAGAAGTGTTGTATGGTTTTCAGGGAGGAGTTTAGAAAGGCTCTGGGTGGTCAGGGAGAGCTTCTAGATTATTGGACAACTACAGCTAGTACTTATCAAAGAGAAAGGTACTTGGTGTATCATATGAACTGAAAGTAGATAGTAGTAGATGAGGAATTGCAGGAGTATATACAGAGAAAGCAGTTAGCAAAGCAGAAGTGGGTACACTGATAGGACTGAAGAGAACAGGTGGGAGTGTAAGGTAAAGATAGAGGTAGCTAAGGCAAAGCAACGGGAGTACGATGACTTGTATGGTTGGTTGGATGGTAAGGAGAGAGAGAACGATCAGTACAGGTTGACAGATGCTAGAAGAGTAATGGAAAGATGGAAAGGATACTGTGAAGAGCTGATGAATGTGGAAAATTAAAGAGATAGAAGGGTAGAAGAGGTGACTATTGTTGAACACAAAGTAGCAGAGATTAGTAAAAGTGAAGTGAGGAGGGCATTGCAGAGAATGAAAAGTGTAAAGGTGGTTGGAACTGATGATATACCTGTGGAGATGTGGAAGTGTCTGAGAGAGGCAGTGATAGAGTTTCTGACAAGTTTATTCAACAGGATCTTAGAGAGTGAGAAGATGTCTGAAGAATGGAGACAAAGTGTGATGATGCCCATTTTTAACAGGCCAGAGCAATAGAGAGTGTGGAAAAGAGGTGAAGAGATGAGTTCAAGCAGGTTTGAGTGGATGGAGAAAAGTGTCAGGGTTACTATGCGATAGAAGACTATAACCCAGAATGAAAGGAAAGTTGTACAAGACAGTGGTGAGACCAGCAATGCTGTATGGACTAGAAACAGGTACAATGACGAAAAGACAGTTGTTGTGAGAGAGGAGGATACAGAAAATAAAAAGAAGAGCATACGAAATTGTGCCGAGGGAGGAACCATGGTATTGTGTTAGAAAGTATGATGTGCCAGAGAAGTACAGTATGTTAGATTGGTTTAGGGTGGACAAAAGTGTCAGGGGCACTGTGTGATAGAAGACTAATCGTCCAGAATGAAAGAAAAGGTGTACAAGACAGTGGTGAGACCAGCAATGCTGTATGGACTAGAAACAGGTACAATGATGAAAAGACAGTTGTTGTGAGAGAGGAGGATACAGAAAATAAAAAGAAGAGCATATGAAATTGTGCCGAGGGAGGAACCATGGTATTGTGTTAGAAAGTATGATGTGCCAGAGAAGTACAGTATGTTAGATTGGTTTAGGGTGGACAAAAGTGTCAGGGGCACTGTGTGATAGAAGACTAATCGTCCAGAATGAAAGAAAAGGTGTACAAGATAGTGGTGAGACCAGCGATGCTGTATAGCCTAGAGACAGTTACAATGCCAAAAAGACAGGAGGCAGATAGGAGGCAGAGCTGGAGGACGCAGAGATGAAGATGGTAAGGTTCTCTTTGGAAGTGACCAGGCTGGATACCATGTGGAATGAGTCGATCAGAGGAACAACACATGTTAAATGTTTTGGAGAGAAGGTCAGAGAAGCTAGAGTGAGATGGTTTTGTCATTTACAGAGGAAGGATAGTGAAAATATTGGTAGATGGATGCTGGAATTAGAGCTGCCAGGCAGGAGGTCTTGAGAAAAACCAAAGAGAAGATTTATGGAAGGTAGTTGGTGTGAGAGAGGAGGATGCAGAATATAGAGTTAGCTGGAGAGGGTTGATTTGCTGTGGCGGTCCATGAAGGGAAAAGCCAAAAGGAGAAGAAAAAAATGGTTATTGTCCAACTGTAGTGCTTTTGGTCAATCCAAAATGTTAAAAAAACACTCAAACAAGAACATTTAAGTGATAAAAGTGAAGTTTTGGCTTTATTAAGGGGATATCTGTGTACCCCATTATTAGGCAACTATTTGTTAGCAGAATTATTATGAAATTAAATGAAAAACAAAGATTTTCCCATCTCACTTGTTTGTTTTCAACTTGTAAATTGAGAATTATAAACAAACATTTCAGAAAAAAAAAAAAAAAAAAAATTACTCCAGGACCAATATATCCACCATTCTTTTCGATCACAGTCACAAGCCTTCCACAACGAGTCAGTTTCTTGATCTGATCAGAATCAAGCTTTTGTGCAGCTGCAACCATAGCCTCCCAAACACTGTTCAGAGAGGTTGACCTTCACTGTAAATATCCCAATAGTTCTCAAATGGAGTCAGGTGAAGAAGGGGGCCCATGTCATTATTTTTTTCTGTCTTTGAGGCCTCTGCTGGCCAATCAAGGAGTGAAGTATTTTGATGCATGTGATTGAATGTTGTTTTGCATAAAAATTAAAGTCTTTTTGAAAGATGCAGACTTTTTCCTGCACCACTAAATATGCAGTATGCATGAGAGTTGATTTTGGGTGAGTTTTCAACCCGAAAAGGTCCAACTAGCTCACCTCTAATAATACCTGCCCATACCAGTACCCTACCTCCACCTTGTTGGCGTCTGACTTGAAGTGTAGCTCTGTGTTTGTTACTGATCTAACCATGAGCCCATCCATTTGATCAAGAGTCACTCCCATCTCATCAGTCCACAAATCCTTTGAAAAATCTGTCTTCAGATATTTCTTGGCCCATTCTTGACGTTTCAACTTATGTGTCTTGTTTAGAGGTGGCCGGGTGTCAGCCTTTCTTAACTTGGCGATGTCTCTGAGAACTGAACACCTATACATACACCTATACCAATACTTCTTGACACTTCAGATAGATTGCAGTTGTGGAATATGGCAGCACTCGAGGATAATGGGTTCTTGGCAGCTTCATGTTTGAGTCTTCTTAAATATTTTGCAGTTAATTTGCATCTTTACTTCTCAACACATTCTTGCAACCTTGTTGACTCTTTGCAAAAAAAAAATGTTTAATGGTTCTGTAATCACACCCAAATATCTTAGATATTTCAAGAGCACTGGATCCCTCTAAAAGACTTCTTACAATTTTTGACTTTTCTGAGTCAGTAAAATCTCTTTTTAGGCCCATTTTTCCTGAGGAGAAGAATCTGCACCTTGATATACTTTGTTGATCTCCTTAGGGCATACCATCCCTTGCTACCCAAATACACATCACCTGATATGCATCAAATAAAATGAGCATTCAAGTTTATACACCTTGGACTTGGGAATTATGGATAAAATTATGATATGGTCAAAATAATCATTTGTCTAAAAATTGTGGACACAGTGTAAATTTACATCTGTTGTTTAAATAGAATAATCAGTTCTCATACAATGCAGGTCTCACCTAACTTCTTTTCCTCTTTTTTTCAGGGACCTTTCTTTTTTTCAGTACCTCCACATTTCAATTTTTACACTCTGTCTCATTTGTATTATCATTTTTAAAGCACAGCATTTTAATTGCTGTGTCTGTTTTTTGTTAATATATGTATGTATGTATGCATGCATGTACAGTATCTATCTATCTATCTATCTATATATCTATCTATCTATCTATCTATCTATCTATCTATCTATCTATCTATCTATCTATCTATCTATCTGTCTATCTATCTATCTATCTATCTATCTATCTATCTATCTATCTATCTATCTATCTATCTATCTATCTATCTATCTATCTATCTATCTATCTATCTATCTATCTATCTCTCCATTTATCTATGTGTGCATGTGGAAAATTGTACATTGATCAATGTCAATTCAGTTTGATCTAGTATCAAACTGAATTGAGCTTAGTATCAGCTTAGAGATGTGTCTGATCGAACATGAATCTGCTTACAAAGCAAAAATCCTGGTGAAATTGTGACATTAATATCCGCCATTGTCTACCACTTATCCTCTTGATCGCAGGACCATATATACTGACAGACAACTATTCCCACATCTAGGTCATTTCCCCAGTTGACCTGGTCCATCTTTTTGAACTGTGGGAAGAATCTCACACAGACACGGGGAAAACATGCAAACTCTACACAGACAGGTCCCTGTGGGAATCAAATCAGGGTCCATCATGTTATGAGATCTAAAGGTCTGAAATATATTATGGGTATTTCTATATTCACAATAGTTTTGTTATTTGATACATTTAACTCATTTATGAACTTTTACATAAGTATGTGACATGCATTTGAACCGAACCATGGTTATTTTCACAACACTCATTCTCCACAGGCATGTTGTCATATTAGATTGCTCTAAGTTTTACAACAATCTTCATGGGATCTGGTCAAAATGTGACTATTCCCACCTGTGTTATTCTGTATATTCAAATGTGTCAAAATGGTAATTAAAGTACATGAATTACCTTAAATAAAGTGAAAGACACATGTACGAAGGCAAATCTGTAACATTTGACCATATAACAAAAGTGCATATCATCCCTCCCTTTTCTTTCTTCACTTCTTTCTCACACACAGAAGAATCCTTAGTAGTACCACTTGTCCTAATAATGCTGGAGTGTTGTGGCAACAAGGCTTTAAGCTACACATTTACTGCTAGCTCCGGGTGGCCTCATGTAGCTACTTTCTAGTGCTACTCCATCAGTGGCCGTTCAGCCAGAAAAGACTGTTAGACAGATACTGTATATGGCCACTTAATTGGCCCATGATGGCAGTGTGGCGGAGTGGTGATCGCCAGTGGGGCTCTAGACACCAGCATGATTTGGGGCCTGTGTGTGTTTTTGTTAGAAACTGTGTGTCTGAATGGGGTACGAAGCCAAGTTAAGGATTTTTTTTTATATGTACTGTATATGTGTAGTTTGTGTATGTGTGAGTTTGTATGTAACTGTAGGCATGTGTGTCTGTGTGTGGGTAAAGAGAATGCTCAGCCCAGCAGGACAGCGCCGGGCCTGGACTTATTAGTCACTCGTCTCGAGCTGTCAGCCCACACAAAAGGCATCAGACGATTAAAAAAAAATGAACAGCCACAAACCTGTGAGTAATTCACTATGTGTCAGGTGTGTGTGTGTGTGTGTGTGTGTGTGTGTGTGTGTGTGTGTGTGTGTGTGTCTGTGTGTTGTTGAGCATTCTCTTTGTGTGTCAGGGAATTTTTTGTGTGAAAGCGTTTTGATGGAGACCCATTTTCACTCCAAGTCCACTCTTCTTCTAAGTGGGGAAATCAATGCAAATAAAGGAAGTGGGGAGGACAGTAGGTGTGAATAGAATGACAAGAAAGGACTGAAAATGAAAAATAAACAAAGGCTCAGATTTAAGCAAAGAAAAAAAAAGAAAGGGGCGACGCCAGGAGGTGGGGGTAGGACGAGAATGCCCATTAAGGTGGGAAATTGGAGCCCTTTGCTGTTAAGTATTCCGCTTGTGCTCATATTTCCCTGATGGTGATGCGAGATACACCAGGCCTGAGTTATCCAGATGAGACCGTCAAGAATTAAAACACCATATGTTCAGGATGGCACCTTGGTGCAAATCAAACGCTCCTGTAATTTCTCTCAATACAAAAGAGGCCCCTAAAATTAGGTTGTCTCCGCTTTGCTGGGTTGTTTATTTCCAACCTCTTTTTGTCATGTTGATGCAGTGATTTATTCTCAACTACCAAACTGCCTCTTCTGCTCAATATGCCTATGTTTACATGCAGATGGTGAAATAATTGTGGGCTGTAGGTGATAGACGCATCTCATTGTGGCCCAACAACTTTTTTATAAATAGGTTTTCACATTAGAGTGATTCAGTAGCTTGTAAGTGCCCTCCTATTTGCTTTATTTATTTAGAAAGGTGGATAAATTACTTTAAAAGAGAAAACATGTCATTGGATTTAATTAATTTCAAGGTAGTTAATTTGATTTATCTATAAACCTATTAACTTACAAAATTGCATTATACTAGATGGGGTATTTTGTTTGTCTTTCAAACTTTACCTTTGTGTGGATCTAAATAGTTTTTCAGATTTCATCCATGGCTCTCAATGTCAATTATTCCTGTGAGAAAGTTCAGACATATTTCAAGTATCTTATTTTGATGGCTATGTATCGGCTTTTGGATACAGGAACATTTTGGGTTACTTCAACAGACTTGCTGAGCCCCCAAGTGGCTGGCGCACTGAATGCATGTAGCGTCTTTAAGATAATTTGTGTGATTTAGGAAAAAAAAAGAAACAAAGTGAGAACCAAAGCCAAAACAAAGCCTCAAAAAGGGAGTGAGAGAGAGAGTTTTAACAAAAACAAAACAACAGGATTGTGTGTGAAATAACATCAGGGTTTAGGACCCTACATATTCTGTTAAACCTGTCCATTCTGCTTCCCTTCTTCTGGATTGAGAGAAATATTTCCTTGAGTCCACCTCAAATATCTCAGAAACAACCATAAACTTTCACCCACAAAATTTAATACCAGATATTTTCTCTTCAAGTGGTTTGGCTTGGTTTTCCCCATATCAGCTGTATAACACATCTATACATATTATTGTTTGTGATATGTCTATGGGCACAGTTAGCCAAAAGCAGACAATCAGTGAGTCCTAGGACAGAGCACATTATTACATAAAGGGAAGTACTACTGATTTTAACTCAAGAACTTGAAAGATTCAGAACAAGTCCCACAAACATATTGCTTCACAACCAGCAATTGAATGCTTTTTCTTCTACTTCAAAATTCATCCATCTTTTGCTGCTGCTTATCCTGCACTCAGGTTCCCAGGGGATGCTGGAGCCTATCCCAGCTGTCATCAGGCAAGAGGTAGGTAGCGCAGGGCCACATACAAAGCCAGACAACATTCACTCACTCATTCAATTTTCACATTTTTTTTCCAATTAACCTGCTTCATGTTTTTGGAATGTGGGAGGAACCCAGAGGAAACCCATGTAGACACAGAAAATGCAACTCTACAACGAAAGTTCCCCTTGTCCAAATCAAACCAGGGTCCTTCATGCTGTGAGGCCGAAGCGCTAACCACTGTACCACCATACTACAAAATTAATAATCAAAATTAATGTTCTATTTGTTTAGTGGCAGCAGCCCACATGTTCTCAGCAATGCCTGTGGGAATCCAGTACACTTTATTGTCGGAACCATATTTGTTCCTCTGGTAGGCCAACCCTTGGATTGAACCCGCCTCCTATGAGATAATACAATGTGATTGCCGAAGCTGTTGGAAAATTAGACAGAATGGGAGGGGCAAAACACAGATCTGCTGATTGAAATTAAACTGAAATCAGCAGATTTGTCTGGTTGCCAGACTAGTGATACACAGCTGTTTGTGCAAAATTGATACAGTCGCTGGTGAAAAGAGGCTGAAGAGAGTGGGTCAAAACGCTCATCTTTGCGACATGTTGGTGGATTGGTCTGTCTTTTTCAGAGTAACTGACTTGTTGGCTTTAGAGTTCTAGTCAAGGCCTAGAGGTAAAAGAAATTGACTGCACTTTGGCTCTCATCATATCTTATATGGAATCGCATTTGGAAATATGAAAGCAGTGATATTTTCAAAATTAAAGTTATTATCATTAAGATCTAATTTGTTGCTCATTTTAACCACTGGCATTTAACCATATACCCATAATATTCAAATTCCAAATATTATTTTACATGATTTTTTTAATTCCCCTATGATAAGTTTCCCTAAACAACTTGAATGGAATGCTGAGTATGAATTAAATCTATGCATCTATTTTACTTCTTGTTTGGTTTTAAATGGGAGGAATGGATCCTTTTTGGGCAAGAAACATGACTAAAGGTGACTGAATTTTACAAGAAATTAGAAATATGTATTTTAATGTCATTGTTTTACAAAGGGATAGTAACATCTGCCAAAAATAGAATGGTATACTGTTCATGATCCAGCAAATCAGTTATTGGTTTCAATATAGTTTTATCACAATATATCTACTATTCTTCTTCTTCTTTCGGCTTTTCCCTTCAGGGGTCACCACAGCAAATCAACTTTCTCCATCTAACCCTATTCTCTGTATCCTCCTCTCTCACACCAACTACCTTCATATCCTCTCTCAATATGTCTAGCATCCGTCTATCAATATAATCACTATCCCCCCTCTGTAGCTTTGTAAATGACCAAACTATCTCAGTCTGGCTTCTCTGAACTTCTCTCCAAAACATCTAATATGTGTTGTTCCTCTGATGGACTCATTCCTGATCCTATCGATCCTGGTCACTCCCAAAGAGAACCTCAACATCTTCATCTCTGCAACCTCTAGTTCTGCCTCCTGTCTTTTTGTCATTTTAACAGTTTCTGGGACATACAGCATCGCTGGTCTCACCACCGTCTTGTACACTTTTCCTTTTATTCTGGCCGATAGTCTTATATTACAAAGTACCCCTGACTCTTCTCTCCACCCCTTCCAACATGCTTGGACCCATCTCTTCACCTCTTTTCCACATTCTCCATTGCTCTGGACTTTTGAAAGTACCTGAAATCAAGTACCTGAAATCCTCCAGCTTCTTGATCTCCACTCCCTGTAGCCTCACCATTCCCCCTGAGTTCCTGTCATTCACACACACAGAAATTATGTCTTGCTGCGACAAACTTTCATTCATCCTCTTTCCAGAGCATACCTCCACCTCTCTAGATTTTCCTCTACCTGTTTTCTGCTCTCACTACAGATCACAATGTCATCTGCAAACATTATGGTCCATGGAGATTCCTGTCTAACCTCATCTGTCAGCCTGTCCATTACCATTGCAAACTAGAAGGGGCTCAGAGCTGATCCTTGATTGAGTCCCGCCTCCACCTTGAACTTCTCTGTTACCCCTACAGCACACCGCACCACTGTCTCACAGCTAGTGAACATGTCCTGCACCAGTCTAACATACTTCTCTGCCATTCCAGATTTCTTCATACAATACCAGAGCTCCTCTCTTGGCACTTGGTCATATGCTTTTTCTAGGTCTACAAAAACACAATGCAGCTCCCTCTGGCCTTCTCTGTACTTCTCTATTAGCATTCTCAAAGCAAATACTGTATCTGTAGTATACTTTCTAGACATGAATCCATACTGCTGTTCACAAATGGTGACTTCTGCTCTCAGTCTAGTTTCCACTTCTCTTTCCCACAACTTCATTGTATGGCTCATCAACTTTATCCCCTCTATAGTTGCCACAATTCTGCAACATCCCCCTTATCCTTAAAAATGGGCACCATTACACTTCATCTCCATTCTTCAGGCATCTTCTCACTCTCTAAGATCACATTGAACAATCTAGCCAGAAAATCTACCGCTGCCTCTTAGACACTTCCACACCCCCACGGATATATCATAAGGACCAACTGCTTTTCCACTCTTCATTCTCTTCAATGCCTTCCTCAATTCACTTTTACTAATTTGTGTTACTTTGTGGTCTACAATAGTCACCTTTTCTACCCCTGCCTCTCTTTCATTTTCCACATTCATCAGCTCTTCAAAGTAGTCTGTCCAACTTCCCATCACTCTTCTAACATCTGTCAATACATTTCCCTCTCTATCTTTAATCACCCAGACCTGTTGTACATCCTTTCCATCATTATCTCTCCTCTCTGTTTCGCCAACCTGTATAGATCATTCTTACCCTCCTTAGTATCCAACTGAGCATACAAGTCATTTTACGCCCTTTTGTTTTGCATTTGGTACCTCTATCTTTACCTTATGTTGTATCTCCCTGTACTCCTGTCTGTTCAGTCCTCTAGTATCCCACTTCTTCTTTGCTAACCGCTTTCCCTGTATATACTCCTCCACTTACAGATGACAAACCAAGTACTTATCTACCTGTTTCTCTGATAGCATTAGATATTGTTGTCCAATCATCTGGACCACCCAGACCCGTATTCAACTCCTCCCTGAAAACCATACAACACTCCCCCCTTTTCAGCTTCAATCACTTTGTCCTCTGCTCTGACTTTGTCCTCTATATCTTCCTTGTCACCAGAGTCATCCTACAAACCAACATCCTATGCTGTCTGGCTACACTCTCACCTACAACTACTTTGCAGTCAGGGATCTCTTTCAGGTTACTTCATCTGAAAAAGGTGTTCACAACAGCAATTTCTGTCCTTTTTGCAAAATCTACCACCATCTGTCCCTCTGCCTTCCTATCCTGTACATCCAATCTGCCCATCACTTCTTTACCTCCTCTATTGCCTTCACCAACATTTCCATTGAAGTCTGCACCAATTACCACTCTCTCATTTCTGGTAATATTCTGCACCACTTCATCTAAGTCATTCCATGTCTCTTCTTGTCAGTACCATAATGGTAGAACTTAAAGCCTGCTCCTAAGCTTTTAGGCTTATTACCTTTCCACCACGTCTCCTGGACACACAGTATATTCACCCTCCTTCTCTGCATCATTTTGACCAACTTTCTACCTTATCCTGTCAGTCCTGATATTCAAAGTCCCTACTCATAGTCCCAGGATCTTTCCTTTCCTCCTCTCTCGCTGCTTCCGAACACGCCCTCCCTCTCTTCTTCTTGTTCTTGGTCTTCGACCCACAGTAGCCCAGTTTCCACTGGTACCTTGTAGGTCATCAGTACCAATGGCGGTCATTGTTAACCTGGTCCTTGATCCATCTGGTATGTTATGGTTATGGTTGACTTGTGTGTTTGGTTTTGGCAAAATTTTTATGCCGGATGCCCTTCTTGACGCAACCCTCTGCATTTATCCGGGCTTGGGACCTGAACAGGGGCATCAGCACTTCATTCTCACATCCTTAACACACAACTTTCCACTATCACCCCTTTCAAAAATGTTTTTTATCTTTATTTATTTATTTTATTTTTTTCAATGCTACCCCTGCCTCAACAGTTGCCCATTGGCTTAACTTGCCTCAATAAATGAGTGTTTTCAACCTCTGCTGCCTTCGGCTAATTTAGCCACATATTGAAATGGAATGACCCTCCTTCCACTCAGCCACAGACTCACAGACCTTACACCTCCAGCATCACCCACTTACACACACATACAAACACACAAACACACACAAACACACTCTCTCACACACACACACATACACATTCACACACACACACACACACACACACTGGCAATCAGGAGTCTGAATGGACTGTTTTTCCTTGCCAGACACAAGGCTGATTCCAAAGCTAATAGTAATTGTTTGAAGTGACACCGCTGCCCTGGCATTTGCTTAACCTTCTGTCTTATGCACGATGCAGAGTCAACGCACAATCCCTGCTTAATTACTATCTTCCCACTCTCCTGCTCCTCCCTCCAACTCAGTTTTATCCTGTGAAACCTAACAGGGAGCATGAAAAGGAAATTGTGTTTTCCTTTTTTCCCATTATTATGTTCATTTTAAAAGCAAATTTATTTTATGTGAAAAGTACACCCTGGTTGATCAATCGAAGGCTGTGTATCTCCGCGCCATTCAAATGCTGGTAAGTGGCATCATATCAGTTGTCATATATGTGGTATTATTTTATGCATTCATCTAACTCCCTCTCTGTGTCTTCTGTTATGATGTATTCGGATTTCACCAACCATTCTGTTTATTTACCCTATTCAGTTGCCTCTATGTAACTACCTTTTCTGGGTGTAAGTAATTTGTCAAAGGAACCGAATTCCATGCAGTCATAAGATGTTATTAGAGCAAGCAGTTGTATGAACAAAAGAAAAAAAACAAACAAAAACATATATATTTTTATTTTATTATATATATATATATATATATATTTTTTTTTTAATATATATTGAACTGCATCGCAGTAATCCTTTTGTAGTGATGATGTGTTCCAGCATTGATGTTTACTCAATAGTAAAGCTTTCAACCTCTGGACTTTCTATATACATTGAATATGAGGGTATATTGCATCTTCTCTTCATTAAAAGGATGATCATGCACCCATTTTTATATTACTTTTGTGATTAAGGTGTCCAAGAATTTGCTCCGAGGGGGCATATGGGTCAGCAGTCAAGCTTTAAAATCAAGACCAATAGCTTGGTCTGTTCAATGATACTGTGGTCTGCTATGATATTTGAACTTTTTTTTAAACCATGGGTTATTACTGACGAGTGGTGTGGTCCGTAAGTCATTATATAATTGTAATCATCACGCATGTTTTCAATCATAAAATCTTTCAAGTAAATTATTAGATTATGTTTTTATATTCCTTTTTTAGATTTATCTTTTGGGGCATCATTGTGTGCTCACTACATCACAATATTAATGGGCTTAATGTCCATTACATAATTAAAGACTCAATAAATTCAATACATTTTTTAATGCCATTACTAAGAGAAAATAAAACCATTAATTTGCTGGTATTCATATACCTTTTCATGGTCACGAAATGGTGTTTGAACCACCTACACAAATAGTTCACAAAACCAATTGCTGAACAATCCTTGTCCTACAAAGTGGCGAAATGAAATTAATGAAATGCAAACTCTAACGATGTTTGGGAAACAAATTTTATCCAGTGTTTAAATGAATTCTGAATATGAAGGATGTATTTATCTTGTGATGATTGAAGTTGGACCAATGAAAACGTCTTGAAAAAATCCAACTTTGGCAATGTCACGGGAATTGACACTGGTTGGCAGTATGTGGTAAGGCGACTGTGAGATAAGAGAGCGTTTTATAAAGTCTTTCCATCGAGTATCTGCAAAGCTGATCTTGCATGGAGTAACAATGGGGTGGAGTCAATCCTAGCTGACAAGAGGCAAGGGGTGGTTGCGTTGGATGCATGCTTGGGGAAAAAAATCCAAAGCATTGGTCAAAACTGTATTGCAACATAAAATCTGCAATAACCTTAACATTTTCAAAGTCCCTAGAGCAATTTCTGTCTTTCCCATCCCACCATAAATCTAATTAAACAGTGACTTACAGCCGCAATTCTGTCTATGTATACATTTGTATATTATACATCATCTATATATTTACATCTATGTGAATAACGCACTTTGTCAAAATAAATTACAGTAGCCCTTGCAAGCTGTTTGCTGTTTTTTTTTCCAATTTATCTTAACCAGATATTTGCTAGTGTTTACACTCAAAAGTGATTTATTGCTCTTCATTTTGCTATATGTATATATCATTTGGATGACATTTACAAATTGATTCAAGGTTCATACCTTCACAAATTCTATTCTTTGAGCAATGCATTTTTTTATATATCAAAACACTGACACTTGAATCCACTTCAAAGTAAATCACTTTTTTAGAGTATTAGTCAAGTTGGCATCGATTTCAATTCACAGAGAAAAAAAGACTGTACTGAATCAGACTGTACAAATACAGACAGAGCCTGTGTTTTGTACATTCATTTTTACCTGTTTTTTTCTTTTTATCTTCTTCATGTCTGCATATTGGACAAACTTATTTTTTGTAGCTGAAAGTGGTGTGACATTTTTATCTTCTTAAAATATGAACTGCATCATTGCAGTAGAATAGAAATATATCTAAAGAATGGCATATTTAGTGTCTCTTTTTTAGTTGTGTTGGATGGTAGTAGTGAACCTCTCAGGACAGCCAGGTCAGTTGTTTGCTCCTTGTGGTGTTTTTCTCTCTGGCTCCCTCATTCTCACCAGGGTAGTCCAATGAAGTGGTCAGCACTTGACAGGTGCCGCTATGGCTGACAGGGCAAACACAGTATGTATGAGGGAGGAGGAGGAGAGGAGACTGCTTGAGGGCACATCGGCCATGTGCTGCAGAGCATGGCAGGAACAAAGCCGCAGGGACACTGATTCAATGACATATCTCTTTCTCCTCCTGCCTTGCTCTCTCACCTGCTTTCTTCCACTCTCCCTCACAAAATGTTAATGGTGCTTTCTTCTCTTCTGCTCAAAACAGAGATAAGTGGAGCCTTCTTTTTTTCTTGGAATAACACAGGAGCGTGTATAGGGGGCAAAGTACAACAGAAAAGGATAATAGTTCAGAAGAGTGAGTTAGGAACTTACCAGGTGTGCCTGACACTCACGACATGGGGGAGTCTCCAGGGGCCTCCAAAGTAGTACAAGGTGAGAGTCATATGACTGACAGAGGGAGCCATTTCTCCCTTTCGAAAAACATCTACATAACAATGAAAGATTAAATCACTGTTAAGAAGTTATAATGTAATCTCTATTGTCAGAGTTTGTTCAGGCACGAATGCAGTTGATTGATTTCGGCATTAATTCTAGTTTATGATAAATACTGTTACATTGGGTTTACGATTCACCCACATAGGCCTCACAAGAGTACGGATCATGTTTTTAAGTGAGGTCAGTACTGTGGCCCACAGGGGAAACTTACTAAAATCAGTTATTCGATCTTGGCGTCAACATGTGTACAGACTGGATGAAATTTATTATGGCTATTAAGGTTTACCCATGTTGAGCCAGACAAAAAATGGTGATGTTTGAGGGAAGTTAGAAGAAATTTCTGTTAGAAAGTTAGACTGACACAGAAATGGGTCAACACTTAATACCAGAGCTGCTTTGCTCCATCTTGTGAATTCAGAAATTCTATCGTCGCAGATGAAGCATCAATCAGAGATAAAACAATCAAGAGTCCATTTGCAAGTACAACTGTTGCAACACCACATGGGAAGATGTATTTATTTATTCTAAATGATTAACCATCTACAAATTCATGTCTCATCTTCATTTTTCTTCAATAGGAAAAAATAATAATAATTTGACTATTGTGAGTGGTAGTAGTACAAGTATTTTTGTTGCTGCTGTGGATTTTGTTGTAGCTGTTAAATGTGGCTCACTACACCTGCTATATTGTAATGCCTCATTTTGAGAATCAATGAGCATAAAACATATGAAATGCAATTAAAGATGGTGGGAAAAAATCAGGAATTTTAACATTTAAATACAAAATTATTGTACAAATTATTTGTGTAAATAATCAGCAAAGTACTGCTGACTAGTTCCATAGGAGGATCAAAATGTGCCTTCTAGCAGATTTGTGAGCTGTTCTTTCCACAATGTACTGTATAATATTTACACTCAGCAATTAGATGTCTTTTTTGATCGATCAGAATAATCATTGGTTCACCCAGCAATATTGTATTGCCTCAATGGGTACAAACTGGTTTGTTAATTGAAAAAGGGTGTTTCAACATATTTGCATCTTTAAAATGATTGTAAATAGCCTTTTTGTCATTATTTTGTCACTTGAATACATTGTGTCGTTAAATGACAATTTTGAGCACTTGAATTTGTATTATATTGATAATGATCTTAATGGCCTATCCACCTACGCAGCGCAACCTTTGTCATATGACAGATTCTTGCTCCGAAATGGTTTGGCCGGTGGTTCTAACGGACTCACATCAAAATTGACCCATGGAATGGGTGTGTGCACTCCTCCTTCCCATGTTGGTATCTAAATTAAATTGTCTTTATCTCCTCTAGGAAAAAAGGGAAAGAAGGAAGGACTGGAAGAGCTGAGTGGGGGTGAAAATTAATTTGTTAGATCAAAAAAAAAAAAAATTAATTTTGCAGTACATCAAACAAACTTTTTCTTCAGACAGGGTCTACTGAGGCAGGCCTGCCCTTTTCTTCTTCTTTCTCCTCTTTTCTTCATCTGCTTCCTCTTTTTTCTTTAATTAAAAAAGCATTCTATTATTACAGCAGATGAAAAGGAAACATCTATTCAAACAGTACAGTCGTACCAGACTACCACTAATCTTTTGGTAATTATTTTTTAATTGAATCTTTTGAACACAAAAGCCCTGAGCAGATGCTTGCATTACTGCATTCCCACATCGCACACTATGCCATGTATATGAGATGATGCTTGCCTTGCCATGAGCAAGTGACAGGACAATGTGGAAATGAAAGACAGAGAAGGCACAGATTGGATTGGATTTGTTGGAGGATGGGGCTTGGGACAAAGTCTACGGAGATGATAACTTAGGTATGAATAAACAGCTCAGCAGCTCCTTAAGCATGTGGTATATTTGCACTAACATAAGAATCCTTTCTGCTGATGCACACTTGTAAACTGATAGGTCAAACAGCTTGAATATACTGTAAACTGCACCCCTCCACTTTCCCTCGCAATCCCTCTTTCACTTCATGTCTGGATGCTTCCGAACTTCTTCAACATGTGCAGAGTGCTGATTCCAAGTACATAATGATCATCCTTAAGGGGTTGGAGGGGGTTTGCCTTACTTTAAAAAAAGCACCAGAAAAGAGGAACCCGCTCCAAACTTTCAAGCGTCATGTCTTCCTGAAAAGACCTTTAAACACCTTATTACTACAGAGCTACCCAATTCACTGACATTTGATATGCTTCGACGTCTGAGTTGAGGATCCTGGATGATGTGTGTGTAAAGTTATCCCTCCTAGATGCCTTAGAAGTGCTTAAAAGAAGTGCAAAGGGAGATGCAAAGAGGGGCTTAAGGAGCAGGCAAATAGGAGCAGCTTGGAATAAGAGACATCTTTAGCTTGGCTGAATGCAACAGCATATTGGCTCTTAATCATGTTGAGTACCCGTCAAAGCTCTCCCAAGCAGGTTAAATCACATTACTTGTGTATTGTGCGTATGCATGCCAATGAGCACATGCCCATGCTTTTATGCGTTGTGTGTGTGTGTGTGTGTGTCAGGTGCAATGGTGAAAAAAGTGAGAGCATGTAGGTGTACATCCGAATTTAGGGTTTGTAATGATTGAATCTTTCTGGTCTGCGTTCATCAAATAGTGTATGCTGAGTGTTCCGACTTTTATACACCCAAGAAAGGAACTTTACACTTCATCCAGTCGGTCTGCATGTATTTTAGAAGAACTACTCCAGTGTTAAATAAAACACAACCTGCAACTAAATCACTTGATATTATATAATGACCAGATGATGACCAGGAGACATGACAATCAGAGGACACATCATTCATGATGGTTTGAGTTGTTTAATAATTTATATTTCTCATTCTTATTTTCATAACCCTTCATGAATTTTTATTCTGTGTTGTGGCATAGAGTGTAAGGCTAATCTCACGAAGAATTTTATTTGAAGATAAATATTTGCCAAATAGAAACTTTAAACAGTTAAAGCTGCTGAGAGGACACACTTGCATTTTTATTGTCTTGTTTTAATCATTCATTATTTGTAATTCAGTCATTTAGATGCTTCAATTGATCTTATGATACTTTTGTATCACATGAAAGCTAAAGCTTCGCTGGTACTTCTGCAATATTAAAAAAGAAACTAAGATCTGAACACAGTGAATCATATGGGCCTCTACATATGTGTGTTGGAAAAGCACTGAACTATGCTACATTCATTGAAATCAATGAAATACTGATTAACTGTCTCAGGAGGAGGAGGAGTTTATTAGAAGCTAAAGAGCAGAAACGGGTACAAAAATTAATAGTACAAGTGGGACCAGCCACCTTTCCTGGCATCCAATATGTGCATTGTGTGTGTGTGTTTCTATTTCGGCATAATTGATTTTTATTGGATTTAGGAGGGATGTGTTTTTGCATATATTCTGTGGCTACTCATATTGACACACTAAAATTTGATGCTGTCATGAAGGAAAAGTCTTAATCAGCCTTAAGATCCTCTTCTAGGACTCATACTCAGCACAGTGTATGTACATAGAGGCCACATAAATATTATCACATAAAAGCATATAAATCTAATGTATTTTATCGGTTATATGTAACCCATTGTTGACATTCTGGATGGCCGAGGTTAAGCTAACATTTTCTACAAACAATAATTCAGTTTATCAAAATGTATTAACAGTTACAATAACAATGACAATGCAAGCAGTTACTCTGATGTCTGGCCCATCAGACCCCGTGGCTAGTAGATACAGACCACATAAATGGTGCAATATTAATACTAATGGTTTATTTGGGTTTCTGCATTAGCTGAGATGTGTTCAAAGGAAGTATTAGGGTCAAAGTAGTACCAACATTTGACTTGCACTTTCTATTTCAGAATTTGACCTTCACATCTGTTCCCATTCTCATTTGTTTACCCCTAACAAACTGACTCACCAGCTGAATGAAGAACTGCCTTCACCTAACCATCCAACACTCACTGTTTCAAAAATGACTTTCAGTGACAAACCTGCCCCTTTGATAGACGGTCCTGGATTTTTTAGACACCTGAACAAGAATTATGTGGAAACTCCCTCCAATCTGCCCATTATAAACATCAACATATCAATATTTGGGTTGATCAAATCTGGCTAATGACAACAGGGGTATGAAGCCAAAGGGGGACAAAAAGATAAATGCCGTCAGGACATAAAGGGCCAGCTCTTAGAATGAGTAATCATCAATGAAATAAATAACCTTGGAGGTAGTCACCTGTCTTCCTGCATGACAGCTCATCGCAAAAATGAATGGATTGTCGGTGTCGCCTTGTGCCCGTGGCTGAGGGCACTGAAGCTGGCACAGCCACATTCACACACCGGACTGAGAGTAAACAAAATAAAACACCCTTTGCCTTGAAAATGTTGCCAAAGCACACAACCCAACACTCTGTTGGTTGAGGAAAAGTGCAGACATGTCACATCAAACATACCACATCAACACACTCATCATGTATATCTCCATCATGGTACTCTACATGTCTGTGTGTTTCTCTTTAGACTTCAGGTGCATCACCTGGATTTCATCCACGCAACATTTGGACACAATGCAATATTTTCGCACAGTTCAATAGGCTTGGATTTTGTGTCCTGCAAATAATGTTTTTTAAAAAACAGGTTTTGTTTAGCTCTTTGTGCTGTGTGTATGTAACAGATCAACAGCTCAGAGCTCAGATCAAAATGTTGGCCAATGTATGACCACCATTAATAATTAACAACTATTACGCAAGAAGACATATATTGTCTTTGTGGAATTAGAACAGATATTATTTAATCTAATATATTTTTTAATGAGCTCATGGTCATAATTGCAGCTGCTGCAATTACTTTCTCACTTTTTTTCTTTAAATAAAACCTCTCTGTTATTCACAAACATGAAACAAAACTGTTGAAATGGAAAATGGACAGATACAATTTTGACACTATAGCAAAGTTTTCACAGCGACTGTCACTGGAAAAATTTTGGTGCAGTATAAAGTGTAGCTTTTTCATGGCTGTGGTTGCAAAGTTGTCAAACCACTACATTGAAGCCATAGCAGGGAGGCTGTTTTATTTTTTTTGTAATTTTTACACATGACATTTCAGGGAAATGTATTTTAAAGATGCATTTAATCATACAATTGAAATTAAATGAATACATTTTCAAATGAATAAATCTTTGTTTATCAACTATTTATTTCCTTCCTGCTTTTGCGAGAATGGGCTTACTTTGTCTCACTTTGCCCTCCTGCACTGGCAGTTTATATATATGTATTTTTATTTATTTTTTCTTGTTCCTGGAAAAGATAGATGTCTACTATTATTATTATTATTATTATTATTATCATTATTATTATTATTATTATTATTATTATTATTATTATTATTACTATTATTATACAGTCTGTTGTTGCTAAACAATTTCAGAAAAGCAGAAAAAAAAATCTAATCAAATTAGTTACTATCAAATGCAAAAAACATAACCCTTGTACAAAATATAATTTTTTCAAAAACCGAAATCAATAATACATCATCTGGGTCGCTGGAATAATGAATAAATAAACATAAACAAATACAAATCTATCCATCTTCCGCTTATCCTGCACTCAGGGTCACATCCTGGCTGTCCTCAGATGAGAGACAGGATACACCCTGGATTGGTCACCAGTCAATTACAGGGCCACATGTATCGACAATCATTCACACAGTTCATTCATTCTGGGCAATTTTCTCAATTTTTTCCAATGAACCTGCATGTTTTTGGACTGTGGAAGGAAACCCCGCACAGACAACATGCAAACTCCACACAGAAAGTTCCCCTGGAATTGAACCTGGGTTCTTCAACATCAAATCACACTATTTCAATAAAAATGATTCAATGTTTGTATAGCCTGATCAAAATAAATTGTGAATAACAATGTTTTTGTTGTTGATTTTTTCTGTCAAGTGCATTTACATTTTGATGCCTCCAGACATGGGATTTCATGCTTTTTGATGGTATTTAAGGCCTTAATTTTGGCAATATCTATTTAATTATTTTGAATGAACTACAGAATTCCTGGTGCAAACTCCGCAAAGAATGGCATCCTGTCAGAATCAAACGGGGGACCTTCTTGCTGTATAGCAGAAATGCAAACCACGGAGCAAGGATGATTCAGTTCTCCCTGAATTTATGGGAAACACTGGTACAAATTGTATCATGGAAAAGGTGGGGGGGGGACAAAAAAATTGAATGGACTTGAGGAGTTGTATAATTATCACCCTAAGCTAACACAACGATACAAACACTCAAACTTCAAAAGTCTTTCACACAGTCCATATATTATCTTATGACTCAAAAAAAGTATGCCATAAAAATGTTGAGGTAAACTTTTGGATACAAGTGATGATATCTGTAATTTCTTCCTTTTTATGATTAAATACGTAACATGGAGACAGCCATTTGTTCATTTCTTGTCCGGTAAAGTGAAACTTTGAAGCCAAAGAAATCATTGTGTGGTTGTGCATGTCACTGTTTGTGTGTGTGTGTGTGTGTGTGTGTGTGTGTGTGTGTGTGTGTGTGTGTGTGTGGAAGCTGCTTTGTCAGAACAAGCAGAAATGTTAAAAATACATGACTCCAGCACTATTCCACATATTCACATCAAAAAAGTCATAAGCTCCTTTCATATACAGAATGGCCTCACAATTCATTTCAATTTCCTGCAGGGCTATAGTGACTTCAGAGAGCAAGTAATCTTACGAGGAACTCCATTTAGCCTAGCACTTACATCTTAACCCTAAAACCTGATATTTTGCAAATGTGACTGTACTGCGTGTGAGGAACATGTCTATACAGTTTATTTAATTTGAGAAAGGCCTGGACGTAACGTATTACAACCCCTCCCTCTTTGACATCAAACCCTTGCCTAAAGTGGTGCTCCACACAAGTAACAGGGCTACTTACATCACAAAATAGACTTTAAATGCAAACAGGCATAACTAGGGACAGCCAAATCACTTTCTCTTTCACATCGTCCTTTTATTCCTTTTTCCCCCCTCCATCTGGAACACGGTTCCGGGGCCTTTTTACTTCAGATTTCACACTGTAGAATTGTGCTTGGATAAAAATTGAAGCCGAGAAATGAGGAGAAAAGGACGCAGCAAGGCAGAGGGGAGGAAAAGAAAGAAAAATCAATAGTGAGGACATAGCTGGGGGGTTTCCATATTACATTTTGCATAGACGTCGACTTTAATTTGCCTTTGATCTCAGTCCCAAGATGACTCACTGAAGCCATCTTCCACAGCCAATTCGGGGGTGGGGGCTGGGCTGGGCTGGGTGGAAGGAGTGGGTGGAGGGTTAAGGATGCAGAGAGTTAGGGGAGGCTTGGAGAAGAGTAGGGCAGGCAGAGTCGACCACAGAGCTCAGATGCCAGGACAGGCCTTCGTCTCCAGTTCTTACATTCTGCTGAGACGACTTTTCTTTTGAAGAGGCTGAAATACAGAGGATCCTGACAGCTCTGGAAGATACTGCACCAGCCTGTTGACTGACAGTCCACAGTTTATAATTTAGTCAACCATTTCGGCTGTGATGCATGTATTATATTCAGTATCGACTGAATTACCTAAACAACTTTATTCCTCTTTCTTCAGCTGCAGGGAATCTTCAAATCTTTGGCCTTAAGACCTTAAAACACTTTGTAGCCTTGACTTTGACACTTTATAGTTTTATTTGTATTTCTTATCCCCCCCCATTAATGCCATTAATTAAACTGACACATTTAATTAATGGCATTATTTTTAATATGCTTGTTTGACTTGCACAAATAGAGAATGAAGACTCTTTGAAGCATGTAAAACAATGACTTGATCTCTTATTTTATAATAAGAGCACTGAATAGACCTTCCAGTCTAAATAAAGAACCTGTCTTTATTTGTTTGTTTGCTTTTGTTTTTTTTGTGAATATACAGAGGGAGGTAACCTTGGTCATGATGAAACACTCTTGGCATATGTTTGAGATGAGGAAAATGCAACACATCGTATTAAAAAGTAAACCTATCTATTTCTCAGCAATATTTTTTTTGTACTGTAATTTTCACATACCAGTATTACATTATAACATGATTACATTGGCAAGCGTTTTGTGTTTCTAAAATGTAGCAAATCTCAAAGTTAATGTACAGGTAAGTCTTCCTTACCTGTCCACAGGTGACACTGCTGTTTGCTCTACTGGTTTAGGGAAATGACTCCAAATTATCTGATGTTGAATCAGTCCACGTTCAATCCTGACTACTTTACCAATGTCAGCTAGTACTAGCTACTTGCTGATACCCGACCCGTGATAAGGATATGTGGTATAGAGTATGAACGATAAATGAATTTTCTTTTGCTAATCTACCATTTTCATTTTATTCTGTCCAGAAAAAAATATTAAAAATGCTTACGTCTGAAAGATGTATCAGTACATCGCATTTAATCGCAGATGAGGCAACAATAAAGAGATGAGGTCTGCTGGTGACCGTACAAAAAAATTCTTGTCTTGGGGCAGAAGGAGCAAAGACAACAAAGTGAAGCAAACCAACAAGGGAAAACATTGAGGCAGAAAACTCTGGGGATGTAAACCCCGCCCCCCAGCTAAGAGTCCTGTCAGGTTAGAGGCACTGACCATAATATCTGCCACCCATCCCCCCACCAACACCCAGAAGGGACTTGAAACAAATTAGTCACTAGAGGCTTGAGCAGCCTGCCATAACGATTGTGTTGTCCCCCAGCCGAAACAGCAGGAGAAAACAGATTGTTGTACCTGTGGAGGGTCCTTGAAGGAGGATGACCCCGACAGGGAACCTGGGCTTGAAACACAACTTTATCTGCCACCCTGTCCAGCGTGATTCACTACATACGCTTACCTATAAGAAGCACAAAACCCTTAGGGTTCGTCCCAAGAACCTGAAATGGGCATTATATGGAGTTTGGAGAGTTGAGCAGTGAGCATCATATCTCACAAAAACAAAATGAGGCAACCGCTGAAAACGGTGGTGAATGGGGCCTGGAACCCAAGTGTTATTGAGCATAAAAGGATGAACAGCCTAAGAGGGTTGAGGAGCAGAGCATGGAGCTGCTGACTGAGATCCAGCTCTGCGGGCAAAGCGTCAAGGTCCTCCTCAGGAGCCAAATGCAACCAAAGTATAACTCAACGTAAATGGTCCGCCCATTTGCCATCTGAGGGCACAGTGCTCCCTTGATTGGAACGGAGGAACAGAGGAACCGTTCACACACAGCTTTTAGCCTGTGGGTTGTATGCACTAGTATGTTCAGTGCATGTCTTGCAACTGCCAACCACAGCTCTGACACAAACTGCGGACCCCTGACTGAGATGATATCAGACAAGGTGGTGAAACAGACAACCCAGGCGGAAAGAAGTGCACCTACCTTGTCTAAGGAAATTGTGGAGAACAGTGGGACATCATCTACCTGGTGGTCCAATCCACCATTGTGAACAGATGTGTAAAACCCTCAGATGGAGGTAGAAGACCCACCAGGTTGACACGCACATGGTCAAAATGCCTTGGTAGAACTGGAAACCAATCAAGGGGCGACATAGTGTGGCAAGCCATACATTAAACCTCCCACCCCTTGACATCCTTGCATTAGCCAGGCCAGACAAATGTAGAACTAACCAACTTCACAGATGCTCAAACTCCATGTGAGATGGCGTAAAGTGAGTTGAAGACTAGATGGCCCCAGGGTAGTGGAACCACAAGACAAGGACAGCCAGTGGAGACATCACAGAGGAGGGCAGGATCACCCTCCTGCACTTCAACATAAAGGCAAGGATGTCCATCGCGCTCGATAGCTATAGCTGGGAAATACACCCTAAGGTGCACAGGACACACAAACACATGTGAAGGACAATCGGCAACAGGGTATGCCTTCCTGGCCAATGCTGAATGTCAGTTGTGAACTCAGAGATGGCTGCCAAATGGTGCTGCCGTTGACCAAGCCACAGCTCAGTCACCTTGGACATGGTGAAAGTCAGTGGTTTATTGTCCACATAAGCTGTGAAATAGTGACCGTCCAGCAGAAACTGGAAATGACAGGTTGCTAGGTGCAGGACCAGCAATTCCCGGTTAATAACTCTGTACTTAAACTCGCTATCTTGCATCTTATGGCTAAAAAATGCGAGTGGTTACCATGCCTTCACCAACCATCATTTCACCTCCGCCTCCACAGCTATGTCATAACCATTGGTCGTCAAAGCAAAGGGGGCCATGGGTGTGGGATGGGATGGGAGGAAGGGTGTATTAGCCAGGGTGTCCAGTCAACCGGAGGTCTGCTTCCTCAAGCCACAGAGTCCTGTAAAGCAGCTGAAGGAGGTGAGCAGGCTACAACAGTTATAAAAATTTACCATGGAAAAAAAAAACTAAACTCCTGCAATGCCTTGGCAGAGGCTGGACAGGGAATTTCCGCCTTTTGGTGAAATGTGGTGACCCAGGAAGTAAATCGCTGGCAGCCTGAAATAACACTTGGCGGGGTTGACTATCAGGCCATGCTTATATACTGTAGACAACAGCAAATCTGTGTTAGGAGCTTCAGGTGCTCTTTCAGCCAATGGGCTGGCTACAGATTTGTCATTGAGATAAACAAACACAAACTCAAGGTCACGCAACACCGAATTCATCAACCTGTGAAAGGTTTGAGCTGCCCCCTTCAAGCTGAAAGGCAGGCACATGAACTCAAAAAGCCCAGTGATCACCAGAATCTTGGAAAGTCTGCATAAACAGGTACCTGAACATGTCCACCTTCAAAAAAATATGGTGAAGAACTGCAGTGGCAAATGGAATAATGGTTGTTTGTAGTGAAAGTTGCCGTACAATAGCTACGAATAGTTGACCCTCAGAACCACGTTGAGTGAGTCTAACAGAGGGAATGCAAATGTTCCACACTGTCTTTAGAAACTGCGGTGGAACAGGCAGGTGCAGTGAGTGAAGGAAAATCTGACAGCAAATGTTAAAAAGCAGCAAAAGAGCATGCGAAAAAGTCAGTTTGTGTTAGTGACCCAGCTCATCTTATCATGCACGGGAAGGGAAGGTACCAAAAGACAAACCATCAATTAAACAGTGCTTCATAACATCCACGAGCAGAGCTTTAGCATACAGAATATCTGCACTGAAAATAGGAACAGTAATGGTGATTACAAAGTTTCACCCGAAATGGCACCTGTGGAAACAAACAGACACTGACGTTGTGCTGAATGGTGCAATCAGTTGTGGGCTGCCGCTGTTGGCCTATATGTCCGCTTTAGTCGTAAGAAGCAGACTCTTCTGCGTGCCAGAGTCCACCAGAAACTGTCTTTCTGACCTTGAGTCCTTGACGAAGAGCAGCTTGTTGTGTCCACCAGGGTCCACGGCTGCTAAATTCTCAAATGGACTCCAGCCAAATCGCTGGTGGAAAAAGTCCTGGAGGCCCTGGAGCAGAGGCAGGAGCTGGATCAGAAAGACGTGCAGGAAATGGATATCGTCCTCGTGATAGCATAGCAGTGACAGCATGTTGTCCATGAAGGCCATCTTGTTTCCAGAACCAAGCAGGAAGAGGCGTCTATCCAACCTCTCAGCAGCAGATAGACTCTACCCCCAGAACAGGAGTCATTTGAGGGCGACTTATCTTCTGTGTTGAGGGAGTTGCATGACAGCTGCATGGCTTCCGTGCACTGTGTAGATTCTCATACTTTGTCAGTATCTGAGTCAGACATGCTCAATACGGGGTCCCCAATTAAGCAGGATGAGGAAGGATAACGAAGGCAAGACGAAGGCAAGTTTAAACTTAATTCCCCAACACCTGAACCAAAACTAACAAGGGAACCAGAAAACACTTGGGACGTAAAATTTGCCCCCCTGCTTATTGTTGAAAGTCCTCCATGATGTTAAAGATGTTTAATGCAAATTACTTTAGTTTACTTTAAATTGTACTATGTATACTATGTTTTTTTTTTTTTTTTCCCTGATTTTAACTTCAATGTATAATCAGAGTAGGTTTGAGCAATGAGTATCTTTTTTGAGACTATTATGTTTAGAGTCCTAACTTGTCATTTTCCATGCAAAAGTGAACAGGCTTTGATGTTTTAACTTTTCAGCTTCATTTGTAATTTGTTTGATTGCCCCCCCTAAATTATTTCACTATTATTTTGTGCATTCCTTTATAAATGATTCTTACTACATGAGAAAGGTCATACAATTGTTTTATTCATGATGCAACAGGCGGTCTTGGTGTCAGTCCCGCCATCTTCTTTTTCTGGTTGGTAAATAACACATTTGCATGAAGTAACTGATGAATTACAGCGTAGAAAACATTGAGTAACAGACAACATGCTCTATAGTCTGCCATTGTTTTCTCGGATTGTTTTGATTACCACCCGTTTTAAATAAATGCACACATACAACCCTAAAAAGTTGGGACAATGTATAAAACGTAAATCAGAACAGAGTACAATGATTCGTAAATCTGATAAACCCACATTTTATTTTCCTAGAAAACATAAAAGCATGTCAAATGTTGAAAATTAAACATTTTAAATGTTCATAAGCATAATTGGCTCATTTGACACCAACACAATTCAAAAATGTTAAAATAGGAACAACAAAGAGCAGGAAATGCAATTGTCATAAATCAAAAACAACTATAGGGACATTTGAAAAAAAAGGTCAGTAACATTATGGAGTATAAAAGGAACATTTCAAAGAGACACAGCCTCTCAGATGTAAATAGGGGCATAGGTTAACCATCTGCAACGAACACCTTTTTTAGTAAAATGTGGAACAGTTTCAGAAAAAGTGTCCCCAGAATTCCTCAAGAAATCACTGCTTGTGAACACAGTTTGCTGCACAAACCTCAAATGCAAGTGAAAACTATCACGCAAAGAAGCAGCCAGATATAAACACAATCTAGAAATGTCTGTTACTCTGGGCCAAAGCTCATTAAATTGACCCGAGGCAAAACTGAAAACTGTCCTGAGGTCAGATGAATCAAAATCTGAAATTTCTTTATGAAACCATGGATGCCAAGTCCTGTGGACTAAACAGGAGAGGGACAATTGAGCTTGTTGTTAGACAGAAAGTTCAAAAACCTGCATCTCTGATGGTATGGTATATCATTAGTGCCAATGGCCTGGGCAGCTTACACACCTGTCAAGGCACAATCAACACTGAAAGGTACATATAGGTTTTAGCGCAACACATGCGCTTATCTTGACAACATCTCCTTCAGGGGAGGCCTTGCATATTTCAGCAAGACAATGCTGAACTACCTACTGCGTCCATCACAAAAGATGACTTTGAAGTCCATAGCTTTCAAAAAGAGAACCTTTAGCTTACCATAAAACAAAATATCCATCAATCAAGGCCCCAAGGCTGGGTAGCTAAAGTGCAATCAGACAAAAATGGGGCAACATTCCTTACCCTGAATTCCTGTAACTGGCCCTCACTTCCTAGGCATGGCCATGTCCAATGAGCAAGGAATGCCAAAGAATAGTTAAAGTCATCCTGTTTTAACTTTTTCAGATGCATTGCTGGCATAAAATTCAATAATTTTTACATGAAAATTGTGAAATACGAGTAAAACACTGTCTATTGCGTTGTTTAAGCAATAATGGGAATTGTATTCATTCAATTGCATTCCATTTTATTTTCATTTTATGATATTTTTGTCAAGAATGTTTTTTTCTTCTTCCCAAATCATTTTTTTTTACTTACCATAGGGCTCAGTTTTATGTATTTTCTGAAAAACTTATCAAAAATGACTTGATATGACTTAAAACAATGCAACTATTTTATTTGTGTGTGTGTATGAGCAGGTTTCATATATTTTCCCTTTAGGGGTCGCCACAGCCAATCAACCTTCTCCATTGAACCCTATTCTCGTGATCCTCCTCTCTCATACCAACTACCTTCATATCCTCTCTCACTACATCCATAAATCTTCTCTTTAGTCTTCCTCGATACTTTCTGCCCGGCAGCTCCAGTTCCAGCATCTGTCTACCAATATATTCACACCTTTGTGACCGAACCATCAGATTCTGGCTTCTCTGACCTTCTCTCCGAAAATCTAACATGTGCTGTTCCTCTGATGGACTCATTTCTGATCCTATCCATCCTGGTCACTCCCAAAGAGAACCTTAGCATTTTCATCTCTGCAGCCTCTAGTTCTGCCTCCTGTCTTTTCATCATTGGAACTGTTTCTCGGCCATACAGTCAGGGTGGACTCACCACTGTCTTGTACATCTTTCCTTTCATTCTGGCTGATAGTCTTCGATTGCATAGTACCCCTGACACTTTTCTCCAGCTATTCCAACCTGCTTGAGCCTGTCTCTACCTCTTTTCCACACTCTGTTGCTCTGTGCTTGCTCTGTGCTGTCGATATATATATATATATATATATACACACACACACACATGTATGTGTGTGTGTGTGTACATGTATCTATAATATATACTTAGATTACTAAACAATGTACTCTAAAACAAAATGCAACCTCAAGCGGGGCACTAACAAATCTTTTCCTTAAGTGGCCTCAAGACCAGATAAAATTAGTAAAATTAGGGTTGTGTCAAGAAGGGCATCAGATGTCAAATTTGTGCTAAACTAAATATGCGTATCCAGCAAAGCATGACTTCCATACCCCATTAGTCGAGGCCCAGCTTAACAATGACCATCATCAGTGCTGATAACCTATAGACAGTGGAAATGGGACTACTGCGGATCATAGAAGAAGAGGGGGATGGTGTGTCCATAAGCAGAGAGAGTTGGGAAAGGCAACAGTCTAGGACTAAGTGTTTGGGTGTGGGGACTTTGAATATTGGGTCTAAGAATTGCATCTTAGCTGTTTAACATGATGCAGAGAAGGAAGGGTCATATGCTATGCGTGCAGAAGACCAGGAAGAAAGATAGCAAGGATGTGAGCTTACAATAGGGGTAGGTTTCAATTTGTTCCAAAATTATATTGATAGGAAGAGAAATGGAATGAGAGTCACGAGAAAAAGTTTGTTAGAAATGTTCTGTAGGTAAATTGAGTGTCAGACAGAGTGATGAGTATGAAACTAGAATTTGAAGGTATGCTGCTCAATGTTGCTGGTGGTCATAGCCCCACAGGTGGGATGAAAGTAAGAATAGAAGAAGATATTTTGGAGTGAGTTAGATGAAGTGATGCAGACTATTCTCAGAGGTGAGTGTGCGGTAATTAGTGCAGTATTTAATGGACATGTTGGTGTAGGCAACATAGGTCATGGGGAATTAATGGGCAGGCTTTGTATCCAGGATAGGAATGCTGAGGGATCAAGGGTGCTGGACTTTGCAAAAAGGATGGAAATGGCTATTGTTGATACTTTCTTCCACAAGAGGTAGTAACATAGGGTAACCACATCTTGTATTAACAATGTAATCTGAAAGAGAGAAGTGATTGTAAGTGGTGGTATGTGAAAGTGTAACCAGGCAGCATAGGGTGTTAGTATGTTGGATGAATCTGCTGGCATAGAAGATGAAAAGATCCAAGGCTGAGCAGAACATAAAGTGATGGAAGCTGAATAAGGAAGAGGGTTTGTTTGATTTTCAGGCTGTAGTTGCAGTAGGTTCTGGTTGATCAGGAAGAGTTGTCAGATGACTGGACAAATGCAGCAAATGTGATCAGAGGGGCAGGTAGGAGTAGAGAGAGATGCAGCGCAAGTTAAAAGTGGAGGTGATGAAGGCCAAACAAAGGCATATGATTACTTCTCTGCTACACTGAACAGTAGGGAAGTAATGATTGCGATATACAGGTTGGCAAACAGAGAGTTAAGCATAAATGTGAAACACAAGTGTTTAATGAGAGTTAAGCATTTTTGTAAAGCATTTGAGAGCAGCAGTATGGTTTTATACCAAGAAAGAGGACTGAATTTGCTTTAGGAGTGAGGATATGGAAGTGCAGAGAAGGTTAGAGGGAGCTACATTGTGTCTTTGTAGAGCTATAAAAAAATATATGGCATGTTGTGGAGAGAGTACTAGTACTAGCAACTAGTACCAGGAACTATGGGGGGGCAAATATGTTAGAGTAGTGCAGGACATGTATGAGAGCTATGAGACAGTGAGTTGCACTGTAGCTGTGACAGAGAAGTTCAAGGTGGAGGTGGGACTACATCCTAGATCAAATCTGAGCCCCTTCTTGTTTGCAATCGTCATAGGCAGGCTGAAAGATGAGGTTTGATAGGAACCTTTGACCATGACGTTTGCAGCTGACCATTGTGATCTGCAGTGAGAGTAGGACAAGGTGGATGAAAATTTAGAGAGGTGGAGGTATACCCCGGGAAGGTATGCAAGTTACCTGCAGAGAGATAGAACTTGTGTGTGAATGAGAGGGACCTAAGAGGAAGGTTTAGGGTACAGGGAGTAGAGCTACAGAAGGTAGAGAATTCTAAGTACTTAGGCTCAAACATCCAGCAGTGGAGAGTTTGGAAACAAAGTGAAGATATCCATTAAAGTGGGTTGGAATGGATGGAGAAGATTGTCAGTGGTAATGTGCAATAAAAGAGTAACAGCAAAAATGAACGGTGAGACGTACAATATTGGGTAGACCAGCATTGTGGTATGATTCAGAGACAGTGGCATTGAGGAAAAGCCAGGGAGCAGAGCTGGAGGTAGCAGGGATGAAAATGTTTTGGTACCATTTGGGAGTGACTAGAATGGATAGGATTAAGAATGAGTCCATCAGAAAGACACCCCATGTTAGATGTTTTGGAGACAAAGTCAAGGAGGCCGAACTGAAAAAGTTTGGACAGGTACAGTGGAGGAATAGTGAATATATTGATAGAAGGATGCTGAGGCTTTACCTGCCAGGCATGTATCACTGTGGTGACCCCAGCATTAAGGAAGATTAGAAGACTCTAAAGCAAAAAAATAAAAATAAATAAAATAAAATATTTGTCATGAAATACAAACAGATGTCAAGGACTTAATTTGGAGCCCTAACTCAAAGCTGACCAAGAATGAAATGTGGTTTGCCTTTGGATGGCAGTCTGTCAAACAAGTGAAATTGAAAAATATAAAAAAATAAAAAAAAATAAGAAATCAGGATGGCAGCTTGAAGCAGCAGGGAATGTGCGCAAACATCCTGAGTACTTACGTAACTAGGTGGAACCAGGCGCGATGTCTGCATTTCCACAGACCATTAAAGCTTACTCCAGACGCTGAAGTGGAATGAAATAATAAATGAAGACATACCTGTACAAGTAATTAATAGACAGAGCTGTCACTGGGAGGAAAGAGAGGAGGATTGGTCATTTTTTTTCTCTACACAATGCAATTGTTTCCTGCAACATTCACAAGTCACTGTGTTATTAATGAGGCTGCTTTGCAGAACACGCATTTTTCTTCAGCCTGCTCACCATCTCTAGAAACTTTTTTTCTAGAGCTTTGGGTACTTCCTACCTATCACTCTTAAAGCATCCATCCTATTTATTTTTTTAGCATTCATCTGTTTTTTGTCACGATGCAGTCAAGAGAGGCGTGGCAGCATAGGTTATTTGAGGAACGCAGGACTAACTCCCTGCCAGTTAGGATGTTTCGCAAGCCAAGTGCTATGTATTTTTCTCTATGAGAGCGATTAAAAAGGATGCTTGAGCTCACATGTGACATTAATGAAGTTCACCTTGTTGTGTCAACACTAACATTCAAGGTTGTTTGAATTTGGTCTCCTTTTATTGAGATGTCAAGGGAGACAAAAATGTGATTGAATTTTTTTTCTTTCAGCTTGTGACATGCATCCCTAACCTTTCTTTTGTGTCAGGCAGAATAACTTCTACTCTTCCAACAGCTAAGGCAGTCAAACTGACTTTTCAGCACATACAAGCATTTTCAATCACAACGACGAGAGCTTTACTTGACATTTGAATATAATACATTCCATATGAATTGCTCTAAATTATGCTGTTTAATACTCACCAATGTGTCCTGAAAATCTTTAAAGTATTTCTAACTCAGAAAGTGCATTCAAGGTTAAACTGGCAACTACTGATATTCCAGTAACTTTCCACCTATGCCGCTTTTCTGTCATAATTCGGGCTCCACTCGCAAGCACAGTGTTATTTTTTCTCATGCTTGCACCTAGTTTCTTGGTGTGGATAGCAGAATTTGATATTATTTGAGGCTTATTCTTAATCATTTAGACGGTAAATATTGCACACTTCTCTTGCGGTGGCCTAATGGGCATGTAACTTTATAGGCAAACATGTGAAGTGGTATTCCTCCCGTGACTGGGAGCTTAGAGAGAGTGCCAGGCACTCCCTGAAGATGAAAGACTTGTCAGATGGTACTGTCTAGCTACGCTCAGACCCTTATGAGAAACAGACCTTCTGAAGAGGCTAAGTGTCCAATCTGCTGTGAGTAAGAACAGTAACAGAGCCCAATCCTTACCAAATGAGAGGTTTTTTTTTTTTTTAAACTAAAGGCATTACTGCCCCCAAGTTTTGGCATTGTCATCCTGTTGAAATGTATACCTTTACCATACCTCGCTGTAGACATTACCCTTCTTATTACCACTTCATAAATTGCGTCTTTTGGCGTGACTGATGATCTGGCACCGCACACTTTTCATACTCACAAGACACTGTTGTGAAGTTTTAGCCGGAGTCCATTTAGCTGTCCATCTTCTGCTGCAGAGTAATTTGCATGCAGCCTCGATATTTTACCCTGTCATCTACCCTGGCCCAGTTCATGCTCCCTAATGATGAAATGAATCACGCCATTTATTGTCAGAGTGCTTTAATCATATTAGGTTTTGCTAAAATCATAGAGCATTGTTCAGAGCCCCAGACAAAAGAAGACACATCTAAAGTACAATGAACCTTGGATCTCTCTCAGTGAATTGCATTAATTCAAAATAACTTCACGTTAAGCCGGCTGTCCAACAGTGGTATGAATAGAGGTTTGACTGGAATGGCATTTGCACCTTCATCATGGCTCCTATTAAGACTGTAGAATACAGATAGACATTTTTTCACCATGTAATGGATTCATCACATCTCCCTGTCTTATCTCAGGCTTGATTATTGGATCAATTGTGCTACATTTGTTTTAGATGATTTAGCAATCAAAAGGAAAAGGGGAAAAAAAGACATAAGAAGAGTTAATTAAAAGTGTAATTAAAGTGTGCAAATGTAATAAGTTTAAAGACCCACATTCATCCAACTTGCTGGCACCCAGCCAAGGTGAAAACCTATTACATGGTGCAGAATAGCAACCAGAATGTGGACAGTCTTGGGTTTGGGGCATTTTTCGCTTTTTGCTAAAACTGCAGGCAAAAAGCTGTCGTTTGTCTTTTTTTATTTATTCATTGTAATTATTAATGATAAGACCAAACCCAACCATGACTCAGTCCCAGACTGTAATACTCAGATTCAGTGTCATTTTTAAATGGCTGAGTATTTTCCTAAAACAGCCAAGGAGAGTTTATGGTCAAAAAGGAATGTGTCAACATGCAACACTGTGGTTTGCTGATGTCTTTTTAATCACGCATAGACAACAAGCTCTTTGGCGTACAGAAATATGATACATCAAGACCTTTGGTGTTTTTAGCCAGGGTGATTTAATAGAAAACACATGAAATGACCACAGTCTCTTAACTTTGCATCACATGGGGATGACATATATTCCATAGCAATTTTGAGACAACCCCGAAAAAAACGTGAAAATAGATTAATTAGAGTTTTTTTTTTTTTTTTTTTTTATGTGAGGAGACAAATGCCACAGTTTGGTAAGTGCACACAATCCTTTGTTGCATGAGTCCAGGGTGTTATTGGAGATTTTGTCAAGTGTACAATAGTTTCTAGTGTACTACTATTCCAAAGTATTCCAAAATACTTCCAAAATATTTGTTTGAATTCAAACAAAACCAATGGCAAAAAAATGTAGAAAAAACAGCAGCATTTTGCATTGAAGAAAAGTAGTTATCCTGTGGTGTTAACTTCTAGAAGGATCTACTCTCCTTATCTAGGGTATTTACCTTGTAATTCCTAACAGAGGTATGCTGGAACCTAACATTGAGCCCCCATCAGTAATTTGTACCTGACTAAAACCTGTGAGAGTGTGGATGCTGACAAGAGCTACTCTGACTGCTCATTCATCAAAATACAATTGTGAGAGGGTTCTTTTTTTTTACTCAGACATGTTTTGAGGAAATTTCAGTGAATTGTTTTTCGTATTTCTTTGTACAAATAAAAATAAGTTTTTGAGAATTATTGTCACGTATTTATCTACACTTAAAATGGCTTTATATTGTATGTTCAAACTCCAATGGAGATCAACTTTCAACGCTTCACTTCACATCTTAAACCTCAATTGCTTTGTTTTTCTTTCTTAAGCCACTGTTTATATTCCTAAGCTTAAGCATACCTTAACCTTATTATCGCATCATAATATGATATTTTCTAATCAGGAATTTCATTTTAAGAATCTGTTGTGAATGAATAATAAGAAAATGTTTCAAAAGAATATAAGAGCACAAACTGCTACTTGTTCCATCCATTTTTCAGTTAAGAGGGGTGTTAAATGTGCATTGTGAAATTTTAGATATTTAGTTAAATATAAATTCGAGAGAGAGATTCTGCTAATTTAATTTGTATTCCGAGGTGTGGTGTTGAACACTAGAAACCTGTGTCATTGCAAGTATCTCTGCTTTTTCGTACAATGTGATTTGAAATAAACATCTGTGTCCAGCTTGCTTTTTCTTTAACACTCCTTCTTGTTTCAACATGATGAGTCCCATACACACAAAGCCAGCCCAATAATGACATTTCTTTTGTTGTTGTTTTTTTTTTTCAAGTTTAATTTGGAAAATCTTAACTGACCTCAACTTCTTCCAATTTGGTTTTGACAGTCAGGAATGCTGATTGAGGACATCATTGCCAACATCAGTGTTGAACCTAACGCTCCTGTGGCTGAATGAGAGAAAATCCCTACTGCCAAGTTCCAAAAACAACTGCTGGAACATACTGACAGACAGCAGATTTCCAGCAGTCCACTTTCACATGTGGGTGTAATGTTGTACACATGCTTCTAATTTCTCAGCTTTCTCGAATATTTTGAATCAATCGTGATGAATGAAAGCAGGACACAGATATACACACAATAACACTGCTCTCTCACTGCATCAAATAAATTCAGGGGACAATCAGAGAATGATCTTCGAATAAATATCCCTTACTTAACCTAACCTAACTTCTGTGTTGGGAGTGCTGGTTTCAGGTACATTGTACCTGAAAGTATGAGCAGCAAACTAAAATTTTAAATTATAGTCTTTTACTAACATTGACAAAAAGTAACCTGTTAATCCAAATTGACATTATAAAGTTTGGGTTTTTGCGATTCTGAACATTTCTTCCATCTATTCATTCATTATCTACCACTCATCCTCAGGGTTGCTGGGGATTCCGGAGCCTATCCCAGTTGTCATCGGGCGAGAGGTGGGGTACATCCTGGAGCGGCCCAGGTGATCACAGGGCCTAATATAGAGACAAACAACCATTAACTCTTTCATTCACACAAGGGTAATTTTCCAAACTTTTTCCAATTGACCTTCTGTATTGTTTTTGGACTGTGGGAGGAATCATTAGAATTAGGAAGAAACTAATGCAGCCACGCAAACTCCATACAAAAAGGCTCCACTGTGTGAAAAAAACAAGGTACTTCATGCTGTGAAGCATAAGTACTAACCACTGTGCCACCTTGCCACCTGTGCCAACCTGAATATTTCTTGTTTTCTTGAAAAACTGCATGCTCTTTATTGTACTCTTTTGTAACACTATTTACCACATCATTTTAATCAGGTTCTATTTCAGGAAGATATTGTAAAGGTAGTCATATCTTTTTTTCCGGTAGCTTTGCTGCAATAAATACATGAATGAATAAATTAATAGTATTCGAAAAAATGTCAAAGGAAATTTTTTATTTAATTTTTAAAGAAACCTCTTTACAGAGCCATGTTATCAGTTGTATTTCAATTTTCTTGAACTGGAGATTTATGAAATGTGTTTGCATATGTGCAGGTGTATGCACGGACACACACAAGTGCCTGCATGTGCAGGCATCTGTGTGTCTTTGACAGACCGCAGCCACACCCATAAAGTCACACACACACAGACAATGAAATTGCACAGTATCATACGAATAAATTAAACATTTCGGTTCTACCAAAAAACCCCACAAACAAATGACATTCTGTTCAACAGAATGCCAATGCATATTGTATTTCAAATAGGGTTTAGATTGATCTTGAGAAGATTTACAAGCTGAATTTCCTTTTAACATGAGAAAAAAAAAATAATAGAATTTATCTTTTGTTAAACATTTCATGTCGGTGCCCCCAAAATAACCCTCTCCATTTTTAACAAACAACAAATTTGATTGTATAGTTTGATACTGAAAAGGCATCTTGTCTCATTTCACAATTCAAGTGAAGTGACTATTCTCTTAACATCATGGCTCTCACCTGGTACACTGATTGTTGATATAGATATAGATATAGATATAGATATAGATATAGGTATAGATATAGATATAGATATAGATATAGATATAGATATAGATATAGATATAGATATAGATATAGATATAGATATCATCCCAGCTATTGAGAAAGATAGGCACATGCCTCTTGAGTGGTGATTGCTAAACAAATGAACAAGTCCTTAATTCAATCTTCTTTACCGAGTACTGGCCGACCCCCCGTCGCTGCTCATTGATGGGGCGCTTTAAGGCGAGCAATATTTAGCATATCTGCTTAAACGGTCTTAACAAGCCCCAGCATGCACTGTGTTAAGAAATTAATAAATAATGAAAGAGGAGAAAATGTGATGTTGCCTCTCTTGAACTGATGATGGCATACACTTTATGCAAATTGGTGTCTGGGGACAACAAATCCCTCTTTATATATATGCAGGGTTCAAAAGAGACAGAGGGTGGGGGGGACTTGCAATTTGAGAGGTTAGATATAATGAGCAAAAGGAAAGAGGACAAAAATCAAAAATTGAGTTGGAGACATGAACAGCAAGTGTATGTTAGTTGTATGTCAATAAATCAGTGTTAATAATTGATTTAATAGATGGAATGGGGGCATGACACAGGTTTGTTTTAGTAGGTATGTGTGTGTACTCATTCTAATTAATTCATTCATTCAGGCAGTCAGTCATTCAGTCATTCATTCTTTTTTTTTTTTTTTTCTCATCTGTGTTCTTCTTGCATGCAGGATTGCAAGTACACAAATCTAACTGTTTCCTCCTTCTCACCTTCTGTGACACAGCAGGACTAACCACTGCACCACAATGCTGTCTTTATATTTTTCCTTGTAAAATGTGTATTACAGAACAACTGTGTTCATCACCGACATATATGAACTTTTCTATTCTATTAAATACAGGGATATAATATGATTTTGATGATTCATTTTGGCATGAAGCTCTTAACGATAAAGACCGACTATTTGGGTGTGAAAGCAAAACAAGTATTTTGCCTAACGCTCAAAACATCTCATTACACTTGACGTCCAACAGCATAAGCCTGGAAGTAGAATAAAGAAAAAGGAAATGCCATGATGAGTTTTATGTCATTTTTTCAAGATTTACTTTCTGTTCGCAGCAGGAGGCTCTATGTGTAATATGTAAATATTAGCTTGTGGACATATCTCTTCAGACACCCACAACAGCCAACAGTTGTAGACAAGGCAAGAACCAAGTTCTGCGAACATTTGGTTACTATAAAAATCCGCTATTTTGGCTCAATAAAATCAGACTATCAAATAAGCAGTCACGCCTCATTTATATGTACACAAGCTTTTGAAACACCAATCGCCAATGCCTAAAAGCTACTGTATATTCACCTTCATTAGTTATCCAGAACATTGCGTTGATAGGATCTCCTTTGCTACCATGTTTTTTTATGATAACTAGGTATGTTTAACTGTGTCTTGCACTTGTTCAATATATTTCAAGCACTTTGCCACTGCAACATATTTCCATTTCCTTTTGATAATTGTCACTGAACAGTATAGAAAGAAATACATTTTAAGTATTACCTCACCTACAATTAAAAAGGTAATAACTCCACTATGTGTAACAGGAGCAAAATTATGGCCCCAAAATCAGAATGCAAAATTGTAAACAAAATTTCACTCTGTGCTCTTTTGAGACTGTGATGTCGAAAAGCCAAAAAAATTATGGCGAGATGGAGAGGAAAGAAGAATGTGTAAGGATGAAACAGTGGGGAAGCCCAGATTGTATGGACACACAAACCTTCATATGCACACACATACATACATAAACATGTACACTTGCTTCTTATTGTTGTCTCCAGAAGCTCTCTACCACACCCCACTCACTCTCTCTAAGGAAGTTTTGAATCTTGTCATTCTGGCTCAGAGTTCAGCGCTTCTTTCATGTGTGCCTCAACAGCGGGCCTCTCCTTCTTTTGTATTGTTTTATTATTTATGCATGGGGAGGGGTTGTCAGTGGCAGTGCCGATGGTGGGGGCAGAGCATCTTAGGAATAAGCAGCAGCAGCATTAGGACAGATGGGGGGGGGCTAATTCATATTCTGTTTCAGAAACATCTTAGCGAGCCAAAGAGTTCAAACATTTTCCAAGCAAATGCAGAGAGAGGAGGGGAATGAAAGGGAAATGGCGAGAAGAGAGTGAGGACAAGACACTAGGGGTAGGTATGTGAGAGTGTGTGTGTGTGTGTGTGTGTGTGTGTGTGTGTGTGTGTGTGTGTGTATGTGTGTGTGTGTGTGTGTGTGTATGTGTGTGTATGTGTGTGTGTGTGTGTATGTATGTATGTATGTTTGTGTTTGTGTGCTTATGTGTCTGACAGAGAGAGATAGCGCAATTGCACTTGTCCATCTGCCTTAAGTCTTCAATTATATGTGTATGTGGTATGTATTCAGAAATAGATGTAAGAGCAACATACAAAAAAATGGATTGTACAGAGGAAATACTAAATATGCTAAGGAAGGGATGGAGACAATATAGGGAAAAAAACAGCCATTTCTCGATGACAATACATTAAAAATAGATTTTGTTTTTGTTTTGAAAGACACAATGGGTCAGTGGGGGTTCACTGTTAATGCCTACGGATGTACCCATGCAGTGTGCATATGCATGTACATATGGCCATTTCATACCGGCATAACAAGGGTATGTTACATGTTAATACCTTTCAATACCTTTCTTACTGCATTTTAACTATATATATATATATATATATATATATATATATATATGTATATGTATACACACACACATATATTGTTAACACATATTGTTAACTCTTGTATGCTACAATGAGAATAAGATAAGAAGGGAATACCTTGAATCCAATAAACAGATGAACCCAAGTAGTTATTACCCTGATATTGGCTGGTGAACAATTTAGCGCAGAGAACGAAGTTCAGATAATGGGGATATTTCAATAAAGATGGCAAGACATGATAGGAGCAATTTGACTAGTGTTTTACAACTCACCTTCGTGGTCAGGAAAATAACTGAACAGATATTTTGGCCTCCTTGGAAACAGAATGAAAATGGGCAGGTTTCCTGAAAAACAATCAGGATTTGGAATTGAAGAAGAAATTACATTTCCTGCAACTGTGACAGACTGAAAGTATTTCTAAATGCAATTAGGAAACACAAAACAAACCAAGAGCCTCAAATTACAGAATATCTTGGAACAGAAAAAAGATGGAAATAAAGATTAACTGGGGTGGATTCCAAAATAAGTCAGAATTGTGACTTCAGTCACACCTTTGTTTGTCCAGCCACTGACGGCAAATATTTTGTTTATAAAGATATCATGCTGGTGATGTATTTTACCTTAAAGATATGCACTATTTTATATGTATGTCAACAAATATTAAATACTCAAACATTGCTATTTCTATAGATATATCAAATTAATAGCTAAGACGTGATCTATGGCCAATAGGGGAACATTAAAACAATATTTCCTTCGTATCATGTAAAACTCTCCAACAGCATAGTTTATGTCAATGCCTTCTGGTAAATTAATGATGCAGACCCAGTCAAATGACAGGTGCAATATACCTGTATGTGTGTTTTGTAAATTGTCTGCCTTTTTAAAAAGATAAAAGCAAATGATGCAAACTTGATTTTCCAACACATAAATATCTTACCAAAGTTTCCCTGGAGGACATCATTCAGAGATGTAATAAAATGCTGTAGAGCACAATGCTGTTGAAAAAGCAATAATTTTACTGAAGTATCAAAATGATTTCATATTCTAGGACCTCCACTGATTCTCACTCGTAATTGATTCTTCATTCTAGAATTTTTATGGTGACCAAACAAACTGTTGTAATGAATTTTGCATTTCAGATGTGTTCCATTATCTGAAATGTCCCCTGCACAGCCACCATTTCAAGTAAATGCGTAATTATTTGAATATTTTCATTTCTTTTCTTTAGTGCCAAGCTCTCACAGTAACTCCTGGAACTTTTTTTTACAACGCAACACTCTAACACAATTAATTTTAATTCTTTCCAAAGCTACTTGCCATCAAATAAATATAAGATATATTTTATTGGCAGAAGTATAAAGGAGAAATGCAGAAAAGTGAAAACCTCATATTTCCATATGTTCCATCCAATCATCAGTTAAAACCAGTCTCTACACTGTGGTGAACCATGTCACTCCTCATACTTTCGCTGTATTCTGGCCAGTTTAGATTGCACTTAACTCAAGCTGATGCCTGCTGTGGCCTCGGGCAGTCCCTGTCTCTGCAACCATATCAATAGTCACCAGAGTTGGCCTGAGCTCTGACACTGTGCTGGAGACTATCGCACGACTGCCTTAACACCCAAACCATCCAGCCCAATCACAATCAGTGGAAATATGTCTGAGTGTGTTTCTGGTGTGTATGTGTGTGTGTGTTTCCCCAATGTTTCTCCAAATCTTCAATACATGCCCTTGAGCATGTGCAAAATGGCTCAGTATCAAAGAGTGATGATTGAACTGAAAACATACTTCACTCTGAGAAAAATAAGCCCCAAGTATGTTTGTGTGTTTCTGTGTGTGCTAAGTGTGAGTCCATGTTCATGGGCCATGAGTGGGGGTTATTTTTTTTTTTCTTAGTCTCTCAATTAATTTATTATTTTCTATATTGACATTTTTGATGTGTCTCAGAAATGACCGATACGTATATTCTGTGCAGCTCTTGAACAATTGCTTACTCACTTTATTTAAGCAAAGAGGAAAGAGGAATCAAAATATGTCATCGGAGCATATTTTGAATATAGAAGCTAAAGGTGCATCCTGAAGTGATAGTTGAGGTTAGATTGAAAGGGAAGGAAAGACTGTGAACTGATCAATGCAAATGACAGATCCCCAGGATGACAGTAACCTATGTGTGTATGCTTAGGTGTAGCGCCTGTACACTGAAAAACAGAGAAAGACAGAGAGATATTTGCCGAGATGTATTGAATTTCAATAAAGAACTACAATGAGGAGTATGAAGCTTGGGCAATTTTTCAAGCTCTCATCGCTCTGTCTTGAATTAGTTGTGGTACACTCCATTTTCACCAGGCCCAGCTAATCAGATCTCTGAATGTCTCCTGGGCTTTCCCTCATTTGGTATATCCCATGAGTCATCTGCCAATCAAATTGCCCATCAATGTGAGCCTCTTTCTTCCTCCTTGGATTCTCTGTGTCATTTAAGCCATTTCATTAAACTGTGTCTGTAAAAAGTAATGGTAGCAAATGTCATGTTATAATTATCATTGTCTACATCATATCAGAGTGGGGTCCTCTTTAAAACAGCTTTGTAGATCAACTGATTGAAAAAGACATAGATGCCATATCACAGCATGGACATTCCTGTAGTTGAAATGACAGTCAGGAATTGCAGCTTACAATGAACCTCAAGCCACATGAGTTGTTTATGAGTTGTTATCTATGTGGTATTAATAGATTAAAAGTAACAATGACTAGCATGCAAAAATGTTTAACTGCCACTTGAGTCTGTACAAAGTGCATGAATTGCTTGTGTTCAGGAATTTTGCCAGAACATAATTATTAAGGTCAGTATATGGTTGAACTCACTAATTTCTATGAAGTGTCATTCAGAAATGAAAGTCTTGGCAGGTAATTCTAAAATGATTTTAAGTGCACACATGTGAAAAATGTCTAAAGGCAAGACTGAGATCCTGCCAAAGTGAAGTGGGTGAATTGCCGGACTTGTGTTTCTTGGAAAGTCACTCTATGAAATTGTAGACCTCAAATAACAGAGGAATGATTTTCATTCCTCATGAGATGCAACTGTCACATACATTCTGACTGTCCAAAAAATATGTAATATTTAGACAGACAAGGCTGGTGATTTTTCCCATGTAACTTTATAACAACAGTCATTTATTTTAAAGATATTTAGTTCACACTGCTCAATTATATTCTATGTAAGTTCACAGAACTCTGTGACCACCAGTAAATATGTTTCCTTTTTTTGCCTGGAATGCTGACGTCACTAAAATACACAAAAATACCACAACACCATAAATGTATTTGGTGGCTCCACAATTTGAAATGAAATTATTTAGCATTCCTTTGTAATAACGGACTCAAGAATATGCTTTTACAACAAGAATTTGTGTTGGTTATGACTGTTTAAAGTAAAAAAGTGTGGACAGATTATGACAATCTAGCAGACTTTGGAACAGAGACAGTTACTTCCTTTCCTTTTTTTGTCACATTTGCAAATATGCTTTTGAAAACTTGAAAGACACCGTAAGATAAACAATAAAATGTCATTGTTTTCATCCTTTTTCCCAGATTTGTTGCTTATGGTTTGTCAAATATGTCTAAAAATATGTCAATGAAATTGTTTAAGATGACCCTTAATCAATGCCTTGTGTGTGTGAATCAAACCAGACCAAGCTGATGTTGAAACCATAAAAGTCATTACAATTTCAAGAAAGTGCTGTTGTTCAACAGCAAAAATAAAACAAGACTGATTCCCTAACATCATTTTATTGAGGGTTTTTTGTGATCACCACAAGAAATAAAATTCTAAATGAATTTCCACTCCCTTCATTTCTTCAGTTCCGTCGTAAATGCAAGAGATTGCGTGCCATTATCACTAAACCTTTATTAAAAGGTCATAATTCAGGTGTTTTTCTGTGAGTTAAACATAGCTGCTTGTCAAAACACAAGCCTGTGACCTGGCAGCGAGTGATATAAAACCCTTGGATAAACTATATTAGACAGTGAACAAACAGCTTTCTCTTATTTTGCTACTGTTAAACTGGAAAAAGATTGCCACCTATGTCTACGTATGAAAAAAAAAAATCTTTTCACAACTAGAAGTTACTAGAAGAACGGTTGCATCTTGAGAAGAGGGAAAAATGTGTTTTCTGTTATTTGAGGTTTAGAATTTCTTACAAGTATCCATAACACACAAAATCTGGCAAATCATTCATTACAGTTGGCAGAATCTCGGTGTCCATCATCAATTAATGGCAATGCTTTGGTGGTACACAACAGTCATTCAATATATGCTTTTGAGGCAAGATTGGCTCAACTGTGACAGCGAGATGAAAATACCTTTTGTATGTTCCTTAGTTTCATAAAACTATCAAATCATGGTCCCACGAAATCAAACCACTTTGAGACAAAACTTCAAGAGTACTGTATTAACTTTGAGTGTGTGACTGAAGTCTCACCCTCACACTGTTCCAATATTTTCAGATGAATTCCTGGTCTGTTATAATTTCAGATAGAAAGGGGAGAAAATTATTCCCCGCAATTATGCTGTTGGGGGGAACAATGTCCCATTTGGGATTTTAAGCCATTTACACAGATGATTCCATGCAAATAGAATTTAATTCAAAGTTAATTCACCCACATTACCTTTTAATAAAGAAATGATAAATTGTAATCTCTTCACCAATTTAATCTATTTATGCTTCCATTGCTGAAAAGATTCTACGTTGTCGGCATCCATTAATTAGGAGGAAAGATGGTGAAAACAAGAAAGAAAGGCAGAAAATAACGGAGCAGGTAAATGTGTTATCTCGGCAATGGACTGTGTTTGAGAAAGAAATAAAGGGTGTAATGAATTGATTTCATATTTAGTCTCAGGCGGGTTGATACACATAGATCTCTTGTGGTCTTTCAGTGCCTATAGCCCGCAGTATTTTCTTTCCTTTCATTAAGGTAGAGATTCTGGCCTTTGATAGTGTTATCGATTCTGCCTCCAAACACGTTGGCACCCCTGTGAAGTTGCTCTTCAGGTAAAAATAAATAAATAAATAAATAAATAAACAAATGAAAAATCAAGAAGAGGCTATTATCTTTCATGTTATCGTGTACCAGTGTATAGGAAGTTCACAAAACCACTTTACTTACCCGGGAACTGTTTTCCTCATGCTTTGTTCTTCCTCCTTTTATTCAATTCAAGGAATAGTCGAAATGCTACTGTAGTTCGGAATAAAATGTATCGCTTGAACCATTATGATCCTCTGTCTGTGAAGCGGTTCCCAGCTTGCAAGAAGCTTTGGCTTAGATACAAATTTGACCTTGAACTTTTTTATCATTATTGTCGAGAGCAAATATCAAGTGAATAGAGGCTTCCGCTTATCCGACATACTCGCAACCTACTGATCACTTCATCAAACGGCATCTTCTGTCCTAGTCTTTGCTGTGCTCTGTCTACAGCAGCTTTTAGAGGATCTGGAGACAATCCTAAATCTAAAAATTAACTTTAGTCTCACTCATCATGTCAATCTGCATTCCTAAACTTTCTTAAAGGTCTATCCCTTCATTTCTGCTGTCAGGCATAGGGATAGTTCCATTGAGGACAAAGAAATGTTATCAGTAATCTCAGTAATATGATAATTTTTTTTTGATACCCACAATCTCTTGACAACCTATTACATGGTGGTGGTACATCTGGTATAATTATTTGCCAACACCACAGAAACAATGCTGATAGAGAGTCTATTAAAATGTTTCCACGGTGGACACTTAGCTTGTTTACTTATTCAACCAACATGTGTGTGTGTGTGTGTGTGTGTGTGTGTGTGTGTGTGTGTGTGTAATGAATTTCAGATTTCAATTCATAAAACTATTTCTAAGTCCTCAGAAAATGTATCAATCTCAGACATACAACTAAATCATGTGATTAGAGTTATGTGTCAATTCAACAAAAAAGGAAAAAAAAGGAAAAAAAAGGATGGAAAAGAAGCGAAAATAAAAGCAGACAAAAGAAAAAAAAATGAAGAGAAAGGATATGAATATAAAAGGAAACACAACACATTAAGAATTAATATAGAAACAAAAGAAGACATGTGGACAAGATCATAAAAAACAACAAAGTTGTTAAATGGTAAACATGCACTATCTATACATCTGTAATGTATATTGCCAAAGCTTTTATTAAAAACCTGTCATTCACATTTAACCGCTTCACACTGGTTGTCTGGTTGGATAGATCCACAAAGCAGCATCTTAACGTTCACATTTATACCTAAATGGTGACAATCAGAGTCTATTAGGGGTCCTGTATTTTGCTCAAGGTTGCTGGAAGACCGACTCTGGAAGAGCAGGATATTGACCCTGTAACCCTGACTGGAGTTTTTGCCTTCGCACAAAGCCATTGAAACTTGAATGTAACTCAAACATTGTGTATTGATATTACCTATGACCCAAACCTGCACCCTCATGGGGACTTTAGCTTCTCAATTGTGTTGTGTTGCTGATCCAGGAAGATTAATTATGAAAAGAATAAAAAATATATATATATATATATATATATATATATATATACATACACACACACGTATGCACACACATTCATATACACATGTATATGAATAAAGCATCCACAAAATGCTCTCAACTGAATATGTTGATTTTTGATTCTGTGTCCTTTGGTTTGCTCTCCCTTTGCATCCCAACTATTTTCTTCCGTATCTGTAATATTTAGGAACCTAATAATTGCAAGTTAAAATAAAATAAAATAAATAAAATAAAATAAAATAAAATGAGAAATGATATGATTGAAATGATATGAAATGATTGTGCTGCATGAAGTTTGAAAATATTGGTGTGAAGGCAGATTGCAAATAGCAAGAGGTAAACCACAAATGTTTGCACCTGGGTTTCTATTCAAGTTAATCCAGTCATAGATTTTAATGTTAGAATCTATAAACAATATAAAATATGTCCATTTCACCTAGCCAGCATAAATGAATTCCAGATTTTCCTGGTCTGTAGTACTGGAAGAAAAAAAAAAAAAAAATGCACAAATGGTAACCATCAAACTGCTCAGGGACTTTCAGAGCTCAACATGAAACATTCAACTTGGCTTACAGACTAAAATGGACACAGGCTGAAAAAAATCTTGACATCTATTGCTGAAAAATGGGAAACTCAGAGCTTGTACAAAGAGCACGAGACAAAGAAAGTAACATTTTAGCTTGGCATTAACATGGAGTCTCATGTAACAATTGCATCTCCCCCCCTCTCTGGCCATTTCTTCATCCTCTCTTTCTATTCCTTTTTTTCCCCTATATCTGTTGTTAAGCTCCTATTTGCATCAGCTCCTCAGCACACAATACTGTTCCCAGCTGAGACCAGAGCTGGCCACCTGTCAGCATCCATCGATAGCAACTTGACAAATACAGGACTGAATTAACACTCACATTCATATGGTATCATTATTCTGTGGTATACAAGTTTGTAACTAATTGAAGCTCCTGGTTCAGGCTTGTAACCCCCATTATAATGTTATGGCTGATGTCTTTTTATTTCACATATCACATATCCATATATTGTCAAAATTACAATGTTGCTTAACTACCCAGCCAGAGCAAGTCATCACAATCTAATAAACAAATTGCAGGATGTATTCACATATTATTGCAGTTGCGAAAAAGACAAAACAATGGCTCAATTCAACTATCTGTTTATTGATCATCAAGGCTAATCATTCTAGAGCTTTATGTTTTCACTTTATGTTGCAGTTTGTTTATGTGTTCTGTAAATTCAATCACCAAAAGAAAGTTATAGCAAAGTTCTAGTACATTCCTTGTAAGTGATCCATTGCTGATGTGTATCTCATTTATGAATGCTGTGATCTTTTTTTCTTTTTTGGTAATACAGGAAATAACAGGAAAGATTGAAAAGAGGTTTGCACTTGACAGGATGGGATGCACACACTTATGGCATAACAAATTATACTCATGAATGGCATGAATGTGTGGGCTTATGGATCGTACCATGTCCATGCACAATGACGGATATTTTCCTTGGTATTATTTTGGTAATGTTTGTCTGGATTAATTTACATATAAAATTAATAAATGTCACTATTTTTAAAATAATTTTTTTAATGATACCTTTTTTTGTCAGGTTTCTGATCACATGATGGTTAAATCAAATTAGCTAGTATCTGAGAAATACAATTACAATTATCAGTGTGTAAACTAACAGAAAACAAGAACCTCCCAATAAATAGATAAATAAATTAAAGAATAAAGCAAATGGACGAGTGGCTTACTTTTTATAGTATTACATATATTGTATAATATAACAATTTCATAACTGTGCCAAAGTTGTCATGCTTTAATTATGACAACTTTTAAACACATCTATGTTCAATATCGAAAAACACTTTATTACTATTGAGTGGTGCAAATAATTATTAATCACATATAACAGCATAGGGTTGAATTACTGGTTCAGAAAACATAATTTAAGTTGTTTAGCTCTTTTTAAGTAAAAAAAAAAAGTTTATTCCAGTCAAAATCTGCTTGTCATAGCAACTGGACTTGATTTTCTTTACTTGAAGACGTTTCATCCCTCATCCGAGAGACTTCTTCATTTCATTTCACTTCAGAAATGAAGAAGCCTCTTGGATGAGGAGTGAAACATCTTCAAGTGAAGCAATCCAAGACCAGTTGCTACGACAAAAATTCACCATGACCTGGATGACTAAGAACCTCCACAGACATAAAAAAAAACTGTTTAATGGTGAAATAATTAAAAATGATAATTTCAGTAATGGCATTCGAAATCAAGAATTAAACAGTTCAGTGTCTGTCGGATTTCATGGTTTTCCTATTTTGAACTTCTTTGCTTTTATGTATCTGACTTCATTGTGCAGTATCGGATAAGCCCAAGTAAGCCTTGAGCCTCAGCATATTACTTTACAATTGATGACTGAGCAATTCATGTTTTTTTTTTTTTTTTTTTTTTTTTTTTTTACAAAAAACAATAAACTGGAATTCTTTTTTCTAGATTAATTTGTTGAATTGTTCATTCATTTATTAATGTATCCCTTCATTCATTGATCATTCATTCTTATTGTATTAAAATGAGATTTGAAAAAAAAAAATATTGATGTGGTACACCTATACCTAAATACTGGTTTTGAAATTAATTCAATTCCTTCTTTTATATAATTCTCTATCATTTGTGCCTGAGGCAGGGACATCCTTAACAAGATACGAAGTATACAGTACGTATGAAAGACGCCACATTGTCAGAGCATAATCTCTTCCTAGGCTAAAAGAAAAAGTGTATTCATGAATTATATGTTCACATTGAAAAGATATACTCCAAATAACTACATTGTAATATCAAAAGGTGTCACTTTATAGAAAAGCCTTTACTGCAAAACATACCTGAAGTGGAAAAAAAAAAAAAAAAAGAATGAATACAGTAATAAAAAGATAAAAATCAGCAGCAAAAACTGAAAGAATTTAGAGATTTGGTTGAAGTGTCCGGTTAAAAACCAGGAGAAAAATATATAGCACGTGGCTGCCAAACCAAGGACGCAAGATCAAACATGATAATGTCCTGAAACTCATTTAGATGAAAGATCCTAATTGATTGGTTGATTATGTCTTCTCTTTTCCTCCATCTCGGTGGGCATTCTTTAATAGCTCCATAATGACGCGAGTGAACTGGACGCGTAAGACTCAGCCAATTAGATAGTAATAGGCTTTAATTAACTAAAAAAAGGATTTTCAATAAAAAAGGAGGAGATAGTGCATTTGATTACTCATATTCATTAACTTTTTCTCTCCCTCCCCTCCTGCCATCCCTGGAACTTTGCTCCTCTCTTTTTTATGAATATTTTATCTTGTGCGAAACATCACAATACATGCCAGCAAAGGCCAGAGACATAACAGCAGAAAAAGCCTTTCTTCTGCTCTCATTCAAAACGCCTTCCTTTGTTTCCGCATAATGAACAAGTCACTGATGGCTGTGGAATAAATTTTAATTAGGGTCTTTTTTGAGGAGTCTTGTGAGGATGATAGGTTGTTTAAATTAAATCTTGACAGTGTGAAGACTTTTTAGGAATAATACCAAAGTTAGGTTATATGTGTGTTTATGTGATAGGTGTGTGTGTGTGTGTGTGTGTGTGTGTGTGTGTGTGTGTGCGCACACTTGGGCATGTGCATGTGTTTGTGTGAGACAGACAGAGACTGTCGTTGTGCCAGCAGGTGATTGCAACAGTGCATCAATAATTTTCAACAATTTTTACCAGCAACTCCCTCTTCTCTTTGCGGGCTCTGTCTTCCCCTCGCGATCTCTCTCTTTTCTTGCCTCAGGTCAAGTTTGTATCACTTAAGGACTACAACACTGTGCAGAATCGCCATATGTTTTCTATGTCTTCACAAATACGTGTGTGTGCAGGGCATGTGTGTACATACCTGCTTTTCTTGTTCCCTTACCTGATGCCTCCCATCGCTTGCAGCCAAAGCATATCAGTGTTCAAGACAAAAACAAAAACAGAGGCAAGCATAAAAGGGACACCAGGAACGTGTGCGTGTGTGTGTGTGTGTGTGTGTGTGTGTGTGTGTGTGTGTGTGTGTGTTAATGCTGCCGGCTGCTTTGCTATGAGACAGGGCCAGATGGCCACCCCAGGCAAAGCAAGATGGGCCTGTTTACCTGCTTCACTCTGGGTCACGTCAGCTTCATTTTTAGCTTAGCCTTAACACAGCTCAAGCATTGCCACATTTAACTCTCCTATTCCCCCCTCCTCCTTAACCTCTAGAAACCTCTTTAAAAAGATAATTTTGTTCCTCTGCATCCCTTGAATGGCAAATAAAATGTCTCTTCTCCTGCCATATTTTGATATAGTAGCAAGAACACATTAGAACACATGGCTGTACATAAAAGAAATTTAAAAAGTGCAAAAAATATTGTAGAAAGACACAATGTTTGAATTATTCTATAATAGTTTTATAACCCCAAAGCAGACAAAACTATGGTGTTTTTTTGATGAAGAAAGTTAAAAAGATAAATTGTCCGTTACATCTTTGCTTTTAGACATTAACATGGACTCCCTTATTGTTCCTTTTTCGATCTTGGGCTTAACTGTTGCTTTCATGTTTGGATTTAAATTATCTGCTTTTTTTTTTTTTTTTTTTTTTTTTTTTTTTTAATTTGGACATTTAATTTTGACAATAAACTGAATAAACTCATCTTCATAAAAGAAGAGATCAACATCTACTTTATTTTCATCAAGTAAGATTTTAAATGGTATCTTTTAACACCTACACCAGTGACAATCCGGCTGTAACACACAAATATTCTAAGCAAATCCCCCACTACCCACCAACCCCCACTCTCACCCATCTCTCCCTCCCACTCGCTCTCTCTCCGTCCCTGTTAACCCCCTGCTGTACCAGCAGTGGCTGGCACTGTGGCTAAGCATGATGTCCGGCTGTAGCAGTAACAGGTGCCTACATGTTGCCTGCTGGCAGCGTGCCGCCACGCAGCAGCAGCCTCTTGGCAGCCTGTCCGGCTCTCGGACCCAGGCTCGCCAGCTGTAATCTGCCTAATCTCAACAGTTGATTTAATGGTCAAACACGATGATGATCGGACTTTAGCTGTATGGGGAGACCCCAGCCTAGGAAAGATTAATGAGGCAGTCAAGGGGTCAGTGTTTAATAATACTTTCTTACAATGATATAGTTATGTAGAATCTGGCTTGCCTCTCACTTCAGATCATACACCACACTTCTTCCTCTCTCCTCACAACAGCTACACCGAAACCCTTTCCCTGCGGTACAACTGCACCTCAAGTCTTTCGTCGTCCCTTGCACCCAACATTCCCTGCCCCCATCCTCCAACTGCTACACACCCTCTACCCAATGCTTTTCCCATTTCAGATGCAAAGCTGCAGCCGTGCATATAGTCACACCAGCAATCTCATCTATGTCCAATCTGTCATGCTCTGCCTTTCATTATTCTCTTGTGTGGGGGGAGAGATAACGCTGAGGCACATTTTATGGACAGCGGACACAGAGACACAGAGAAAGCAAGAGAGAGTGCAAGAGTGAGAAAAGAGAGATGCCCATATAGTGGGGGAATGGCCGTAAGATATGCGGGGTCCCGCTCTGGCCAGAGGAGAAGTGTCACACCACTTCATTAGTATCTAGGTCAATAGAGAGGGGCAGACAAGAGAAAAAAATAGGTAAATTAGGCAATGAAATGATTGAAATGGAAGTTTGGGTTGATGGATGGAAAAAAATTACGGTGAAAGGATGAAGAGGTAGAACTGGTCAGTGCCATCTCGTCTCCATTAAAAATGGACAGCCTCAGGGCTTGGCTGTAACTAGGCGGTAGCCATTCTTCATGGCCACTCGATGGCCCCATAAAATTGATTCTCGTATGCATGCATGCATGCATGCCGCAGTTGTTGAATATGGAGGAGTGAAGGGGCCACCAGACAAAGGTGGGGAGGGATGGATTGAGGGACGGGTGAATGCGGCAGGGTCACGTATTCTCTTCTGTCACCTCTCTTGCTGGGCTGACTAGTTGTCTCCTTGCTCAGTGCCCTGGAATGATTGGGTCCTGGCCTGCAGAGAATGGGCTGGCCAGTTTTACATATGTACATATATCATTGCCATTGTCAGGTTGTCTGTGTGTGTGTGTGTGTGTGTGTGTGTGTGTGTGTGTGTGTGTGTGTGTGTGTGTATGCACGTGCATTTGTGTATAGCATGTATTTTATAGTGTGTATATTTGAATATGCAAATATGGTCCAGCAATGCCTGTGATTTTGTTCATATATTGTGGCCGTGCATCTATGAACTGTGGGTGTGTGTGTGTGCACACATGCTTCTGCAGTTGTGTAGCATCCAGATGTCAACGCAGCCTCATTCCGTGTCTGTCATTGAGACAGAGGGGGTGGGGTTAAGGTGACCTGTTTTAAATATAGACAGTGTCACGACAACATGCCCAACTCAACTCATAAAATCCATTTGCATATTGTTTCTCCCTTATCCTTTGCTTTCTCCTTTTTTCTTCTGTCGTCATCCTCCTGGGAGACAGGCAGAGAAAGCATGTCATATGTTTGCTTTGTCTCAGAGAATGGAGCAAAATACGAATACAATGCACAGAGACAGTGGGGGGGGGCGGGGACCAAGTTCCTGTAACATCACTTCAAATAATAAACATTTGCTTAAGATGTAAGTATGGTCTGTCCCAGTCAAATGTGACTAAAACATGGCTATAAAATATTGTATCGGGCTGAAACTCAAACAACATAAAGATCTTCGTTTTTACTTCTTTCTCTGCATGTTTTAGGCATTGACTTCCTTCCTAGTCACTAGATGTGTTATTTATCAAGTCAAGATATTTTTATATTGCTAAATATACATCTGCATTCACATATCTGCAGCAATAATTGTATTTTTAAACAGACCTTGGACTTTGATTTCTGCTTAACTTTTGCTGTGCACCCTGTCCTTCATGAGCATTTATTTGCACAAGACTTGTCTGCCTGCCCTTCAAAATGAATGCACACTTCACTCTTGCAAACTAATTAATTATTCCCCTTGTCACCCTTCTTTATTCATCCATTTGTTTTTTTCTTTCTGTTTTTACCTCTGTGAAGAATACATGCCACATTCCTTCAATACCTCTCCTCTCAAACTCAGCGCCTATTCATTAGGAATTCAAATGAATCAGTATTTGCCGTAGCTCTCGCCAGCTATGCTCTCAAGTGCAATTTCTATCAACAAGGCTGAGGAGGCTTTTGTTTTTCATAGCCAGTCGGAGTATGACTCGTTCACTCTTTGTGCCTCTCCCATTTTTTACATGTTCAATTGAACATATCAACTGGCACAAACGATGGAAGTGACAGCCCCCAAAAATGCAATGAAACAAAGGTCTTTTCATTTCACATTTGTTGAAGTCTGAAATTAAGGACCAGAAAGATTTGTCAAATAAATCCATTTTTTCTACTTGTCATCTGGGTTAAAAATGACATCATTTTAATTCTTCTCCATCAGTTATGATAATATTGCATTCACCAAAGTAATTGTTATGAATGTCAACAAGGGCGCTCACATATGAAAAATGGATTCACCACTGCCCAAAATAGCCAGAGGTAATTGGCTCATAAAGTAAAAAAAAAGCATGAATCCATGAATCCATGAATCCATGAATCCATGAATCCATCCATCCATCCATCCATCCATCCATCCATCCATCCATCCATCCATCCATCCATCCATCCACCTACACAAACACAGTCCTGTGAGGATGCTGAATCTAATCCTAGACAAAATCTTCTTGTAGTGTCAACTGGACTTGAATTTCTTCACTTAAAGAAATTCTTCACCCCTCATCCAAGAGGCTTCTTCAGTCCTAACGACCTGTGGGAAGTAGCAGAATATAATTGGCTGGGTTACAATGCAACCTCAGGGCGGCACAGGCCGGTACCTCCCTGAGCCAGCCCCGCGGGGGAAACGGGCCAGTGTCTCCCTGAGCCAGTCCCAAACCCTGATAAATGCAAAGGGTTGCGTCAGGAAGGGCATCCGGCATAAAAGTTTTGCCAAAACCAAACATGCAAATCAAACCTAATCATACTGGATCGGCCTAGGCCCTGGTTAACAATGATTGTCATTGGTACCAACAACCTATAGGGAACCAAAGGAAACAGGGCTACAGTAGGTCAAGAAGGAGGAGAAATGGAGGAGGAGTTATCTTGAAGGAGGAGCTTGTTCCGAATGTTCGGGAGGTGAAAAGAATGTCGGACATACTTCTGAGTCAGACACTGGAAATTGAAGGTATGATGCACAATGGTGTTAGTGGCAATGGCCCGCAGTTGGGATGTGAGTTTGAGGAGAAGGAGAAGTTCTGGAATGAGATAGATGAAGTAATACAGAATATCCCCAGAGATGAGAGATTTGTAATTGGTGCGGACTTCAATGGGCACGTTGGTGCAGGCAATAGAAGGGATGAAGAAGTGATGGGTATAGTGATGGGATTTGGAATACAGGATAGGAACGCAGAGGGACAGATGGTGGTAGATTTTGAACTGTTGCTCATGTTGAATTTAATGGGGTTGGTTCTGGTGGAAAATCTTCCCTGGTTGTTTGGAGGGTACAGGTGTTTCAGATCCGTGCGTGCAAATCGGTCTTGATTTTGATCCCATTACAGCATTATACATTTGTGAAATGTCATTTGTTCAGTTTTTTTTTTTTTTTTTCTTTTTTTTTCAGTGGCACAGGCCATTGTCTCCATGAGCCGCTCCCAAGCCCAAAGATGGCTTCTTTGACTCCTCTCTTAAACCATCTGTATCCTCTGGCCAGAATACAGACATTGATGTCTTTAAAAGATCAATCCTTGTCCTTCATGTGTTGTTGGACTGCATAGTCCTCTCCTGAAGTGGTGGTCTGTGCAGATATTGTTTGGTCTCCCCAATGTAGACGTCATCACAATCCTCAGTGACAACATACACCACATGCTCTAGCTTATGTCTGGATGTTTTGTCCTTGGGGTGCATCGGTGTTTTCAGGATGTTGGGAGGTAATGTACCTTTACATGACATTTGTTGAACACCCTCCAGAGTTCTTTAGTTTGTTTTTGTCTTTCTTCTGTTATATGTTCTGGTGGTGTAGAGCTCTGATAACCCCTAGGCTTTGTTCAACCATCATTGGGTGTTTCAACTCTGAACCGCAAGACCCTCGACATTGGTGGGTTAGCACTGGTGGCCAAATCAAACTCTAACCCTATCAACTCCTCCTGGCTTCCAGCTAAGCTCCTCTCTCCTGCTCCATCACCAGTAAGAAGCTCTTTATGCTAACTCCCCCATCCTTTGAGCTGCCGTCTTTTTCCCCCTTCCCGTCACCCCAATTGCTGAGATCATTCTCCACACTGACTGGGCAGGGAATCCTCTACATCAGACCTTGACCGAGAAGAGGCATGTCTGCCATCCTTTACCCCTTCAGCTTGTGCTACAGATGACTCAGCTGCCCCACTTGCTTCCTGATCTTGAGAGGACACCTGCTTGTCTGGCTTTTTTATCCTGGGAGTCTCTGTCTGTCATTATGACTCTGCAGTTTGCTGTCTTAAATTCATCCATCACGGATGACGGAGGAAATTGGAGCTGCCCAAATCTTATGTAGAGGCCCACTGAAGTGAAGCTCCCAGCCACCTTCTAAGGTACTTGTTGATATTCCTCTCCACTCCTGCAACACTTGTCATAGGAACTTCATACACAGTCAGCAGCCACATGAACCTTGGCAGCAATCCATGTTGGTAAACCCATTTGAACTTCCCTGGGAGCCCTGATTTTTGATCTGCCTCAGCCATTTCTCTGTCTGTATTTCTGTGCACTGATGTATCTAAGTCGACCATAAAGAGAAGACTCAAAAATAGAAAAGCCAGAATTGACTTTGCCAAAAAATACCTCAAGAAGCCAGCCCAGTTCTTGAACAGCATCCATTGGGCAGATGAGACCACGATCAATTTCTACCAGAATGATGGGAACAAGAAAGTTTGGAGAAGACTTGGAGCTCATGATCCAAAGCACACCACATCTTCTGTAAAACATGGTGAAGGCGGTGACAATGATCCTAATCATACTGCAAAAGCCACCCAAGAGTTTTTAAAGTGAAGAAGTGGAATATTCTGTAATTGAGTCAATCACTAGATCTCAACCCAATCGAGCATGCATTTCACTTGCTCAAGACAAACCTTATGGCAGAAAGACCCAGAGACAAGCAACAATTGAAGATAGCTGCAGTAAAGGTCTGGCAAACCATCACAAAGGAGGAAACCCAACGTTTGATGATGTCCATGGGTACCAGACTTCAGGCAGTCGTTGCCTGCAAAGGCTTCTCCACAAAATATTGTTAAGTATTACTTTGCTTTGGGTTATGTTTATTTGTCAAATTACTTTCGAGCCCCTGAAATGAGAAGCATTTGTATAAAAATAGCTACAATCCCTACATGTTTGATCATATATTTCTGTTCAACCACTTGAAGTTAACCTTAAAGTCTGCACTAAAATTCTGTTGAAGTTTTTTCATTTCAAACTCAATGTGGTGGCATGTTGAGCCCAAATCATGAGGATTGTGTCACTGTCCAAATATTTCTGGACCTTACTGTATATTTATCTATTTCCCTTCCTTATCCTTTTATCAGAGGCAAGATTGTAATTACAGAAACAGTTAAGGGCCGCTAGTTATGGTATCAACCCTTGGCTGGGCGCAGCCTTTTGGCTTTTGCAATCTTTCTGTTTTACACAACTTCTTACTTAACAAGGCTGGCAGAAAAACCCACAGATCTAATTGAATATTGATATGTGTGTGTGTATAGAAGGCCAGAGTGAGGCTCACCCATACTAAGCCATTCAGTGCATCCCCTTGATTGAAATTCCATTAGCTTGTTAGTAGAGGATAGTGGAGAGTCAGTGAATACTTAGCCTTGTTAACGGAGGCGCAGGCTAAATGAGTGTGCAAAGGGTCATTGTCCACTTAAAACTCACTCTGCAAACTGACAACCAGATTGAATTATTCATGGTGCCTGACATGCGCTAACTGAGCTTTAAATGAGTATAGCTTCTCTTTCTGTTTGGATAATATTCTCACTATGGAGTTAATTAGATTTTTTTTTTTTTGTTTTGCATTATCACCGACAATGTGAACAGTGGTCAGGGAATGCGGACACACATTAAAAACATAATACAATGAAAATTAAAGCTGTAGATGCTACCCCCTCCCCCCTGTCTTTTTATGTTCTCATGGAGGGCATAATAGTTAATTGTATTTAGCTCTATCTCAGTAGTAAATGTGACAATCTTTGAAACAGACAGGGGTCTGTATGTTTTGTTTTTTTTTTAAACCAGAGGTCATCAATCAGATAGAGGAGAAAGTGTCCCCTTGTTCTTCAACAATAACAAGCATTTAGGGATTAAGCTTTCTTTTAAGTGCTAAAATGAAATATCTAGCTACCTCTTTATAGCCAAGCTAATCAATATTTTAAATCACCAATGGTTGAAAGGACAATGTGAAAGTTGTCTCTGGCAGAGGATTATAAGCCAACTCTGCATTTTACAACAATGTGGTTTATCTACTTGGATTTTACATCCTGTTACTCACATATTTTGGTTCTGTTCTTGGGTTATTGGGCCATTTTTCATTCTTGCAGCTCTCTTGTGTGTCAAATGAGATGATGAACCTATAAATATTGTTCAAGAGAAGGGTTCCAGTTTCTTGGAATTTCTTTTTTTGAGCTGTCGTGTGAGTCGGAAATAATTTAGGACTACCTTTACACATTGCTCATGTATAGGTGGATACATTTGCATGAATTTCAAAAAGAGCAAGTATCTGTCCCATTGGTTTTCCCAGGACAGGAGCCAAAAGTGAAATAGAGGGGAGACTGGTATTGGTTGCCACAGATGGCTGGTGGCAGTCAACTTGCCATATTTGAAACTTGTCTTTTAATTTAAGATATGTTTGGCCAGAGCCATATTAATTCCTAAACCAACATGTGGAGGCATATTGCTTGCACAGCTGAAAAACATAAGAGATAAAGTTTATTTTGAGTGGTGCCAATTCTTTACATATACAGTAATTAGTCTGGGATATATACAAAAGGAATAAAAATAACAGGATACAACTATTTTACTGCTGATCAATAGATTTTAGTTTGTCTCTCATTTAGAAAAGCTTAAGGATGCATTACTAGGAATATGTGAGTCAGTATTCCAATATTTTGTCACTTTTGCGATATTAAGTCACCTTTTTTGGTGACTTACTGGCCATTTTGAATATGGCAAAAGCTGATTAATATAGCCTTCTGTGAAAATACTATTAGTTTATGTGCCATTGTAGGGGTACATTTGAGACCTAGACAATCTCTAATAGGATATTTAAAGGTTGAGTTCTGGGACCATAGAAAGGCAGGTTAACTAACTTGTCTGTCCTTTTTCAGATGGAGTTTTAATGCCAGTCTTACAATAACAATCTATTTTTTCAGGGAAGGCTAACAATGGATTTACAGTGAAATTGACCAAATGGTTTTATTCCACTGTGTGTTTTATTTTACCAGAAAAAGATCACATCATTTACTGTTGTCTAATGTTGATTGAGCCCAATAGTCCATACTCTTCATACTCAGCCTTATTCCGACAACTGTTTTCTTTCAAATAACTTTTTACTCTACTTATTTCTTTGGTGTTTTTATGTTTGTTTGTTTTCTTTGTCTCTTATCAGTAGCTATAACAGGTGCAGTTGTGAAAGTGTGGCTGTGATTAATCCTTATTAACTGTATGGACAAAACCGCGATAATTGACAACCATGACAGCCAATGAATTGTAATAATCAAGCTACAGAGTGACATGTTGAGTTACAATTGACAATTGGCTAATACAATATGCTAAGCTCCGCCATGTCAGTGAGTGTTTGTGAATGCAATCTGTATGAGGCCCTTTCAAACCACAAGATGTGAAAGCGCTCTATAAGTCGATATCATTTGCATTTTTGTGTTGGGACCATTTTACATAAGGCCATTGCATCAGATAAAAAAAAAAAAAAAGTTAGTTTTGGACTCTGAAGTCTAACTGGAAGAGTTTTCCCATTCGTGATAAATTTTGTTCACTTTCACAAAATGCATAAGGTCACAAACATGATCCTTTTAACACCAATCTATAGACATTGGTATCCAGTCCCAATAAATATTTTATAATCGGTCGCATAGACAATGTTGAAGAACCTGAAAAAAGGCCATGGCTTTCACAATTTCACTGGCATAGATTCAAAAAATATTTAATTCTGCTAACCCTGACTCATCAGACTTGACTCAATGGATATGACTAACCCTCAGAGGAAATCTAACATTGCAATAAAAACAAAAAAAAAATAAAAAAATAAAAAATGCACAGTCAGCCAGCCTTCTGTGTATCCTAACCTTTAGGTGACTACTGCCAAGAGTCTTCTACAATGCGGAATGGAAAAAAACAAATAACAACAACCGAAAACTGTCATTCTCGCATAATTGTGGAATATTTTAGATGCTGAGTCCTGAAAAATTATGTTTGACTGCAGCTGTATTATTATTTATTCAATCATCTTGGAAACCCTGGCTTGGAACAAGACCTCATATCAGACTATTTAAAGATATATTCCACTAAATAAGTCTTCAAAATGTTCAATATAATCATATCACGACCAAGAAAAAATAAAACAGAATATGCACAGGCAAATATAGAAACACATTTGATTGAAATGACGAACCCCAAAACATTTCTAATCACCCCTACATGACCCCCTCTTACCCATCCATTGCCACCAACCTTCTAACTACCTGCTCTAACCATCCCCATACCCATCCTCCCTCAGCTGTCCTAGACATGGCCTCACCCCTTTCCCTTCCTCTTCTTCACCCTTCCATTCTGGTAGCTGTCATCAATCTTGCAGAAATGACAGACGACAGATGTTAGCCTTTGCAAAGATCAAATCTGCAGCTTCAGGGCGGCCTAGTCACACACAAACACACACACGTACACACATGTACACAATCACATCCCAACATGCCAACATGCATAAACACACACACAGCGCGCGGGCACGCACGCACACACGCACGCACGCACACACACACACACACACACACACACACACACACACACACACACACACACACACAATACAAGTATTCCAGTCACAAATACTGGCACTGCCCTCTTCTTTTCCCCCCATGTCCCTTTCTCGCTCTTTCATTCTGGCAAACGCTAAATCTAATTTGACACTAGAAAGAAAGAAATGAATAGTGTAGCAGAAAGGGACACCATGAATGTATGTACAGGGCACATGCATCTGCAACAAAAAAAATCGAGCAAAGATTTTTTTTTTTTTTCATATTATTGCACAACATCGGTGTGCGTGTTTGTGGAAGTGAGGGAGATGTTGGGAGAAGAGTTTGAAGTCAATCCACAGCAGGTTAAATTACAGTGGATGCGTATTTGACCTTTGTATCGACTTCCCAATGCAACCTTGATCCAAAGGGTTCAAACAGATCCCTTCAGGTTTCATTGCAAATGAAGCATGTTATGTTTAAAAATCATGTCCTGAATTAGTGTTCAAGATTTTTTGTTTATGTCGTTTTGAACTCATTCCCATCATTGTTGCTTTTTTTTTATTCCAGGTGCACTTTTTTTTGTAAAAATCACAACTAATTTTTTAAGTCACGATGACATCAGCATTTTCAAAAATCTATTAAGAAAAAGAAGAAAAATAAAGTTAAAAGAGTCTATATCCACCCTGTTGACTGCTTGAATGAGCAGTATGTATTTTTTTTTTTTTTTTTTTTCCCACAGCATTTTGCCAAACAGAGAGGCAATGGGCTGAATTTGAAAATTAACGGACTCTCTTTATATGCACACCCACCCAAATATTGAACATTTTATGAATACAAAGTTATCATATCACTCAATAGAGCATTTCTGTTTCATAATTGGTTGGGGCTATACTGTATTGATTAACACTGTTTGCCCTTCAGTGATTTTGGGCCACAGAAGTTTCGAAGAGAGAATGACAGAGAAGTGAAAAGTGTGATAACAGGGACAGACAAAAAAGAAGTAGAGAAAGAGCATGGAAGCCCCCTGTTACATGGGACCAGGCGATTGATTGAATTCTGACATTGATTAAGCATTGCCTGATCCACAAAACCATGTTTGCTCATGTGCCATTTATGTGTACTTAGGCTTCATGTGTGACTAAACCCTGTGGGATTGCACTTATAGTAGCCATAGACAGGGAAGTGAATGAAAGGAGTTGAAGAAAGAAGACTTAATTTTCATCAGTGTGTCTCTGTGTACTCACACGCACATACAGTCATGAGTGTTGCTTTCAAATGTGTGTGTGGGGTGTGTGTGTATGTGTGTAACTATAGATCTGAACCCCTAGGAGGCCTGACTTGCAATATCACTTCATCCATCCTTGTGGGGTAAAAAGGGTCTCTCTGTCTTTTTTCTTGCTGCCACTGCATTCTTTGTGTGCTCTCCTTTCTTTTTTATTCATCATTAATCCTCCAGTCTGAATCTTGGGTGTCACAGCCTCTACCTCTGTTGCTGCACCCTCTTCTCTTTCTTTCCCTCCTTGTGTTATTGTGTGTGTGTGTGTGTGTGTGTGTGTGTGTGTGTGTGTGTGTGTGTGTGCGGGCGTGTGTGAAGGGCAAGGGTTTGTCATCCGGTGCCCCTGTCATTCTGCCTCCCATTCAGTCTATGCCACCCCCACCCCTTTTGCCAGGGATAATTACCAACTGGCTCCTCTCCCTAACCTTCTTGTCTACCCCTTCCCCCACATTTTGTCCCTCCTCACCAACTCTTCCCATCACAATCTATTTAAAATGCACAGTTTCAAAAAGGGTGATCTCTAAACTTCATATAAGTCAGTATGATCTTTAGTATCACAAGATACATTAAGACACAAACAAAAGAGGCTTACGTGGCAGGCCTGCAACTTTTTTGTTTGAGTGTGTCTTTGTTGTCGGTATGCAAGTGTGTACGTATGTGTGTATGTGTGTCCATGGGTGCACATGTGTGTGTGTGTGCGTGTGTGTGTGTGTGTGTGTGTGTGTGTGTGTGTACATACGTGCGTTTGAATGAAGAAAGACTGATGGAGGAATAAAGGAGCCAGGGCCTCTGCCCTAGAGCCCCAAAAGTAGAGACTTAAATCGGGGTTTGGAAAACAAAACATTTTCAGTCACGTATATAAGTATCAAAAGAATGACATTGTCTCCAACAAATCGTTTTTTCAGAACTTTGGGAAGTCATCAAAACCATCAAAAATCAATAAATTAGATTTCAGCTACACAGAAACAATGCCAATAAAGAGTCTCTGATAATTAATTTGTGTCGATTTATATACAAATTAGTTCCTCAAGCAGGAAAAAATAGATCCTTTCTCAGATGTGGAGGCAAATGAAGTTCCTTTTTTTATGCATCGTCATGCCATGCGTTTAGTTAATGGCATTTTCTTTAGTTTGAAAACTATATTTGATGGATGTGCATCCCACCCACTGAGACAATTTGTTATGCGTCTCAATATGTTAAGCAGCTAAATGCCGTAAATAAATGTTCAATAGCCAGCCATTGGTTCAATTGGATAAAACACATTGTAGTGACTCATGACATAAAAAAAAAACAAAAAACAAAAAACAATACTTTGATATAGTGACTCTTTCTATATATATTTGTCAGACTCACTCTGCTTTCTCCTGAACATAAATATTATTGGCTATTATAATAAATCTAGACACAAGTAACAAACATGTTGTAGAATGACATATTACCATACTTCCCATTTGAGAGGTGAGAAAGATATTTGATTAAAGGTCCAGAAAGTTGCCAAATGCCAAGTGCAAGGAGCCAGTTCTTCAAAGTTCGCTTCCCTCTATTTGTTACTGATGAATTATATTACCAATATAGAGAGTTACATATATCAGAGTTACAGTTGGAGGGAAACTGGATGTATTTATAATTGTTGTGTTTGTCAAGGAAGCTCGAGGCTTTCAGGTCAGCTCACCCCAGTCTGCTGAATTTTCCGAAAGGACTGCCAGACAAAATAATCTTACCTCAAGGTCCACTTCAGAGTCCCTACTTGGAGCTTTCAACCAAATCTCAGGGTCACAAAATGGTGAATACAGTTTGTCCTCATGTGATGTAAATATGGAATTTCAGTTAGAAATGTAGGGGTCAGGGGTAAGGGTCCTGGTTACATTCAAAGAGCTCTACAAAGATATTTTTTTGGGCTGACTATGACTCCTGCTTAATAACTTTATCCTGAAGTCCAGTTGAGCCTGCCCAGACTCCTCGCAGTGTCAATTTTGCTGCTTCCCAGCACATAACATCCAAATATTGACTCAAAAAATGACATCACTTTGAACAAAAACCTTGAGAAAACTGATTTAGACACTGACTGTTTAGGTGGTATGTTTTATTGGTTTGCCTCACCTAGGCACCCAGGTAGATGGAAACAGAATACATCTCCTTAAAATACTAAAAATGTATTGCTCTTAATTTGACATGTTTCATGGTGAAACAATTTTGTGGAATTGAAAAAAGGCAACCTGTGGAACTTGCATACAAATTCCAGGCTATAATTAATAGGTTGTTACATTTATCAGGCTGACATTAATTTGGGATAAGTGGCTAATACATCAATTTTCATGGATATGCTGAAGGGTACCAGAAACCCACTTTTGTACTGGCTTTTATGAGATTTAGGTTTGTGAAGTGTTGGCTGGATACAAATTGTTTGTTTGTGTGTGTGTGTGTGATCAAGTTTTTCAATACTGTCCAGGCTTCTTTACCATCTTGCAGGAACCAAAAATGTATTATTTTCTTACTAATTTTCCAACATTTTTAAAGTACCCCACAAATACAGCTTTTACACAGTTATAATTGAACTCATTATGTTGCTTGCTTCCTTTGCTGGTTTGCTTCACAGGTTATTCATAATGTCGTGATTTGAATGAATTGAAAATTGATGAATTTTTCTTAGAAAAAAAAAAAAATAATGTAATGGCAAAAATAATAGTTAACATTGTACTTGTAATATTTTAAGAAAGCTACCATAATTTCAACCAGTACCCAGAGAATAATGACAATTCCACTATATATACAGCACTTTAAAATGTGTGTGTGTGTGTGTATGTCAGTCAGACCTCACAATGAAGGTGTCAGACACAAGGACAAATGATCTACACTCAAACAACCGCACAGACCGTGCACACAGAAATGACTTTCCTGCCTTTTGCTCATAATTGGTCTTGAATTGTGACCCTTGTAAATAAAAAGGTTCAGGGGGAGATAAACAAAAGGGTGTCTTGTTGTGTATTTTAGGTCCACAATGCTTTTCCTTTCATGTCTGTGTGGCCTGTGCAGCTGGTTAGAGGAGTACAGTGGGAGCCAGCCCATTCACTCCATCTCTCTCTTTCTCTTTCCTCTCTCTCTCTCTCTCTCTCTCTCTCTCTCTCTCTCTCTCTTTCTCTTATGGTCTCTCTGTCTGTCAGATGCCTGGTGTGTTGTGTTTATTGATCGCAGCTGGTTCAGTAGCAGAAAATAATGGGGTGGTGAAAACTTAGAAGAGAGAGGTGGAGAGAGAGAGAAATAGAGATCTATATGATATTTGTATATTCTCTTTCTCTCTCTCTTTTTCTCTCTCTTTCTCTTTCACACAATAACACACCCACATATCTGTACACACCCCACAACACACAGTCCCTCTTTCTCGGTCACACACAGAAACACACACACATAGAAACACAAACACACGATTTCTATTCAGAATCCTGTTTCCCTTGCTCCTCACTGCCCTGTGCACCTATATGAATATTGGTTCTCCCAAACTTACTCCATATCACTGTTGTATGTATGTGTGCGTGTGTGTATGTGTCTGTGGGTGTGTGTGTCCAGGCTGCCTCATTTGCATATATGCATGTGTGTTATCTATGTGAATAAATCCTTCCAAGCCCCCTGTGCCTCAGGGTGATGTGATGCGGCCAGTGCCCGAGCAACCATACCCTAGCTAATTTACAACCAACCTAGTGTGTCCCCCTTCTCCCCAACACACACAATCACAAACACACACAGACATACACATGGCTTGATGTCACCACAGTGAAACATGTCGTCTAGACGACATTGAACCCTGAGTCTGCCGCCCAGGGTAATTGTTTTATGCAAATTAGAACAGCTAGGGCTGACATGATTGGGCTAGACTTGGTGTTGACTGAAGTGTATGTGTGTGCACATATGAATGTATGCGTGGCTGCTGTTATGAATGTGGCTATGATTGCGGTGTAATGATGGTAACCATTAGTATTATTGTTATTGTTGGAAATGTTCTGTTTCTCAACAGGGCAGCGTGGGGGCGATATACATTACGTGTAGAAATATAGACATGGATGACATGCTAACCACATACATACAAATCCATGCACAAATATACACATTCACATCCAAACAAATACAAGTGCAGTCATAACGACACAGAAGATACACAGAAAACATTAGTGTAATTTTCAATATGTCACTGAAGTGAATCGTCAATCGATAAGGTGAAAAGAATGCAGCACAATGCAAAATATTTATACACATTGCAAAGCCACCTAATGATTACTAGAGTTTCACACATTAACATGCACATACAGATATGGACGCACACAAACATACAACCATTTGTTATCAGGGCAGCCATCAGAGAGAAGAAACCACGCATGTGTGTGTGTGTGTGTGTTGGTGATGGTGATGGTGGTGGTGGTGGTGGTGGGGGGGCGTTGTTGTGGTCCAAGTCAAAAATTTAATTTCATGCCGGATTTGCAGAGCTCATCTGAATTGCATGTGTGAATGTGGGAGAGTCACACACTAAGTTACAGATGCTGCTTGTGATGGCACACATATATCAACAAACACATGCACAATGACCTCTGGACAAAACTAATAACCTTTCTTTTCATATTAACAACAATAAATATTTGCAGCATATAGTATGCAGCACCTGCAACAAAGGTCTTGACCTTTACTTGTCCTCTGACACTTTCCCTCAAGTTACCAGCTGTTTTGACAATATTTCAGTTGTAAGTTGAGCCAAATAATTTCAAATTCCATTTTGCTACCTGCAGCAGGTGAGTTTTGCTAGATGCCCCTCCCCCAAACAAAAAAAAAATGTACACAAACAAATACACTCGTAGAGAGGGGTTTCACTTTAATATGCATTGGACATACGAATACCATTGCACTGCTATCGTGTTAACGGATTCGTCCACCTCAACCACATATAGAAATCAGGAACCAGATCAAACAACCTTAAACAGTTACAATTGCCAGCAGTAATGTCACACACAGCAGAAAAAGTGTGCTTATTTCTTTCCTTCAAAGTGGAAATGTATAATTTCTTTTTTTGGTCCTGTTTCCTGTTCAAATTAGTTAGTATGTGGCCTTGTGATTACCTGGCAACTGGATCAGTGTTAACCCCACCTCTCACCAAATGACAGCTGGGATAGAATCAGAATCAGAATACTTTATTGATCCCCATGTTGGAAACTGCTTTTTGTCACAGTGGCTCTTGTTCACAGGGTGCAGATGAGAAGTATAAGTATCTAAGTGAAAAAACAAAAGGAAAAACTCAATATAACTCAAAGTATAAAATAAAGTGATGTAAAGTATACAAGGTATATACAATTATATTTACAAATATATATTCCGGGTTACTACACTATCACTATATTACATGGTTATCTCTTTCTGTAGCTGATTTGAGTTTTCACTGGATGAAGTAAAACAATCCCAGTGCGTAAATAAAGTACAAAATGAGAGTGAGAAGTGTGCCATTACCCTGTTTCAAGGACCGGAGCAATTGAGGAAATGTACAGTTCAGCCAAGCTCCCAGTTTTAGATGTCTGTCAAGAGACATATAGCGAACCTAGTAAAACAATTAAATCAGACAGCCATTCAAGGCTCTTTCCATACGCACACATGTAGATACATATGTTTAACAGTTCCAAACGCACTCCCTGGTGTTTTTCAAGTGAAACAAACAGAGGTGGGGTCAGGTAGTGTGTTCAAAGGATTTTTCAAAAGGAATTTTTCTGATTTACCTCTTCATATCAAATGTGCCAAAAATGTGTCTGGTGTCAGTTGATATTCATTCATGACTATTCAAAGGACAAATGAGGAGTAAGGTCTTGAAAAGCTTTACGTCTTACATATCATAAAGGAAAAAAAAATATCTACACTGTTAAATGCCCTGAAAGAGAGTTTGCATTGCCCTACAGCTGTCGCTACATGTCAGCAGTGCTTCTAATACTGTACGATCATTCTTTGCAAACACAAAGAAACATATTCTTTCTAAATATTGTGAATACATTTGAAAAAGAAACTTTAAAGGAGCTTGGTATTTCTTTGACTATGTATGTATGTATGTACATGTATACTTCATATAAAACTTGTGAAACAAAGTTGATGAATATTTAATTTTTCTTCTTAACAGGCACTCTGGGGATCTATAAACCTGATCAAATTGTTAAGCATCAAAGACCAAACTAGGTAGATTAACATTGAGTTCAAGAAAACTCAAGCAAAGAAAAAGGAAACATATAAAAGATTATAAAACATCCCAAGTCACTACTACCATATTTTCAACTTTTCTGCCAGATGTGACAAACTTCCAGAGTACTTTAGAAGCCGCGTTGCTCAAATACAACAAACAAACTGAGAACTCAGTTCTTTGTTACTTTCGGGAGGGATAATTGTGTTGTCACCAATACATGTTTGTGAGATTGTGGTGCAAAGCAAATTACTGACCAGGTCGTACCAATCAATCTGAACTTATCAGTTTCCTTCTGGAATTTCACTGAATTTCTGTGGCGCAGAACTTTCGTATCTGTCTACACCTCTTGTCTTGATCGATTTTCTCACTAAAATCCAATGCATCAGACACCCCCTAATACTTGATAACTGGAAAAAAAAAAAAAAAAAGAGTTGTAGACACAAACATTTTATTCATGTTTCTGACAAACTAAAGTTTCTGACAACTTTAGTGCTGCAAAACGCAGGGTCATGTGCATCTCATGTAGCAAACTGTTTCAAACTTTGAAAAATTTAACCCCCAAAAATCCTGGAGATGCTCTAAGCCAACAAAATTTATCATGGTTCCAGGAACTTTTTTGAAACATTGTCAAGCAATGCAAGGATAATTTTATTAGTAGAATTACATTCTGATGGCCTAATTTTCAACTCCTCACTTTTTTAATGTAATTTATGATCATCGGGATGGCATGCTAATTATTGAGTATATATCATGATATTCATAAACCAACTTCATTTTTGTTTTGGTGACTTCCCTAGAGGTCATGACACATGTAAAATCAGAATTTGTCTAAATTGTTCATTGAAAGTATGAACATGGTTATTTAGGAGTATCTCCTCAGCGCAAGCAAGAAGCTTATTTTGTCCAAATAATTGAAGTCAGCTGATTAAATATATGATTATATATATTATCACCTTCCTCATGTCAGTGGATCCACAAATGGCCTATGTGTCCTGAGGGAACTAAAAGGAGTATCCTTTTGACAAAATGCAGACACGATACATAAATGTTTTGCTACCCACTTGAACTACACAGAGAGACATGTTATCATTCTTATATTTTATGCTTGACACCCTCCTTAGTAAAAGAGTATTACAGATGATAAGACAGGGTAGGAATTCCACAGACCATGTTTAATTAGGATTAGTGTGCATTGTCAGCCACTTCAATTAAGCAATACACAAATGTAATTCTTACATATTTATAGTTATTCTAAAACACTGAATAGTATAAGCTACACTATCGCTTGCCAAGGAATCAAATAAATCAACAAATCAATAAATAAACAGATAGATACCAATTTGAAAGCAAAAACTGAACTACTCACTTTCAGACCGTAAAGACAATGACATTTTTTTCAAGGTCCTGGTCCCTGGCCTACATATCATATTTATTTCTCTTCTGGTCACTTTGCAAAAGGTATTTCCCAGAAATCGTCACCTTCCCCGATTCATAAGCATATTTAAGGAGTCCCAAAAGTCTTGAACGTTGGCATAGGGGATTCAGCATCTTTTTTCATTCACTGATGGTGCAACATCAGGAGTAATTGGCAATTTAACATTATACTCAAGGGCCTTTTGGTCAGAGAAGCCAGACTGAGATGGTTGGGTCACGTACAGAGGAGGGATAGTGAATATATTGGTAGACGGATGCTGGAATTGGACCTGCCAGGCAAGAGGTCTCGTGGAAGACCAAAGAGAAGATTTACGGACGTAGTGAGAGAGGATATGAAGGTAGTTGGCGTGAGAGAGGAAGATACAGAGAATAGGGTTAGATGGAGAAAGTTGACTCGCTGTGGCGACCCCTGACGGGAAAAGCCGAAAGAAGAAGAAGAAGACTCAAGGGCCTTTTGTATAAGTGGTATACTGAAATGTGCTGGATGCTGAGAAACTCCAAGGATATTTTAAAGGTGAAATAGAAAAAAGTTGTGCCAAATTATTATTATTTGTAATTGAGCATTTCACAAAGACAATGTGTTCGGTTTGAGGCCTTGGGATGGAGTAAAACCTTTGTTTAAGCTAAGAACTTTCATGAACAACCTCAACATAGTTACTGCGGCTGCACTCTGAGGGCACTTTAACTTTCTCCAGTAACAAAGGCAAAAAACAGACACACAAACACACACTCCCTGTTCTCACCTGGCCAGTCTCAACATCCCAATGCTCTTTGAGGTGACATCCCGACAATTCCACCGGGTCCCTCATTAAGGGCCTGGCTCTCACTCTCTAGAGGCAGCTGGGTTGGGTGGGGTGGGGTTGGGATGGGAGTGAGGGGCTGGTGGAGGGTGTGGGCTGCCAGGTAATCTTTGGAGAGGTCACCTCCCTGTTCCCTTCTTCTGCTTACTCTCATCCCTCGTTCCAGCCCATTGTCAGGTCCTGTCAGTAGAGAGCGTAAACAAGCAGAAAGGTTAGCTTTGTTTTCTCTCATAGGGGACAAGGGATAGGGTGTTCTTAACAACAACAATCAGAGGCAACTTTGCTGATGGTCCTTCAAAGAAAGAGGACTGGTCAAGTGATGAACCAGGTGTATTTGAAATAAACGTTTGTTTATGTTAAACACGTCAGAACAGTTCCTTTTATTCTATTAATACTAACGGAGTCCAGTAAAATATCCCCACATGGTGGCCATTATCATAATGGATGTGATGTCATCAGTCTTGTAAATAATATTTCTACAACTGATGCTCCAACTGATGTTTCTCTTCATCTTAAAAAAAAACAAACAAACAAAACATGGACAGGTTCTCGCATAAGAGCATAAAAGCAGGCCATTGGAAATTTTAATATAGTCGGTGTTAAGGAGTGACATGTTTCAAGTTAGTTACAGCTGAGCAACTCAGAATTGATTTATGAATTATACAAAATATGTACAGTTATAAATATGTTATATTTATTGTTTGTGTTTATTTGTAGGACCTTGACAAATTAAGTTACTCATTCACAAATCTAAAACAATCTCATTAGTATCACTGTTTGTATTTTTGGAACTGTGTAGAGATGGATTAACTGATATTTTCTTTTGGTGCTATTTTGTAACACAATTTTCTGAATCATGCTGCTTTCCAGTAGGCATGCAGTTCCATTACTTGTTTGCTGAAGCTGGTTTGCTTCTGGTTGGTATTTGCTGAAGGTGGCTCTTTCTGCCGTACATAAAAAGCATCCTGTTTTTAAGCAATTGATATGAAACTGAAACAAGATTGCCTGGTCAGCTCTTGCTCTGTAACTCGGTCATTTTATGAACAGTTAAAATTTTAGACCCACAGGAACAAAGTGAGGAGTTGCAGGTAAGTGACCAAATATAGATGACTCAGTCAGCAGTCAGATCAGAGCTCCGTGATGTCCAAACTGCTGTTGTAAAGACTACTGGCGGTGAGCGCAAAGAAACATCTGAAGCATTCTATTCTGCACTGGAGTGGGATGATCTACTGGCTAAATGAGCTGCCCATCAGCCACAGGTCATCGTGCAGAGGGTGAGAGGGATTGTTCAGGACTAGACAAAGTTTGTCCTTCACCCTCCTCTCAGCTACTGCTTCAAAACAGTGCAAGTTCAATCCCACCCACGGGCGGGGTTTCCTCATCAGCTTGTTGGGCCTGTTGAGCAGCACACTATAGCATAGGAGAGGACAGTGGCAATAAGAGATGAGTAGAAGGTCTTGTGGAGCCCTCTACAGTCACTGAACCACCTCAGTCTCCTCAGGAAGAACATCCTGGAGTCACTCAGAAATATGACACCTCCAGCACAGTTTGGATATTTGTCAATTACCTGCAAATTCTTACATATTTCTCCAGACAATCTGTCTGAAGCCTTGTGTGACATCACTCATCCTGAGTGTAGAAACATTTTTTTGAATCAGAAAATTAAATGAAGAAAATTCAAACACTCTGGTGGATGTTTAGAAGTTATTTAATATTCTTTAAGCTTTGCTGACCTTATAGGAAGGTCTTCCTGTAAGACTAAGATGCTTGGCCTTAGAATTTTTGGGTAGAAACCCCAAGGGTCACAGCTTCAAAATATTTTTTTTTTTTTTTTTGTGTTCTCTGCTTCCACTGGGATGTCATTTTAAACAGTGGGGCCATCACATGTTGACATGTTTACATAGATACAAATTTGATTTCATTTCCTTCATTGGATTCACTACAAAATTAAAGAACCAATCAGATATAGCTTATAAATAGGTGGGTCTCTCCCTCTATTTTTCTTTAAAATACAGACCAAACACGGTTTTAATCAATCTGTATGTGATTAATTGTTTTAAAAACATCTTAGCTGTTGCAGCACACCTTGAGTTACCAATTTCTGATTAATTGACACAGTACATGCAACCGAACAGAGGCATTAATCCAAGCTCCTATGCCCAAAATCACACACGCACACATACACACGCACACACACACACACACACACACACACACACACACACACACACAAAGCCACCATGCGGCTCTTGTGTTCCACCTTGCCAAAGTGAAAGTCTTCGTTCTGCTGGTTTCTGTGTAAGAATCCATTTAGTAGCCTGAATCTCAAGGTCATCATGTGCTCTCCTTGCTCTTTACCGAGGCAGGTCAAAGTATGGCCCTCTTTCAACGGAAAGTGTTAGGAAGACAACGAAAACCATGAAAGAGACAGAGGTCAGGATTAAGCAAACAAGCGGAGTTGATCTAATCTGGATCTTGTGAAACATCTTGACTTTTCTCAGAGTTCAATATTATACAACCAACAGCACCTCCAGTTATCATCATTTTCTTCAGGTTCTCCTTCAACATCGCCCTTGAGCTTAATGGCGTGTGCTTGCTCTCATATGATATTATGGCAGCTGAAGGAGATGGCCGTCAGCCCCCTTTAACATGACCATCCCCCTTGTGGTCGATAACACAGAGAGTTTTAATGCTGCAAGTAATTACAATATGCTCCAACCTGCTTTCCCACTTCTGCTCGCGCATAAATACTCATACACACACACACATTGATGTGCACTGTCGTATGACTAATTTTTAAGCAGACTCCAAGTCTTCAGAGGTCATTGCCTAAATATGTACACAGTCCAAAACACCATTCATTCATTCATTATCTATACCGCTTATCCTGCGCTTTGGGTCATGAGGGTGGCAGAGCCTACCTCAGCTATCATTAGGTGGGAGGCAGCACACACCCTGGGTCAGTAGTCCAGTCAATCACTTGGCCACATACTGTATACAGAAACACAACCATTCACTTTGTCATTCATATGTTTGTGCAAGTTAGGATCTCCAATAACAATTAATGCATAGTTTTGAACTTTCAATGGAAACATTAGAGCATTGGGCAACAGCATGAAAAACTCTCTCAAACACACTGTCAGGCCCCCCTCTCTGAATCGTATTCGGGATCTTCTAGCAGTGAAGCAAAGGCGCTGATCAATGTGCCACCATGGTGCTGCTGAAAATCCATTACAATCCATTGAAAAAGTAATTCACATAATAACCTAATTTTTTTCCTTGAAGTATCAACTAGATATGTAATTCCAGTCCTATTTCAATCCCCAGTAACATTTAATCTTTTCAAATCTTATTTTGAATAACATTCGGTAAAAAGCCTTTATCATAATAACTCCATTCAGACCAGGCTCGCAGCTTTATTGATGTCTTGTTTCTGGCCTGAATCATTTTAACCTATTTTCGCCGATTACATGTCTAGTATGTACTTACTTTCTTCCGAAAACAAATTAGTTAAATGTTTTCTACAAACAGTGATATTGAGAGAGCAAAACTGTGAATCATTTTCTTTTTTTTTTTCTCTTATACTTGGTCCTGACCTTTTAAATCCCAGTGTAACTTTTAGTCTACTAAAATTTTGAAAGAGTAAAAGACATCAAGTAAGATCAAATGTAATTATGACATTTAAAATTACTGACTGATAAACCTGATATTTGCGGCAAATATTTAAGAAAATAGCACATACAGTGTTTCCAAAATGGAAATTGTTATTTGGCCATTGTCATGTACTAACTGACATTAAGGACATGAATAGAAGATGTGATTAAATTTTCTACTTCATGCCAACCAGAACAACCCTCCATAAAGTATTCTAAAATCAAGTTGCACATATTCATGAACAAACTGATAGCAAATCAGGATCTGTTCAGGTTTGTGTCGCTGAAAGTGACTTCAGTATGATCTAGAAACAATGAAATATTACATAGCACACAAAATCCATGATTCCAGATGTTGTTCAGCGTTATAGGGCACCCAAAACTGGAGCAGTAAACAGTGAGATAGGCTGAATCATGAGAAAATGTCCCATGTTCATTTGATTAGGCCAAAAATCTTGGTTCCTCGAGATGCCCATATCTTTAAAGTACTATGAAATCAATTGTTCCATAGGTCTCAAACTTATTACTTCAAAGACACTGATAAAATATATATATATATATATATATATATATATTGAATTTTAACAGTAAACTAAGTTACTTTTTGATTATGCAGTTTCATATTAACATATTAACATACTGATAGGTGTACTCTTTGAGCACAATTACCAGGCAAGTGATTATTTTGACCTTATCATCATTTTATCCATAATTTATAGAACTTCAAGCTATATAAATTTGAATATTTATTGGATTTAATGCATATCAGGTGATGTGGATTTGTGTAACGAGGCTTGGTGTGGTCTAAGGAGATCAACAATCAATATCAAGCGGTGCATAATTATTAGGCAGATTCTTCTCCTCAGGAAAAATGGGCCAAGAAAAGAGATTGAACTGACTCTGAAAAGTCAAACATTGTTAAAAGTCTTTTAAAGGGATGCAGCACTCTTGAAATATCTAAGATATTTGGGTGTGATCACAGAACCATCAAACATTTTGTTGTAAATAGTCAACAGGGTCGTAAGAAACTTTTCGAGAAGAAAAGACGCAAGCATCAAAGTATTCCACTGTGTGTCTGGCTAGTAAAGGCTTTAAAGATGAAAAACTAATGACATGGCCCCCTTCTTCACCTGACTTAAACCCTAATGAGAACTTTTGGGCCTTTCTTAAGCATGAAATTTACAGTGAAGGTAAACAGTACACGTCTGTGAACAGTGTCTAGGAGGTTGTGGTTGCGACTGCACAAAAAATTGATTCTGACCAGATCAACAAATCGATTGATTCCATGAATGGAAGGCTTGTGACTGTTCTCAAAAGGAAGGGTGGCTATATTGGTCACTGAGGGTTTTTTTTCAGAAAAGTTAATATGCAAATTTTGAGTTTCTTCTATTTTTTCTCATTTTAATAGATGAAAATAAACAAGTGAGATGGGAAAATCTTTGTTTTTCGTTTATTTGGTTAATAACTCTGTACACTAATAGTTGCCTATTAATGGTGTACATATATTCTCCCAAGAAAACCAAAACTTTCATTACTTAAGCGTTCAGATATGGGGGTTTGTCAAAATTTTGGATTGACCGTGACCACTGCAGTTGTACAATAACAAAATTAATCCTCAAAAATATAACTTGCCTAATAACTCTGCGCACAGTGTTGAAGTTGAGATTATAAACTTGTCTCAAAGAACCACTTCGTATCTATTGCTTTTGCAGAAGCTTTGGGTCTGTCTGTCTCTTTCCTGTGTGGGCATGTATATGTGTGTTTGTCTTCCTGAGTGAAATAGAAACCCAATTTTTTTTTAAATTCCCTTATGTATTTATTCAGCACATATACTTCTAATCAAGAGAAATACATTGGAATAAATATCAATTTGACTTTATTTGTGTGTTCTAAAAGTATGCTCCTATCTCTGCTACGTTCGATGGCTTTTTTCCCCCTTACTGTTTGCATTTTATTATTATAACACTGATCTATTGTCCTGTATGCTCTAAATAATATATATCACCTATATCTTATTTGCCCATATTTAACAGATAGGATATTTGCTGCATTCCACTCCATGTATCATTGTTGCTGTGCGCTTGTGCCGACTTTCCACAGCTTGAGTAAACACAACTGACTCTTTCATTAGCCTGCGCACCACAGTCTGTCTTCCACTCGGCATGTCTTTCATCCCCTCTCACTTGGTCTCTGTGTGCCTCTGTTTAAACAGATGAATGTGATTACAACGAGTTTTAAATGACGTTGGAAGTTTGTGTGTTTAATGACTCAAATAACAGGCACGGTTATTATGTGTAAAGATAGGCCTTAATATGTGGTCTGTGAGGCCTGTTCTTTGAACTGTGTGCGTTTGATAGTCCACCAATGCTGCTGACTTCATTTTTTCATGCTGATTTTCAGATGGTTGAATGTAATGCCTGGTTTATTTAGTGATATTCTGTACAACAGTAACAGTAAGCTCTGCTGCTGTCTAGGTCTACTGTGTTTTTTTTCCTTGACCATATAAAAAAACATGTCAATTTTTTTCATATTTTGTTCATTCCATACAGATTCTCACTTTTTTTAACTTAGCATCATTCATAATAGGCAGCTGCTGAAAATGTATTCAGCTGCTGATGGAGAAAAGCAGAGCAAAGACAATAATAGGAAAATGTCAACGAGATTGAATATAGGGTCAGTCAAATGGTATAACAAAAATGGGACTTTGGGATGGCTACCACTTGCAACCTGTTAAAAAAAGATGGATTGAAATGAAATAATAAAACACAATACAGGGTGGCGTTGTTGAGCAACGGTTAGAGCTTCCACTTCACAGCAGGAAGGTCCCTGGTTTGATTACATCAGGGGGCCTTTCTACATTAAACAGAATGTGTTTGCTTTTTAACATGTTCTCCCTGTGTGAGCCTGGGTTTATTCCTGGATCTCCGGTTTCCTCCCACAATCAAAAACATCCTGGAGGTTCACCAGATATCCTAAAATGCAAAGGTGTGAATAAGAGAGTGAATTATTGTCCCCTTGTTGGTGTGAAGTGGACACATCAACCACCTTGCTGTTCCTAATATTATTATTATTATTGTTATTATTATTATTATTATTATTATGTTGGAAATTGGAGGTGTGATGCTATGCCCTGCCGGTGGGATATGAATTTGAGGAGAAGGAGAGAAGGAGAAAGAGAATATCCAGATGAGTTCGATGAAGTGATGCAGAATATCCTGAGATGAGAGAGTAGTAATTGGTGCAGACATGTTGATGAAGGCAATAGAGGGGATGAAGAAGTGATGGGCAGATTTGGTATCCAGGATAGGAATGCAGAGGGACAGATGGTGGTAGATTTTGAAAAAGGATGGAAATGGCTATAGAGAACACTTTTTTCCAGAAAAAAAAAAAAAAACAAAAAAAAACAGGTACATAGGGTAACTTATAAGAGCGGAGGTAGGAGCATGCAGGTAGACTACATCTTGTAGCAACAAGGTAACCTGAAAGAGATCAGTGACTGCAAAGTAGTTGTAGGTGGGAGTGCAGCCAGACATCACAGGATGGTGGTTTGTTGCATGACTCTAGTGACAAGGAGGAAGAAGAGGACAAAGGCAGAACAGAGGACAAAGTAGTGGAAGTTGAGAAGGGAGGAGTGTTGCATGATTTTCAGGGAGGAGTAAAAAAAGGTTCTGGGTGGTCAGGGAGAGCTTCCAGATGATTGGACAACAACAGCTAGTGTTATCAGGGAGACAGGTAAGAGAGTACTTGGTGTGTCATCTGTAAGGACAGTAGAGAGGGAGACTTGGTGGTCGAATGAGGAAGTGACAGAGCATATACAGAGAAAGCGGTCAGCAAAGAAGAAGTGAGACACTGAGAGGACTGAAGAGAACAGACAGGAGTACAGGGATATTCAACGTAAGGTAAAGATAGAGGTAGCAAAGGCAAAACAAAGGGAGTACAATGACCTGTATGCTCGGTTGGACAGTAAGGAGGGAGAGAATAATCTATACAGGTTGGCGAAACAGAAAGATAAAGATGGAAAGGATGTACATCAGGTCTGCGTGATTAAGGATAGAGAGAGAAATACATTGACATATTCTAGAAGTGATGCTGCCTATTTTTAAGAATAAGGGGGATATACTGAATTTTGGCAATTATGGAGGGATACAGTTGATGAGCTATACAATTAAGTTATGGGAAAGAGTTGTGAAAACTAGACTAAGAGCAGAAGTCAGTATTTGTGAACAGCAGTATGGCTTTATGCCTAGAAAGCTTACTACAGATGCAGTGTTTGTTTTGAGAATACTAATAAAGAAGTACAGCGAAGGCCAGAGGGCACTGCATTGTGTTTTTGTCGAAGTAGAAAAAGCATATGACGGTGCCAAGAGAGGAGATCTGTTATCGTATGAGGAAATCTGGAGTGGCAGAGAAATATGTTAGACTGTTGAAGGACATACACTGTTTGCTAGCTGTGAAACAGCTAGGGGTAACAGAGAAGTTCAAGGTGGAGGTGGTACTCCATCAGGGATCAGCTTTGAGCCCCTTCTTGATTGCAGTGGTGATCGACAGGCTGACAGATGAGGCCAGACAGGAATCACCATGGGCCATGATGTTTGCAGATGACATCGTGATCTGTAGTGAGAGCAGGGAACAGGTTGAGGAAAATCTAGAGAGGTGGAGGCATGCACTGGAAAGGAGAGGAATGAAAGTTAGTCACAGCAAGACAGAGTATATGTATGTGAATGAAAGGAACTCAGGTGGAACAGTGAGGCTCGAAGGAGTAGAGATCAGGAAGTTGGAGGATTTATGGTACTTGGGTACTTAGGTGAAGAGATGCGTTCAAGCAGGTTGGAATGGGTTGAGAAAAGTGTCAGTACCATGTGATGGAAGACCAGGCCAGAATGAAAGGAAAGATCTACAAGACAGTGGTGAGACCAGCAATGCTATATGGACTTGAACAGTTACAATGACCAAAAGACAGGAGACAGAGCCAGAGGTCGCAGAGATGAAAATGTTGAGTTTCTCTTTGGGATTGACCAGGATGGATAGGAACAGGTATCAGGGGTCTATCAGGGGAACAGCACATATTAGACTTTTTGGAGAGAAAGTCAGATAAGCCACACTGAGATGGTTCGGTCATGTACAGAGGAGTGCTTGTGAATATATTGGTAGACGGATGGTGGAATTGGAGCTGCTAGGCGGGAAGTGTCAAGGAAGACCAAAGAGAAGACAAAACTTGATTTGCAGTGCTGACCCCTGCAGGGAAAAGCCGAAAGGAGAAGAAGAAAAAGATTATTATTATTATTATTATTATTATTATTATTGTTGTTGTTGTTGTTGTTGTTTTTAAATATAGCCCGACATAGTTTCATCTCAACTTTTAATTCCATCAGTTTAAGACTTGACATTTGCTTCATTCATAATTAGTCTGTGTTACTAGTTATTTTAGTAGATGGAGGCGCATTTTTTTGGTAACAAAAAATGTATTTTTTTCTGTATTTACAATAAATCAGGATGTGATATATTGCTTAAAGCCTATTATTGGCAAAAAAAAAAAATAATAATCATTGTCGATCAAGTAATATTTTCATAAGACTATTTCCACCATGGAGATATGAAAGCAAACAAGCATTACAAACCGATTGACTTGTTGCATGTATTTCCAGCATTGTCTGAGGGTACTTGAAACAAAAAGCCAAGGGCAATGAATTTTTGTATTTTTTTGTTATTTTTTGGGTCAGAAAGTTAGTACAGCAATACAGTAAATGAAAAATAAGATTGAGGTGTCAAAACTGTTGGCAGATAAACATGTTTCTAGTTATGTGTCTAACTGTCCGTTTGTTTTTTCATGAATATCCTTTTTTTATTTAATTTGAGCATAGTTATTTTGAGGTTGCCTCAAAAAAATTGCTTCCCATCTATTTTCATAAGCTCATCGCTGACAATGAGGCCTCAATTGTCAATGAACTATAAGCCACAGAGTGAGCAAGTCATGTGTTTGGGTCACAAGGCTGTTTCTAATGCTAGAGTTAACCCAACATTGCCCTGGGTCCTTTGCCATTAAATGTCCGGTCACTTTTCTTGGAACAGTCTTCAGAAAACAGAGAGTTGCTGTCTGGAAGCCCACAAGGGATTGTTTATACAATGTATGATAATGGCCAAACCCGTGATGATAAACGTGTTTGTTATATAAATATGTGTCTAATGTTGGTTGGGAGAAAGTTTTGTAGTTCAGTGATGTTCTATTAATTTATATTTACAGCTGAAAAAAAAAAGAAAATAAAAAAATGTATATCGTGTTTTTGGTAAGGTCTTCTGTGCAACATGAGCCTCGAGACTTGACTAATATGACCCACCAATTTTCAATTGAATTGGCCATAAAAATTATTCTTCCAGCATTTTCATCCGTCAGTAGAGATATTGATGTTGATTATTGATGGATAAAATAAAGTATCAACAGATTATTCTATTTGTTTATAGGGTTGACTCGATCTTATTTGTATCAAAAAAACACTAAAAATATCCTTCTGTTTAGAGTTCTATTAACTTAGTTTTTGTCTCACTTTTGGAATGGGTGTGACTTCGATGCTATTATTAATAGTCTCTACTATCCGCCATGCCCTTCAGTTACCTCCCACCCCTCACAGACACACAGAAATGGAGTTTAGGGAAATTGTGTTTCTGATTTCACTGTCAAGAATCTTGGGAATTCCAGGGTATTGGCTTTTGAAATATAACCCAATGTCTGATATGGTGACATCCCTGCAGGCCAGAAGACTTCTGAAAGACATCTTTGTCTCAGTCATTTCCTTAAATGTATGAGCATGATTATTATTGGATCCCCTCAGTGGAGGGGAAAAACAGTTCTATAGCCCATGGTCCTTAATTCAGTTGCTTAAATTTGTTTTCCAGTTCCACTGGTCATTGAATCAGCTGATGCCCTTAGTGGACGAAACTACAAAGATTGTGTTATTAATTTAATCACACTATTTTATTGAGTGTGAAACTGTTTTGAAGAGATTACAGAAAAGGGACTTAGCAGTGCTTAGCAACTCATCGATATCACAAAAGTCCTGATTGTGGTTTCAATAAACGTTCTGTCATCATCGCGTATTCTACAAATATATGATCAAATGATTTTTCTTTTATGTGCATTTCCACAATGCAGTCTTAGAGGAGAAAACCGCTTACATTGCATTTTTTCATAAAGTAACTGCCTTTTAAACATGAGCATCTGTGTTGTATTTTCTCTGTGTGACAGCTGTAAATGTAGTCTCGAGACAGACACCGAGCCAGAGAGATGACCTTAACCTGCCTTATAAGCAAGCTTTACAGGGAGCTTCTTTTTCAACAATTTGAAGTGTTTATCCTATATGTTCTGTTTTACATTTTGTTTCAAGCCTTGACAGTTTTGAGATTCATTGAAATGTCAGTTAAAATGGAATGCTTGTAACCAGACACAAATGCGCCAATGCAACAATGACCAATATACTTGCACCTGCCACCACTGTCAAAATCACCGTGAAATCAGTTATATGGATTATTGAAATGTATTTCTTGTTGTTTTGCATGCTGGCTTTATAGCCATATCATGGTACCATAGGAGGTTGTCTTCGAGTCTGTATGATGGGTGTGGAAGCTGCAGATCTACAGATACTATTCTTTATGCTGCATCTTGATTGTCGAAGACTGCAGAAGCATTTAAAAAGAAAATCCCCAAAACTCCCTTCTATTTACCTCCTGACTACTGCCGCTGGGCCACAACCAGGTCATGTATAATAACGCATGAAAGATTAAGTGTTGTATGGCCCTTTGTCATACCACACACACACACACACACACACATATGCACACATGCAAGCACATCTGCCTGTACCTGCAATACCCTTTGCACTCTCATCTGCATATCCCTTGCTCTGCACTATAAATTCCACCAGAAACGGGCACTTATACTTTCATAAATCTCCTCCTTGTCACTTTCAAATTACAGAGATTTATTCACAGAAGAACAAGCCTGAACAGAGTGTGGAGAACAAGGGAGTATAGAGGAGAAGCAAAAAAAAAAAAAAGAATACATTCATGTCTTCATGACCTGGCCCAGCGGTGCGTGTGGGTGGGTGTGTGTGTTTTTAATGGGTTAGAGTGTGTCTTTGCAGTACGCCAGAACAGAGCAGCTACATATTGTTCTAATTCAGTATAGATACATATATATAACATTTATGTCTCAAGTGAGAGGCCTCTTAAGCAGCAAACACCAAGAGGTTGATGTACAATGTAAGTTTGAGTAGAGATTGTCAGATTTGGTCGCTTCACTGTGTTAAAACCTTTGAGAATGATGCCCCATTTTGGTCTAAAGAAAACTTTTTTATGTTCCCGTAAGGGAAAAAAAAGAACAGTTACCAACAATGAGAACATTAATAAATAAATAAACACACAGATAATCTTCATATTCTCTTGCTTGTGTCTAATAATGTCAGTGGGTGAGTCTTGCAATTATTAGTTGTACAGGATATTGATTTAACAATAACCGAACAAACATCATTAACAGCATATCCACTTATTAAATCTTAGTAACAATTATTATAATTTTATTCAATTTTACCTCCTTAAAGGGATTTCTAGGGGAGTAACTTGGAGAGGTTGTTGCACCCGACACATGCAACCAGTAATTATTTTCTTTTTGCCTTATTCTAGTGTCAGGACACAGTCACAGTTGTGCAATTATGCAATAAACCACATGTGTCAATGCGTCTCAAAAGTCTTAAAAACATCCTTCATTTTTAAATCAATTACTTGTAAGTTAAAAATGTATGTTCACTTGAAAGTACTTTTCCATAAAATAAAATCAGATACTGACAGGCGTTACATCTGTAGCCATTTTAAATTTCATCCCAAAAACTGTGAAAAGGATATACAGCTTCTGTCCAGCGCTACTCATGATAAACATGTTAAATCACATATTCATTACAAATGTGTGCACTGATCAGGATTTTCCTTGGCCTTCGTGACTCTTCTCCCTCTATCGACTTCTTCTGTCACTTTGTCTGAGATGCTGGGCTGGCTAAATTGGGAGCGCTTTAAAATTGGGGCTGAAGTTGTGCAGCCTCCCTGAGAAGAATGTTATTCATGGACTTGTTGTGAAGGCAACTATTAATTTCATACAGCAATTATCTCTGTCCCTGAACCAACTATAGCTTCCAGTTTTCTTTCTTCCAGATCATCTCCTTTTCTTCTGTCTTTGTGTGTCTCTCGCTCTAATTTAGTTTACCCAAATATCATCATCACAATCTCACCTGTATGCTACTTTAAAACATAAATATATTTCCATCATTCACAACATCGTGATAAGACAGATAACGTAAACATAACATAAATGTAAACATAAAAGTAAACGTAAATGTAAATGTAACATAAGTAAATGGTGGCTGATACGTAATGTTACGTTACGTAACAGCTCCTATTCAATTCATTTATTCCATATAACTGGAATTATTAGAATGAACAATAGAGTTATAGAATAGATTAATAGAAAACAGATTATGGGATGCACAGTTAGATAGGCGCAGAGAGGCGTGTTACGACATTAACTCTATGAAGTTTGTCAAGAACCCTTGTCAGTGACAACAATATCTACTACTGCTACAAACGGTGATTTTTTTTTTTTTAATGTGTGTATTTATCTATTTAAGTATTTATTCATTAATTCAATTAAACCATGCAACTTTCACACAAGCTGTGTCCGTCTCAAAATACAATACAAGGAGCTACAAAAAAATGTGCACATACTGCACAGTAACGACTTCTTATTTTCATTTCAGCTTTTCACTTCAGCAAAATAAAGCTTCTCCATCTAGCACTATTCTCTGTATGTATCCTCTTCTCACACCAACAAACTGCATGTCCTCTTTCGCTACATCCATTAATCTTCTCTTAGGTCTTCCTTTAGACTGGCCTGGCAGCTCCAATCCCAGCATCCTTCTACCAATATATTCACTATCTCGCCTCTGTACATGACTGAACCATCTCAGTCTGGCTTCTCTGACCTTCACTCCAAAACATCGAACATGTGCTGTTCCTCTGATAGACTCATTCCTGATCCTATCCATCCTCGTCACTCCCAAGGAGAACCTCAACATCTCCACCTCTGCTACCTCCAGCTCCACCTCCTGTCTTTTCTTCAATGCCAGTGTCTCAAAACCACACAGCATTGCTCGTCTTACAACTGTCTTGCACACCTTTCTTTTCATTCTATCTGATATTTTTCAATCACATAGTACCCCCTTTTTCCACCCATTCCAACCTGCTTGAACCTGTTTCTTCTTCACTCTCCATTACTCTGGACTGTTGACACTAAGTACTTGGAAACCTCCACCCTCTTGATATCCATTCATTTTAGCCTCACCATTCTGCTTAGGGCCATCCCATTCACACAGTATTTTGTATACAGTATACAGTATTTTGTCTTACTCCAACAAACCTTCATTCCTTTCATTCTCAGAGCATACCTTCACCTCTTTACATTTTCCTCAACTTGTTCCCTGCTCTCACTACAGATCACAATGTCATCTGCAAACATTATGTTCCATGGAGATTCCCATTTAACCTCATGTGTCAACATGTCCATCACCATAGCAAACAAGAAAGGGCTTAGAGCTGATTACTGATGGAGTCCAACCTTCACCTTGGCACACCTCACCACTGTCTCACATCTTACATACATGTCCGACATACATCTTTGCCACCCCAGATTCCTAATTTTCCATTCTCCTCAACTCTAGTTCAGACACAAGTTGTCTATAAAAGATGTTGTCTACCTGTGTGCTCCTTACTCCACTCTTATAGGTTACCCTATGTTCCTGACCTTTTTGGATAGAAGTAATTGCAACCGCCATGTCCATCCTTTTTTCCAAGTCTACCACCATATATCCCTCTGTATTCCAATCCTGGGCACTAAACCTGCCCATCACTACTTAATCACCTCTGCCTGCACCACTGTCCACTCTCACACCTTTGGGGGTATTTTACATCCTTTCATCTAACTCACTCCAGAAATTCTCCTTCTCTAACTCACATTCCACCTGTTGGGCATAGCCACTAACAACATTGAACATTGCATCCTAAATTTTGAGTTTCAGACTTGTAAGTCTATCTGACACTCTTTTCACCTCTAGAACATTCCTAGCAAACTCCTCCTTCAAGATAACTCCTACTTAATTTATCTTCCTGTCCATACCATGATAGTACAACTTAAAACCTACTCCTAAGCATCTAGCCCTGCTTCCTTTTCACATATTCTCCTAAACTCACAGTTATATCCACCTCCCTTCTCTGCATCATGTCAACCCACTCTAAGGTTTTCCTGTCATCATCACAATATTCAAAGTCCCTAATTTCAGCCCCAGACTCTTGCCTTTCCTCTTTTCTCTCTGCTTCAGAACACATCTTCCTTATCTCCTTCTTCAACCGACAGTAGCCCAATTTTGACTAGTGCCCTGTAGGTTATTGGCACAAAATGGCAGTTGTTGTTAACCCGGCCCTTTACTGATCTATTATGAGATCCATAGATTCGATTTGCATATTTTGTTTTATGCATAAGGTTTTTACTGGGTACCCTTCCTGATGCAACCCTCTACTTTTATTTGGGCTAAGAGAGAGACTACATTACGAGACAGTAACAGCAAACAGTAAAATAACTGACAAATGTGGGATCCAGTACAGGTACAGCAACGATGTGCACTGAGGTTCATGGCTGGTGAGGCACTGATGTCATCACAGTTAGATTTACAAACATATGCACCCTACAGAGTAGCTTATTCACCATTTTATTGGCAGCCGTTGATGTGTTTTTTTTTTGTTTGTTTTTTTTATTTAATATCATATCAGCATTCCTCACATATACAAACTGTAGCATAGAAGAAAAAACACATGTAAAGAATACGTTATTATCGCTTACCTTTATTTATAAATGAAGTCCATGCGCAGCTCCCTCTGAAGCATTGATAACTTGCTTGTAGAAGTCTTCCATTTCTTTCTTCAGTTTTAAAAGTCTCTCTGTCTCAATGGAAATCGCCTCTGGGCCAAATAGTTGAGAAGCTGCCCAGGAGATTTATTCATCCCTCACCATTTGTGAGCTCCACAGCCCGATGAGATTGGCAAAAAAATAGCTGGATGGCTGCACTTGATGTGCTAACTGTTTACTGTAGCTTGCTATTGCTAATTCTATTATTCTGTAGCCGAGTAGTAAGAAGGATCCTTGGGATCAGCAATGCCCCCTGCCACGAGGCACCGTCACTGCGTGCCTCACTTAATGTCTCTTCGCAGTCCTTTTTGTGATTATGAGAAACACGTTACAATTGTTGACGAAAAAACATTACACATCAGCTAAACTGTGGAAATTTAGTTCATATATTAAAAGTGTTTATTTTGATAGTGACATTCACAGAGACAGCACTATGGTCTCAGTGCATAGCATTGCAGCTCAGTCCTCAGTGGGCTCAGCTGGTTGTTGCGTCACCGCACATTATTTTTGTGGTTTTGAAAAAAAATTACTAAAAATGGTGAAGCTATGTGGAAAATAACTTTATAGTACAAATCACTGAATGAATATAACCATTTAATTTATTTTTTTCATTTTGCATTTTTTTCTTTCCATAATGACAGGTTAGGCCTGGCCTCCCCTGCCTCTTCTTACTGCGAGTCACTGAGGTAGAGGTATAAGCAGTTACAGGGGAAAGTGTACATTCAATTAAATACATCCAGTAAAACAAAACAAACAACCAAAAAATGACTGAGATGTACTTCTATCTAAATTTCAATCTTATTAAAATTACTAGTAGATGTCCTACAAGGCTATAGAATGTGTAGGAGCTATTCTGATAGATGAGTCCCAAATTATTAGAAACAATATTATTAACTTCTATGAGAAAATAGATATAATATTTATTAAATTAAAAAAAAAAAATCTGAAATGGAAAACTTAAAATTCTAATCTGGTCTGTAAAAAAGAATGGTTCAGAACTGAAAAACTTGTGACTAACCATCTGTCTCTCCTTACAAAAGAGCTGAGCACTTGGGTAATTTCATCTTTATAGTAATGTCTGATTTTGTTGATAGGACTAATCAAGAGTAAATTTGTTAATTATCCAACTGCTTTTCTTTTATTATTTCAGTATATGTGTTGGTACTGCACAGTCCATCTCAGAGTTTCTAATCATTTTGGGTTTTTTTTCATGACTTTCAGTGAATATCATAGTCCCCTTTCCGTAGTGAATACATCCATAATGTGACTATTTTTTATTGAATTCATTTATGAAAAGTGTATAAAATTATAACTATTTATATGTATCTCATATTATTATATTGTATGTGTATGTGTATCTGTGTTTGTCTCTATATACAATATATATGTCTGTATGTGTGTGTGTGTGTGTGTGTGTGTGTGTGTGTGTTTGAGAGGGTTTGTATATGTATGCATGCATATATATGTCTATGTATGTAAAAATGAATTTATATATCCAAGACGTAAAGAAAGAACAAAAAACAACTATCCATTCACAGTTATTAAAATCTAATGATCTGATTTTTGTTTTGACTCAATAGGATTTTGTATCTCATGTTAATATTGCAATTATTATCAGAAATATTGCAAGCATTCTAATTGTCATTATTATCACATCATCATCAAAGCTAAACGATTGCTATCGTGCTAATCGTCATCAAAATAACTGAAGGCATCCTAACTCTAATTTGCACTATGAGAATTATTGAAGTCATCATGGTTTTAATTATCATCACAAAATTGGAATTGTTGAGGACAGCAGCACTTCAATCATCTACATCACCATCATAATTACCATCATTGTCACCATCATTATACAGCACTGATTGTGAATTTTATCATAACCCTTTTAATAACCAGAATTAACAATATTGTCTTTATCTTATATCATCAATAAATTTTCACACTTGAGCATTACATCTTTGTCCAAGTTCGAGCAAGCCTAACAGAGCCGATAAAAATAAAGGTTGATATGCCACATCAAGACTAAAGTTATAATAAATTTGATAACATGTATACATCTTCACTGTCATCATATTTGTCATCATCTCCATTGTTTTAATACTGATACTATCTGAAGATTCCAGTCTTTATTATTCTGACCTTTCTCCGCACACAAACACACACCATGTCACATTCATCGTTCCTCATTGCTGCCACCCCATTCTTCCCCGTCCACCCTCTCTGCTCCTCCTACACAGCCTGCAGTGGCACTCAGTCGTGGAAATGTCACGGGTCAAGTTTACGTTGACACTAAACTGCCGGTCACCCTGGGCCACGATAAAGGTCGGCACCATGGCGACGGTAGTTTGGTACTGTCATAAGAAAACCGCTCGTGAGTCACCGCCCCATATCCTCCAAGTGGCATTAACATCATTTTTTGATTTCCCTCTGTGTCTTCATCCTCCTCCTTTTTTGGCAGATGTCATCTTATAAAATCCTCTCAGTGCTTTAGGCAATTGAAAGGTCAACCATAATAGCATGGATGCTGTTTTCAGTTTATTTTATTCCTCATCATTGTAATTAAGATCACCTTAAAAGGACTAGTGATAGACTTCAGAATAAAACCGGAATTTGTTTTAAGTGGGAAGAAGAATATTTTTAGACTCCTTATCAATTAATACAATACAATATCAATCTTTTACCATAAATTTTATGTTTTTTTTTCCAACTGGAAATTACAAAAAAAATTCTGAGTCAAGGGGGTTTAAGTATATCAGACTTGCCGATCAGATTGACAATTCCCATTAATCAGACATTTTAAAATTCTAAGTATTCCACGATATAAACTTTGCCAGAAATCTGTGAGAAACCACAAACCCATTTTACAGCCAAAAGGAAAACCATAATAAATATTTGAGGGTTTTTATTGTTTCAAATGATAACTAAATAGGTTATCAACAAACTCTGACATTTAACCTTATCAATTTTTTTTTTTTTTTTTTCTGCCAAACCAAAAATTGAGAGGTTAAATTGTTAAAAAGGTAAATCAATACACAGGTTGAGAACTTATCAGTACTAACAAGTTTACCAAAGTGCTATCTCCATTTAAAACAAATGCAAATATTAAGTGATTGAATATGACACTAATTTAAAATGAAAACTGAGACTGACACCTTCACAGACTGTTAAAATGGTCATTCCTCACCCAAGTCAGTGATTATACTTCTTTGTCTTTGTTCATTTGCATTTGTGGCCATAAAATGACATTTTCACAATAATTGAGCGCTAATAATGTTTTTCCAGCAATTTGCTTCAAAAGGCCTGATCTGCCAGTGTAGGCATTTTTCCCAGCACTCTCTGAATCACAGCACAAATAGACTGTTTTTTATAAAAAAGGAAGAACCGGGGCAGTTTTTGGCTAAATACTGATGGTAACCAGGAGGAAATCTGATTGAAAAATAACTACATGGCTTATTTACTAATTAAAGCTTGTCAGATTCAAGTCTCATAAATCCCTGTATTCATCTTAATTTCGTATCTAAATGTCTCTGCCTTATCAGAGCATTTCACCCACGGCTGTGATTAATCATTCTCTGTTAGCCTGAACATCACAGCAGGTGGAACAAAACTGGAAGATCTGCACATTGGCAAATAGTGAGCTCAGCAATATCGTAATGCATTTTTTTTTCCATATTTCTACCATTCCTGTGTTCCAACATCAGCATATGTGTGAAATTGTGTGTGGATGAGGCAACATTGTAAGGCACTTTGAGTACTGTTCAGGTAAAAAGGCAATCTTTAAGTGCAGCCCACTTACAGCAAAGAGGCATCTGAAGCATTCAAGACAGCAGCAAATCTGCATTTTGAAGTCTGAATGTAGAGTAATGAAAGTTGTAAGAGGTGGTTTAAAAAAATAAGATGGCACTGTGAAACATGTTTACATGATCCTCTACTGGAAATGGTTAGAGAAACACTTTCCATGCATCCCATGGAGAGTGTGTCCTCTATATTCATGCCTGTCTGCTTGCTATACGCCAACATTCACCTATTCTATTTGCCTTTTTTGTTCTCCCACTTTTACAGGCAGGAAAATATCAACACTCTCTTTCTCAGAAGGGGGTCTAATGTTCAGGGGGAAGATGGGAGTGTTTAGACACCTAATGCATGTTAGAACACCCAAGCAACAACCACTCACCCCCTGCATGCACGTATAGACACACAATGGTTAATAAGGCCTCCAACCTTGTGGTTCGGCTACCCAGCCCACTCTATTTCTTGGCCTTTCAGACACCATGCTGGGTACACACAGCCACTTGACAGTGCACAACCGGAAGGCCACAACAGCTTACATTTGGAAACATTCTAGCACAAACAGAGGCAAAAAAGGGAGAATAGCCAAGCTATAAAATAATTTCATACATGAAGGGGGCAGTTGAGAACATGCATTCATATTGCAGCGAGTCACAAATGTTGGGGTATATGTTGATGTTTGTTTTCTATGACTTTGGGGTTGCCGGGAGTTTTATGGACGTGGTTTGGGGTTCAAGGAATTCTGTTTTTTTTTTTTTTACCTGGAATTGGGCGGGAACAGTAAGTTGTATTGCAGGCTTGTGTGGTGTGGCCAAGAACAGCTATTGCTTATTGAATGGACGTTTTACTGTCACCCGGTGTTTCCCTGACTAAAACGCTACAATATGTAAGACAGCATTCTCTGTATTTTTTTTTTTTTTTTTTTTTTTTTTTGCCACTGCGAATGCAAAGTGATGCAGCTCTCTGGGTGTAATGGAATCAGTGAGGGGAGTGGACAACAGAAAATCCTTTTCTGCCTCACAACCACCACACAAAAATACATACACACATAATTGATGTGTTGACAGGATCTATAAAAGGATTTACCTCCCATTCATCAAAAGAATCAACAGCTCTTCGAAAATCAATTTGACGACTTAAAAATAGTAATTTCTTTCCTCCAAAGTAAAATCGATGAATAAAAATTTAAAAATAAATGGCAATAAATTAATAAACAAAACATAAAAAGCCTCAATTTGTCAGGCTGTGATCAAAATAAAAATAGTGTGACCTACAAACCGTTTCCTGGTTAGTTTAACTTTTTTTCTATTTATAATTGCAAGACTTATCACAAAAGACAGTTATTTTTGTTGTAATGCCACTAGTAAATTAGCTCAGAGTAAAAAGGCCTTGACGTCTTTTAATTTATTTTGTTAATATATTCACAGTCACAATCAAATACTTAGCCTGTACCTACCCTTCAAAACAGTTGAGGAATATTTTTCTTTTTTTTCTGGCAAGCATTTAATTTGTAAATGAGAAAGTACCATTAGTACAGCGAGGGTGCGGCTTAAAAGTAATTCAAACAGGATCATTGATTATTTGAATTTAGTAATCAATTAAGACAAATTATCAGTCAAAGCCTTGTTGACCGTCATTTCCATTCTGTCTAGAAGTACATGCAGAATAAGATGTACAGGACTGTCTCAGAAAATTAGAATATTGTGATAAAGTTCTTTATCTTTTGTAATGTAATTACCAAAACAAAAATGTCATACATTCTGGATTCATTACAAATCAACTGAAATATTGCAAGCCTTTTATTATTTTAACTCAAAAATCCTTTCTCAAAATATTTGAATATCATGAAAGAGTAATTTTTGTTTTTTTAATTGCATTACAGAAGATAAAGAACTTTTCACAATATTCTAATTTTCTGAGACAGTCCCGTAATTCATATCTTTCCATCAGAGTTGGGATTATCAAGGTTTTATCCATCTGTAATTCATTTTTATTTTTCAAAATATTTTTACTGAATCTCTGTGGAGTGTTTTACAGAGCATCTGACCAAAACGTGTTAGAACATGGATATGCAAAATGATTCATCAGAAAAAGTGGCCACGATGCCAATACAAATGAAAATAGAAATTGCGCAATTTCTTTTCGTGGCAGCTTGGACTGTAATAATAACAATAATAATAATAAAATAATATCATCATCATCATCATTAGTAGTAGTAGCAGTAGTAGGAGTAGCAGCTCAGTAATCTAACAAACCCAACGATTTATAATATACATAGATAGGGAAATTGATAAACAGGTTATTGAAACGAGGTTATGTGCGTGTGTGTGTGGCTTAGCCTCCTCTGCAGTTCATCACTCCTTCTCCACGTCTCAATCTTCCTCTTGTCTCCAGCTTTTGGAGGCGCTGAGGTCCCCTATGCCAGCAAAGGTCAGAGTCAGTGATTTATTGGTCGTCTTCTGGGAGGCCGTCTGTGGACCTCAGCTGCCTGCCATGGCCCTGGATGAAAGCCAACATTCCTCATATCACAAAGTGCGGCCAGCAAATCACAAAATTCCATTGCTTCCTTTGGGTATATTTCTTTGCATATTTATCTCATAATTGTAACTCATTTAGCAAATTCACAATACAGAACAGCAAATTTATATTAAACAGAAGATTTTCTCTGTGGATCAATGCTGAGTTTAACTTTTATGTGACATCTGAGGAGAAGACATAGCTGTTTTTAATATCTTTTTTAAATCACAGGTGATCCTTCAAAAGGTCAAAGATTATTGCTGTATGGATTATACAGTGAGTTGCAGCAATAAAGTAATAAGGCACACAATAAATCTTCCTTGCGGTCATAATGTTTTTCAAATATCAGTCAATGCAGCAAATTCATTGCAAGTCCAAGTTATACCTTGATACATTTCCCAACCCATATGCAAATGATATGCGCTACAATGGAGATTTGCCTTTCTCACCCCAGAGATCCATCTGTCTTACAACTAGATTCCACTGATTTCACTGCACCTCGACCAGACAATAGCGATTACACAAGATTCTGCAGGGTTTTTGGAAAGTGTCCCAGAAACTGGGCCCAGTGGATCTCCATGATTACCTTTGTGTGCAGGTGAATTGAGCAAAGTACACAACACACCAGCAGCACTTTTGAAGAATAGAAATCAGGAAAAAAAGAAAAAAAAAATGAAAAAAGAGAAGTTTGTAGATGCCAAACAAACATTTTTATCATGTTTCCCCTCCCTTCCACAACTGCAGGCCAATTGAAATATGACCATGTTGAATAGAAATATAGTAACCCTCAACATGACTAACTTCTGTTCCCTCACTGATCACATTCAAACAAGGTTTCTCTAACAATTACCCATATTGGTATTGATTCAACTCACTGTGATCTGACATTCTGACCTCAAATGTCGGCCAGTCAGGTAACTTATTTTACTCTACAATGTATTTAGTATTTATTATTATCATTTGAATGTATCGGTATATTATAATTATTTTTACCCCAACAATGTGGTGGGATGTCGCCTTCGGGGTCAGTAAACTGGAACAGCACATCATACAAATCTGAATTGTCAGATTGCCATAAGGCTTTGTGCAAGTGTGGTGGAGTTCACTCTGACATCAGAATCAGCAGCCACTGACAATGAAAGAGATGTAACCCATTTGAGCAATCATAACAGTGAGTTTAACAAACAGGGGCATAAATGCAAAAGATGTTCCTTGCCATGAATGATTCTTAGGGTAGTCCCTTATAAAAGTGAAAATGCACTGTCTGCCCTCAATGTAACAGGCACAGAGCCTATCATTAAAATTTTACCTGGATGGACAAAAACGGAAGAGCTATCCCTTCATAACAAGTGAGCATAAACACGAGTATAAGCATGATTGGAGATGTTGTTTGCTCGGAAAGACTTCTTTGCGCAACTTTTTGCCACAAAAGTCAAGCCATAGGTTTGATGTCTATTTAGTCAACACTGCTAGACATATTTAAATATTACTGGGGGTCATATTTAAAACATAACTGCCAGTAATGTTTAAAACATTTTTAAGACCCTTGAAACTACAACTGATAAAGTGAAATTGAGCCCCTAGCTAATTACTTTGTAATATTTCATTCCTAATCAGCAAATTATTAGGTTCTGGCCTTGTGATGCCAAAAACCCATCAAAAATGGGCAGTACTTTGCCAAGTTGAAACCAAAAATGTATGCAAGTAAATGAACTATTGAAATCTTCCTTCTTGTTCAATCAATGATATTGATCAGCAGTCAATGCCAGGGGGAAATCAATGATTGTCCGGGCTGACATGACAAGGTCTAACTCTAAAACACTCTAAAATGTAAATGTTGGATTTTACTATTCAAGTGATTTACAAATGCAAGTTGATAAAGTCTCCTGGGTGTTTGCTATAACTAGAGAGAAACAAACAAAATCATTAATTCAAGATTTCTTGGAGCATTTCCCAGTCACTCCACTGAACCCTTCCCCTAATTGTGCAATCAGTGAAGTCTTTAAAACACTAAAAGGAGAAGGTGTCAGTCTGACGGAGACAAATGAGTGCATTTGTAGGTCTCTGTCATTCAGCATCTGGCTTTGTGTTCTGGAAGTAATTGGCAAAAAAACTACAAGGCTTTGTCAGAGAAGAATCCAATGGATATTTACAGGAGTACTGCATATCTTGATGCTTAACAATGTTAAAATTCCGTGAAGGCGACATGCAAATCTTTTTATATTAAATTATGTTTGTGACAATCAACATTAACTCATGCATTCATGATTACTAAGTAATGTAGTATATTTGATGACCATAGAATTCACTATTGGCTGGATCCACATTTCTTTGCCCCCTACCAGATGAGTGTTTTTTAAACCTCAACCTCACTTTTTTGTGCCGGGGTTAATGAAACCTATTTCATCAACTGACACCCACCCAATAATTTTTTTCTTCATAAGAAAAAAAATATTTATTATGACCAATTTGCAGTTTCCTTCCATGGTCCAAAATCAGCTAGTAAGTTAACTAAAGAGTCAAATCCATACATTCATATGATCAACCAAACAGAAATTCATCAGTCTTGATCTGAGGGACTGCAATTGACTACTTCCTAATCCAGTGTGTATCCCTCTTTTCATCCAATAAAATCTGGGACAAACTTCAAGCCACTTGTATCCCTCTTTGCAGGATGACCAAGAAAGGTTATGGATAATTGAATGATAATATGTTAATATGAAGGGACTTTTTTTATGGATGTTCCAATTTGGTGAAGAGTTTGACTTATATAGCAACTAATATCAGGGAATACAATCCAGTTTAGTGATATTAACTCTCTTACAGGCCTTATATTCTTTTATTCTGCTATTTTGGTCTCAAAATGGGTGATGACGCACACTGACCCAGGATTTTTTTTTTCTTATTGCTACCATGTATTGCTAGAACCAGGGCAAATTAGTTTAAAAAAGAAGCTATGCCAATCTCTGACTAGGAAAGCACATTCTTTATTAAGAACTGCCAAAAATCACTTTGTTTGAGTGAACCTTCAGTACAAAGTGATATATTTTTGCTACAGTTGCCCAGTTGGCCCTGGGGATATTAGCTTTCATTTTTTGGGGGAGAAGGTTGGACAGTTTACGTGATTCTTTCATTTACACTTTGTGCACAGATATTAGACAAGTGATTATTTTGACCATATCATCATTTTATCCATAATTTCCAACTCCAAGCTATATGAACCTAAATGCTTATTGGATTTAATGCCTATCGGGTGAGGCAACGAAAAAGAGATTCAATTGACTCTGAAAAGTTAAAAATTGGAAAAAGTCTTTCAGAAGGATGCAGCACTCTTGAAATATCTAAGATATTTGGTTGTGATCACAGAACCATCAAATGTTTTGTTGCAAATAGTCATAAGGGTTGCAAGAAACATGTCGGGAAGAAAAGACTCAAACTAACCGCTAAAGATTTGAGAAAAATTAAACATGAAGCGACCAGGAACCTATTATCCTCCAGTGCTGCCATATGCCATAACTGCAGCCTACCTCGAGTGTAAAGAAATATGAGGTGGTCAGTTCTCAGAGAGGCCAGAAGAAAGGCTGAAACCCGACTACCTCTGAACAAGACAAATACGTTGAAACATGAAGAATGAGCCAAGAAATATCTGAAGACAGATTTTTCAAAGGTTTTGTGGACTGTTGAGATGAGAGTGACTCTTGAAGGACAAGATGGATCGGCCCGTGGTTGGATCAGTAACGGACACAGACTTTCACTTTGACTCAGAAGCCAGAAAGGTGGAGGTTGGGTACTGGTATGGGCAGGCATTATTAAAGATGAGCTAGTTGGACCTTTTTGGGTTAAAAATTGACTCAAAATCAACTCTTAGACATACTGCCATTTTTTGAAAGACACTTTCTTCAAGCAGTGGTACAAGAAGTCTGCATCTTTGAAGAAGACTTGATTTTTATTCAAGACAACACTCCATCACATGCATCAAAGTACTCCACTACGTGGCTGGTTAGTAAAGGCCTTAAAGAGGAAAATGACATGGCCCCCTTCTTCACCTGACTTAATCCCTATTTGGGCCCTTCTTAAGCAGGAAATTTACTGTGAAGGTAAACAGTACACTTCTCTGAACAGTGTCTGGGAGGCTGTGGTTTCGGCTGCCCAAAAATTGATTCTGATCAGATCAAGAAATTGATTGACTCCATGAATGGAAGGCTTGTGACAATTCTTGAAAAGAAGGGTGGTCACTGAGGGTTTTTTTTTTTTTTGTTTTGTTTTTTTTTTCAGAAAAGTTCATACGTAACTTTTGAGTTTCCTCTATTTTTCTCATTTTAACAGATGAAAATAAACAAGTGAGATGGGAAAATCTCGTTTTGTACACTAATAGTTCCCTAATAATGGTGTACATTTAGATATTCTCTTAAGGAAGCCAAACCTTCACTTTTTGAACTTAAATGTTCAGGTTTTAGGGTTTAACATTTTGGATTGGCAAGAACACCTTAGTTGTACAATAACAAAATTAATCCTCAATAATACAACTTGTCTAATAATTCTGCACACAGTGTAGTGGGTGTCACTTCTATTCCCCCTTTACATTTTGCTCTGATTATAAGTGTTATCCGATTCACAAATGCACCGAGGACAGAAAACCACAACCCTGACCTGAATAGAAATATGAAACAAACATAATCATATGCTTTTTTCTTCTTTTTTTTTTTCCTTTTTTTCTTCATTTAATTTTCCTTTTGAATTTTTAGTGATTGAGGGATTAGGTGATAATTGAAGTATCTGCGTCACCAATTTAAGTTTCATATTAGAACCTAGTCGTAGATTTAGAAGTAGTTTCATGAAGTGAGCTGGTATGTCAGAAGAGGAGGCAGAAAATAGGGTTGGAGGGAGGAAGATAATTCACCGTGGTGACCCAAAAATCAGATAAGAACAAAATAAATATGTCATAGGTGTCCTTCCTTTTTTTAATTATACAGTGAATAGTGCTCTTTGAGGTGTTTCGTATCAACTGGTTCAAGCCAGAGTGAACACTGATGACATTTGCAGCTGATGCTTGCTGGTACTATTGGATTTATTTTGTTACTTTTTGCGACGAGTTGGTTTAGAATTTGGCAGCTGACCTGCCCGGTCCTGCACCAGCATCACCCCGCCTCCATCCAGACATAGGCTTCCAGCTGCGCCGCAGATACATCTATCAAGGGTCCCTCTGAATTTTTGGAGCAATGGCAATGAAGTCCATCCCATCCAGCTTTCTACGCTTATTCTTCTTATTATTATTTACTTTGTTTTTCTTACCTCTGTTAATGTCTTGTTTGCAAAATAAAAATGGTTTTCTTCTTAATAAACCATCACACTTAAGGAGAGAGACTGACTGTAGGTGAGAAATGCATTTTGAGACATTTCTGTGAACCTTTTTTTAATGTCAGATAAAACAGCTCACCAAAAAGAACATACATTTCCTCTGTAAACATCCAGGTAAATTCCTTACTGCATTTGTAAGTGGATTAAAATATGCTAATTTAGATGTTGCAGAAATATTCCTGAAAGTACTTCCCTTCCAAATTGCATGCCAATTCCCCATATTAAAGAGGTTTTATTTGACTTTAAAATACTTCCTGGATTAAAGGTGGCACATAACCTTACTCCAAACATTAATTGAATGGAGGGCTTTCAAATCTGGCATTTTACAGTGGGAAAAGACATACTACTTTGCTGTCATGTGAATGAATGGGATAGGCATTTAGTGACAAAGAGGTGGCCTTTTCCCTCTGCTGTGTAATTCGAAGGCGGGAGGGAAGATTGTAGCTTTATCAAACTCCCTGAATGGCTAAATGCAATCGCTGAACACTCATCATTGGAATATGGCAAAAAAAGTGAGAAGAGGTGAGGAAGGAGGGAGGGAGAGAGTGAGAAATTAGGCTTTAGGATTAGAAAATAAGATTTTTTTTTTTTTTTTTGCATTGCCACACACTTCGATCAAATTCAGTGATAACGAAAGGACAAAAAGACAAAAGTTATCATCCTGCTCTTGTTTGTCACCCCTCCCTCCATTCGACAGATGTCTGAATGGTTGTTAACATCCCCTGCTCTCCTTTGCCTGATGCGGTGAAAGAGATCCACTGCTCCCCAGGACAGAGGAGACCTCATTTTTATATGTGAACGGTTGTGAACACTGCTGAATGACACACTACAAAGGTTGGATGTGCTGCTGCCCTTTCTCTCTTAAATGGTACGTTGGCATTTAGCTTCACACGTGTCAGCGGAACACACATACTCTCTAGTATTTCACCTGAAATGTGTGGAAGTGTATGCGTCCACATCAATGCAGACTTTTTCTTTTCTTTTTATCAGTGGCCAGAATATGCAGAATAGGAGGAAGTGTGTGAGGGAGCAAGCGAGGAGAGGATAAGACAGAGAGGAGCAAAAGAGCAGGTTTGCATGCACATTACATTTCACAGAAAGACAATTTACATTTTGAGTCCATATTATGTTAATTTTGAGTGGCCTCTCCAGATAATTCTATTACACAGATAGCTGTCCCATGTCGTCCGGGGCAGGAACATCGTTTCACTCAGGAATGCACACCTGCTGACAAGTGCTGCAACATGACACAAAACAAGGGCTAAACCTAAGTGATTTTGTATCTGCCTCATGTTTGTGAGAGTGGGGGGATGTGTGCTAACGAAGGCCTGCGAAGATCAACTTATATAAACTGCTTGTGAAATAAATGATCTGTTTCAATACATGATAAGCTGCCAGAAAATGAGATATAAGCTGTGGCTTCTATCACTTTTAGAATCCCAAGAGCATTCTACTGGCTCTAATTCAACGTCAGTCTCCAACAATCTCTTACCTGCTTTGCGTTGTGGCCTTAGATGAAATTTGCCTTGGAAGGCATTGAGAACATTGTCTTATGGGAGCAGTGACTGAGAAATTTCCGATTGGACATAAACAGAAACTTCAACCCAACACTTATATTTTTCGCTAAATGAAGGGGGTTCCCCTTTTAACTATGTACGAATGTTTTGAATACATTCAATTTTACTGTAGCCTTAGAAAATGTACATATTGTACAATACTTCAATTTATCACATTTTTACAACAAAAGTATGATTTCATGACATTGGGTCTTTTTTAACCTATCTAATTATTTTTCTGTGGATATTATAATGTTTCATATATATTAAAGAAACATCCACATAGCACTTTTCACTGCTGATATTTTCCTGGTTGATTTTGACCCCAGGCAGTTTAAAGCAAACAAAGTGACAACGGCAGCAACAACAACAACAACAACAACAACAACAACAACAATAATAATAATAATAATAATAATAATAATAATGATAATAATAATAACTAGTATAATTATTATTGGCATTATTATTAGTAATTATTTTTATTAATCATATTATTATCATTATCATTATTATTATTATTATTATTATTACTTATTGAGTCCTACAATAATAATAATCCTTCTTCTTCTTCTGCTTCTTCTTCTTCTTCTTCTTCTTCTTCTTCTTCTTCTTCTTCTTCTTATTATTATTATTATTATTATTATTAGTAGTAGTAGTAGTAGTAGTAGTAGTAGTAGTATTAGTAGTAGTAATAGTATTATTATTATTATTATTATTATTATTACATTTAAATACCAAATACATTATTCATGATATATTTTATACTATTATCATTATTAATTTTACTATCACTATGGCCATTTGATGTCTGTGCAACTGATGTCAGACCTTTTTATATTGCTTGCATTGAGCTGGATTCATTTTATCATCTTTATCACTGATTCTTTTCATTATGTTTATGGTTAGAATTTCAATGTGCAATCAGGTTATTGAGGAGATCCAGTTTGGTGACCTTGGGATTGGGTCTCTGCTTTTGAAGACAATTTGGTCCTTTTAGCTTCCCCCAGCCATGATCTCAAGTGCTCAATGGTGTGGTTCACAGCTAAATGTGGATCTGCCAGAATGCAAATCAGCACCTCCCAATCCAAGGCCATCATCCTCAGCTTGCATTAGGTGGAGTGCTCCTTCAGAGTCCTATCCCAAATGGAAAATTTCAAGCATCTGAAGTTCTTGTTCACAAGTAAGGAACAAATGGAGAGGGAGATCGACAGGTGGATCCTTAGTCATGTAGACTCTGAACCCAGCCAAAAGGCAAAGCTCTCGATTTACCAGATGATTTAAATTCCAACCCTCACTGTCAAGAGTGGTGAATGGTGACCGAAAGAACTCGATCATTGATATAAGCGGTCGAGATGAATTTCTATGTCTGGTATGTGCCTTGGAGAAATGGCAGCAAGCATCATTAAGGGCTAAAAGTATAGCTTTTGCTCCTCCTCATCAAGAGTGGCCAGATGAGGTGGCTCGAGCCTCTGGTCGGATACCTCATGGACGCCTCCCTGGTGAGGTGATCCGGACACGTCCCACCAGGAGGAGGCCCAAGGAAGACCCAGGACATGCTGAAAGGACTATGTCTCTTGGCTGGCCTTGGGACGACTAGGGATTCTCTATGGAGGATCTGAACCTAGTGTCTATGAAAGAATTGGCTGCCCCCCCACCCCCCGCCCCTCAACCCGGCCCTAGATAAGCAGCAGAAAATGGATGGATGGATAATAATAATAATTTTAGATCATTCATATTATTATTATTGAATTGTTTTCATCTTAGCATTTCTAGTTTAAATTTACAGCACATTTCTGACGAAATATGTTACAGTAAAGTTTTGCAGTTATGAATGCAGTTAAAGTTATGGATTAAAAATACAAAAAAATGTCCATATGGTTTATCACCTTTGCCCAATTTGTATTTATCTATCTCTTTTTTTTTTTTTTTTCTATTTTGAATGCCAGAATAGATAGACCTGAGAACAGAAGTCTTAGATCACATTTTAATTGAGGCATCTTCTTGCCAACTTATGTTCAAAAATCAATAAATAATTAGCATAAACCTCAATTATCAAGACTACATGCTATGGCATATTTTCTCTCCTCTAGTAGATTTGATCTTTGACCATGTGATACTGATAAAATAGAAAATTGCTTTGTGATCCTATGAAGAGACCTGTCATGCATTGGTTAGCAAGTAACAAAGTACCTAGCAAGACATTTCAGGACATGAGCATTTAAAAGTAATATTTTAATATTTGAATAATATAATATCTATATTATATTAATACATGGTATAGTATTTAAAAGTTTTAGAATTTATTGTTGAAGACATTGCAGCAGAGATTTTAAAGTACATGATCCAAAGCATGCATTTCTCTTTGATTAAATATTGACAAAATGGCCAGGCATTTTGATATACAAGGAAGCAAAACATTTGTTTTTTAGATAACTCTTTTATTTTCTAATGACTTGTTAACAGTCCTCTTTCCGTGCTCTCTCTACCCAAACCATAAGCAATACACAGATAACCAACAAATTTAATATAAAATAAAACAAACAAATGAATAAGTTGTGGCGGACGCTAAGAAGCTTGGCCATGGGACTGGGGGCTTAGGGCGTTGTTTAGATTTGGGGCATTATGATCAGATGTTCCCTGTCAGTGTTATTATGGTGTTGAAGGAATAAAGTTAGAACTCACCTCCGTCTCCGCAATCCTTACTTCTCACACCACATTGGTGACCCCGTTCTGGACATGTCTGACTCAGACCAGCTATTCTCACTGCGGCCTTGATACTCTTGGACTTTCGAAAAGTGATCCAGCCTCCTGGTTCCAGCATGTCAAGGCACTTTTCAACCTGTGTGGAATTGTCTCGAACAACGCTGCAACATACTTCCTTCAAGGAGATCCAGGCCTGACAATCAAGTGGTACCCTTGGACACCGACGGACACACCCAGCTGCTGTTCATTAGAGACTCGAGGCAGGGAATGTGGTTTCTGGTGGACTCTGGCTCGCAGAAGAGCCTGCTTCACCCCAACACAAGCGGACATTCAGGCCAGAGGCAGCGGGTCACTACTGAGCATGGCTAACGGGTAGTAAATTGTAACTTTCGTCAAGCACGGTTGAGGTTCCATAGTGTAGTGGTTATCACGTCTGCTTTACACGCAGAAGGTCCTGGGTTCGAGCCCCAGTGGAACCACTGTTTGCTCCACTGAACGCCACCGGAGGTCTTTCCTACCTGAGGCTATCAGACTTTTTAATTCCTCTTCCCTCAGCCGCAGGGAATCTTCAAATCTTTGTAGTTAAGACCTTAAAACAGTTACGACAATTTGTATTTCATTGTATTTCTTATTCTTCCTCCTTCCTACTATTATCTATTACTGTTATGTTTTTGCTCGAAACTCCAGCACAACAATTTCCTTCGGGACAAATAAAGTTGTTCTCATCTCATCTCATCTCTCATCTTTTTATTTCCACGATTTTGTGAACGGCTGCAGCACTGTCCCCATCATTGGTGCAGACGCTCTGTCCACCAACAGTCTGCCCATGGATGACGCAATCAGCCGACTGATTGATGATGTGTCTTTCATCACCTATCAGTGTGAGACAGGTGAGATGGACTGCGAATGCATGCTAACTTTTTAGCATTGGGGGATGTTTACCAACATTTCTTGTCGCTAATGACACACACATTTTCCACCACGTCTTCTAAACAAGATATGGAGCACTTCATCCCCATGGTGGGACTGCCTGTTTTTGTGTGGGTGTGGTGGCTTGACGTGGGTTAGCTGCCCAAGGCTAGGGAGGAGTTCACGACCATGGAGTGTCTGCAAATCATGAGGTGGTCCAGCAGCTGGTAGCCCCCCCTGCGCCACATAGTGCCCAAGGCCAATTGGTAATGGCATCCTTGCGGCAACTTTTGTTGAAACATTAACTCATTCACATTCAAGACTTCTCCATACGGCCGTCTTGCCTAACGGTCTTCTCCAATGTGGACTTGGTGTGCAGTCATCACCAGGTGCCCATGCACATAGGCGATGTGCCAGAGACCGTGATAATTATCCCATTTGGGCTTTTTGAGTTACTGCACACCCCTTTCGGTATGAAGGGGACCGCTCAAACCTTTCAGAGGCTCATGGACTCAATGCTGCTTGACCTTGCTTTTGTGTTTATCTATCTTGATGACATACTGGTAGCCAGGCAGTTGACTGATGAGCACCTGTAGTATCTGTTACAGGTTTTCCATCGGTTGAACAAACACAGCCTCATTGTCAACCTGTCTAAGCATTAGGTTGGACTGCCAGTGATTTACTAGTTGAGTCATCCCATGTCACCACAAGTTGCAGTCTCATTGTCTTGAAAGTGCAAGCAGTAGTGAAATTTTCCCACCAGCCTCTGTCAAGGCATTGCAAGAATTCTTAGGCAAGGTGAATTTCTTCTTTCCTCACACTGCCCACTTCCTTCAGCCACTCTGCGGCTCAAGAATGTGGACGACACAGTCGACTGGACCCCTAAATGGGTCCAGGATTTGGATGGGGCTAAGCACGCCCTGACTAACGCAGCCTTCCCGCCCATCCTGCACCCACAGCTTTCACTGCGTTAACAACTGATGCATCTGGTATTGCTGTTGTGGCTGTGGTTGAACAACATGTGGTAAAGTTGTGGCAGGCTTGTGCATTCTTTTGTTACAAACTGTGGGATAGCGAATGCAAGTATAGTGTTTTTGACAGGGAGGTGTCGGCCCTGCATCTACTGCTCCTTCACAGCTTATTTGGATCACAACCCACTGACTTTCGCCATGTCCAAAGTGACTGAGCTGTGGTCCGCTTGCCAGCAGCACCACTTCCCAGCCATTTTGGAGTTGCCTTTTCCGTTTCCGATTCCAGACAGGCACTTTGACCATGTCCATATTGACCTGGTGGACCCTTTCCCTCCTTTGCAGGATTTTACACACCTGCTCACCATGGTCGATCGAACCACCAGGTGGCCCGATGCTGTCCCACTGTCCTCCACCATGACCTTGGACGTGTCAAATGCGTTTCTTTCTTCCTGAGTTGTCCATTTTGGCTACCCATCAGACATCACTTTGGACAGGGGTCCACAGTTTGTGTCGGCACTCTGGTCAGTGCTGGAGTCACTGGGAGTGAAGGTACGCTGTACAACGGTATAACACCCTTCGCTTGTGCAAATAGTTCCACTGGTCCCTCAAGGTAGCACTGCATGCTGCACTCTAAAATGTCAACTGGATGGAACCTTTAACGAGGGTGATGCTGGGGCTGCATTCAGCTCCTGAAGATGACCTCAACGCATCACCCACTGAGCTTGGTCTCCGTCAGCCGCTACAATTCCCAGGGGAATTTTTGTACGAGAGATCCGCTTCTCTGCCTCATTCGGCAGCGGATCCTTTCCTGCCCAGCAGCTCTCAGGTTCCAGGCCCTATTCACTACTGCTTTCCGCAGACTTTTGTGCCTGCAGAGATCATGTCAACTTAGTTTGTGTTTGACGTGATGCTCTCCGCTCACCACTTGAACCCCCGGTACGATGGGCCGTTCTTGAGACGGGCATTAAGAGTTTTTGCTGGATATAGGCAGGCGCAGGGAGCGGGTCACGCTCGGTCAAGGCACACAGGGTGGCTGGGGAAGTTGTGTTTCCTTTCCAGGTTCCCCGTCGAGGTTGCCCTCCTTCCAGGACCCCAGTAGTGCCTCCTCAGGTCCAATGTCCGGTGCCTCCTGCTGCTTCGATCGAGGGACGATGCAGTTGTTATGGCAGGCTGCTCCAGCCTCCAGTGAGACTCTAGTTTGTTTTGGGGAGTCCCTCCTGAGTTTTTCGGTGGGGAGCTGTGTGGTGGGCACTAAGAGGGATGGCCTCTCACCCCACGGGACCTTGGGCTGGGGTTTTGGTTTTGGTTGGGGGCTGTCACTGTCAGTTTTGTGTTAGTGTTGAAGGAATAAAGTTAGACTTCACCTGATACCACAAAGTATAGAACAAGAACAAGAACAAGAACAAGAACAAGAACAAGAACAAGAATAAGAATAATCTCCTTTTTTGTCTTCCAGTTCCATATAATGCATCTAGCTTACCAACATCATCAGCTGCACATTATGTTTGCCTCTTCCTTGTCTCGTAGTGCACACCTAATTTACCAAGTGTCTAGACTTACTCATTTCAACTTGCTTATTACGAATGCCTTTTGCTGGTATGACTCACTCGTCTGTCTGTATGTTCCAGCAAGGTCCTTGGGTTCTGCAAATTTTGAGCTCGCATAATACAGTACTGTGAAATTATATATTTTTCTCTTAAATCTAATATAATTTGATTTCATTTAATGTTATTTTAATTTTCAGCTTTTCTTATCACCAACCACATGTTTACAATTATAGGGTGAAAGTGCCTATGATATATTTTTAGATTCAGATATTTTTAGTTATGATATGACAAATTTCCTTATGAAAGATGTAAATGCAGACTCTCCCATTTGAAAAGATATTGTTAAGATGATTACATACTCCTCTCTGATCACCTGTTTTAACTTTCTATTTTCAACACTTGGGCACTCAATACAAACAAACAATTTGCCCCTAAATAACCCTTGATTTAATTAATGACTTTTTTTCAGGGCTAAACCTCACAAGTGTCTGGCAGTTTGACTTTATTTTCAACAAGACACAACGACATTGTCAAAGTCTCTGTGTCTCTGATCTATCAGAGGCCACCTTCTCCGGCCCCAACATCTTTCTGAGCAAGTAGAGATCATAAATTAAGTGGCCTTCTCATGGATATTGACTACCCTGTCAGCTGGCCTGCCACTCTCACTAATAGGAGCCAATGGTTTTGGCTGAAGACCTGGTGGAGAAAAGGCTGCAAAGAAAGAAAATTAGTTCATGTTTTCCTTCTTCTCAAGGTGAGCTTACGTCTTGGTCCTCAAAGGAAATAACTGTTTGCTTTGGCCCAAAAGACATAAGGCTCCTTTACTAGAGAAGAATGCTTGTTGAGAGGTGAAACTGTAGTCACAATTTTCTTTAAAATTGTGAAAGAAAGTAAGTCCTCTAGGTGCATAGCAAGCTAACGACGGTTCATTAAAATAGATATGATGGTACACCGGTACTCTTTAGTGCCTGGTAGGCCACCAGGGGTTTTTTGTGATAATATCTGACATTTTCATGTGACTAAATGGCCATGTTATACAGGTTGATATAACAGCCAGTGGAACCAGCACAATTCAATCCAGATAATAAAAACCTTGGTCAAATTTAACTGCATGATTGACTGTCTGAAATAGGTATGACTTGTAATTGAAATTGAATTGGAATTGAATTCAAATTTCACGACAGTCAAGGTATTATAGTATTGGCATGATGGTCAGGAGAAAAAAAAATATATAGTTAATATAGAAAATGTATTAAATTTTAGAGCCATAGCAATCACTTAAGTAGTTATTTGCCACTGATTGACTGGAGTGTCTTTAGTGCTCAACAACTTCTGCAAAATCTTCAGAGGCATTTAAAACATACGCAAAGAGAAGATTTGTTGCCTAAATGTTGAGCAACAAAGCGTGGTTAATTTGCTCCCAGAGAAGGTGGGCATTGTATATCCAGTAATTTATCCTGTGGAAGAGTTAACTTATATAAAAAGCAACGGCATTAAAGAGATGCTGTGATCACAAAATTATTGATTGTAATAGTAAAAAAGAGGGATTTTAGAAACTAATCAATTATTTTTGTTTTGTTTTGTTTTGTTTTGTTTTGTTTTGTTTTGTTTTGTTTTGTTTTGTTTTGTTTTGTTTTGCTTTGCTTTGCTTTGCTTTGCTTTGCTTTGTTTTGTTTTGTTTTGTTTTGTTTTGCAAATGAAATGTTATGCTGAAGCCAGTATCTACTTACTCAAAAAATGAAATAGAATAAAACCAAAAAATCATCATCATACCATTGTAGAATAAATCCACGGTGTTCCTCAAAACCTGAATATGCCAAGATTAGCTTATTTATTTATTTATTCAAATATGATCATCCTAGTTCCATCTGTGTCAGCTATATATTCTTATTCTGACCAAATTAGGATTTACTGGAGGATTCTTGTATTCTTATTTTGGTTTGGTGTTATTGAACAAGATACTAGTACACTTCTTTTGAAGGCAGATCATTTGTAGTTGATGTGGATTATGGCATTACAGCAATGGCCACATGATCCTTCCCTCAAAAAGTCTCTGGCAGTCAGTGCTGAGTCATTAGTTTTATTCAACATTCATAGAAGGGAGATTATTACTAATAAATAGATTGGGTATTAGTCTGTATCAAGTTTAAGTAGAACTATCACTTAAAAAAAGCAAACAAACCTGATGTAATGAGATAAGACAAGAGCTCTAAAAATAACAGCCAAATAAACAAAGAATATTGAGACGAGCAAACTGCCAGGAATGGATAGAACTACAAAGATGAGCTTGTCGGGCCTTTTACTGTAAATCATGTGCGTCTTCAGATGGAAGAGCAGTAAGAGGTGTGTGAGCATGCACGCATAAGCGTTCGTGTGCATGTGTGTGTGTGTGTGTGTGTGTGTGTGTGTGCGTGTATGTCAGAGGAAGAGAAAGGCTGATGAACTTCACTTTCTATTAGCAGCTGACAGGGGCTTGCTGGCTCTGTCGCTAATCAATAGGCCGAAGGACAAAGGTGTCAGAAAAAATAAAGGACCCTTCACATTGTGGCTGGCGAAGACAGCAGAGGGGAGAGGGATGATCCCAGAGAGTGAAAAGCATTCAATACTTCTGATGACTCCAAAGCAGCCTTACTATGATACTGTATTTTCTACTATACACGGGCGAATTATGTACATGGTGGACTTCAGAAAGGATGTCTCCTTACGAAAGCTTGACACCACAGAACCTGGACACCGAAACTGACATGCTAGATTTTTTTTTTTTTTCTATCAGAAATTTCACTGAGAAAAATCTTTTTAATACTGAACATATATATTATTATAATTGATGTCAATGAAATAATAATAACAAATAATTGATTAATGTAAAAAAAACAATAAAGTTGTAATTTACTCAACATTTGTGGTTTTACAATGTTTTTAATGAGATATTGATTTTGTCCAATTTCCATGTGCTGTGCCACATATGATACTCTTGGATTCCAGATACCAATTCTATCAAAATTCCTGTGCAGCAATGAGCTCATTGAGCTTTGTCGTGTGTGATGGCATGGCATTGTAGCATGTTATATATTTTAAAAATGGAATTATCCGTGTGAATTCTTTTGAATACATACTTTTACAAAATGTGGCTCCGGCACTTTATATATCACTTGCTAATGCACCTTTAAGCCTCTTTTGAAGTCTTTCATTTATATGTTTACTGTGTCGAGGGTCTGGGACTCAACACTGACTGATTAGATCACTTTAGTCACACTTTGTTAAGCTAAATATTTCATTTTGTTGGAACTGAGGAACTTGACAAAATATAGCTTCTCCTTTGAACTTCTCCATCCATCTCTTCCTTTTTTATTTTTATGTCGGAATGAATTAACTCCAACAGTGATTCGTACGGAATAATCCCTTTATGGCTGTTTGTGGTAGAGGATGATAGGCTTGTGTATGTGTAAACAATTGCACAGAGATACTTGTTTCAGAATGAAGCGTATTTAAGGGTTCATAAATCAGAAATGAATATTTTGCCTATGTTGTGCATGATTTTGTGTACTGCAACATCATTATGTGATTTTTATTTTTTTTATATGCAGAATCTGACTCCTGGTTTCTTTTGATCAATGGCACTATCCCAAATATCTGTGTCGGTTTGGCAAATACCCACATAGATATGGGTAAGATTATAATATTATATAATCAAGAACATGAGCCCTGGACACTGGTTATGACAAATTTGTGAAATTGTTGCTTCATCTTTATTTTTTATAGATATTATTTTGCTTTGTATGTTTTTATGTCAAACACCTAAAATAAAATCAAAATTCTATTTCATTTTAGATGTTATTTTTTCATGCAGAAAACATGTACGAAATGTTTCCCTGTTTGGTCTTCTATAGGAAATTCCGACATCAATATTTTACCTGCGATCATGGGTTGCGCCCACACCAGCCTGCATGAATGTAACACAGCATCCTTTCAGGTGTTCCTGTCCTTCCGACTAAAAGCCTTTTTGACATGAATTAGCATGCCATCCTTAAAATGTAGACAACTCCAATTTTCCTCTGAAAGGTCTGTCTGTAATAGGTACTTCGTCACAAATTCCAGCCAGCTCTAACCTTGAATAAAGACCATGTAGTTTATTTATTTATTTTGTTTTTTTCTCTCTTCCTCTTTTTTCTTCCTGCCTTATTTTCTTCTGATCTTCTGTGTCCTAAATGTTTCCTCTCTGTAAAAAAAATATGAATAAATAAATGAAAAATTGACATAAAATGAATAAATAAATACACAAATAAAATTAAAAAGAATTATAAACATGAATCAAAGCACAAATAAATCGAGAGAAACAGATCAAGAAGGCCATAAAAAAAAATTAAAAAAAGACAGACACATATAACAACAAAGATTTCATTTCCATAATGTATTCTAATGGATGGGTGGTGTGTTTCAGCAGGTGAGACCAGGGAGCAAAGGTTTCCCAGATAAACACAACAATAAAACAATAAACCTGACAAGCACCATTATGCCATGGATACTACAGGCTGTTAGGGAATGGAAATGGTGATAATTAGCTAATTCAGCTGTAATCTCATTTGTTTGGCTTCACCTTTTGCTAATGTGACTTTGACCCCAATGCCAGAACATTCCTGGCGACATAAATGAAATGCCAGGATGCTCATTTTGTTTGTGAATTAGTTGTTTTAATAGTTTGAAGGGAAAGTGTGTTACAGTGTGTATTAAATATTTTTTTATTGATCCTATTTCTGTGTGATCTGTTAAAAATATTTAGATGGGTTATGTATGCTAGGTATGCATAATTAAAATCCATGTATACCGTAGGTGGAATGAAGTTGTATTTCTAAATATTGACAATTTGTCAAATGAGTGTCGAAAATTGGCTGTAGGTCTTAAAATTGATTTTGAGTCCATTTTCGACCAGAAAAGGTTCAAATAGCTCATCTTTAATAACACCTGCCCATACCCACATGTCCATTACTGATCCAACCTCAGGCCAATCAAGAGTCACTCTCATCTCATCAGTCCACAAAACCTATGAAAAATGTATCTTCAGATTTTTCTTGGCCAATTTTTGATGTTTCAACTTATGTGTCTTGTTCAGAGGTAATCTAGTTTCAGCCTTTCTAACTTTGGCCATGTCTCTGAGAACTGACCACATCATACTTCTTTACCCTCCAGGTAGGTTGCAGTTGTGAATATGGCACCACTGGAGGGTAAAAGGTTCCTGGTAGCTTCATTTTTGATTCATCTCAAATCTTTAGCGGTTAATTTGTCTTTTTTTTCTTGACATGTTTCTTGCGACCCTACTGACTATTTGCAACAAAATGTTTGATGGATCTGTGATCACGCGCAAATATCTTAGATATTTCAAGAGTGATGCATCATTCTGAAAGACTTTTCACAATTTTTGACTTTCTAAATTCAGTAAAATCTCTTTTTTGGCCAATTTTTCCTGAGGAGAAGAATCTGCCTAACATTTATGCTCGCCTTGATATACAGTAGATAATAGTAGATAATAGATTTGATTAGTAAATTATTATCCTATTTGAGCAACAGGGCTTTTCTACCTGCATTTTTCCTTGTAATTTCAATAACAGTTGTGCTTTGTTTTGCTGTTGTTTTTTTGGTTTGTTTAGCTTTCAATATGATTATTCTCAAGAACCATTCAGTATTCACCAGGTTAATTATTATTTGCGGAATTTGAGCTCTTTGTCAAAGGACTACGCAAAAAGGCCCCAAGAGAAGTACAGATTTGTCGAAAGTCATTCATTATAACTTTACATTGAGCAGCGGCCTCCTTTCATTATATTTACACAGTTACCAATAAACCATGCCCTGTAGACCATTCTTTGTGGGTCATTTTGACTATAAAAACCTAAAATATGCAGCTTTTTCTGTTTGCAATCACTTTTTTTAATTCTGGACATGGAGTTCAACTTTAATTTTAAGCAGCACTATTTGAGTCATTCAGATATATAGTTATATAGTTAGTGTATGCATTTTGTGTGAACATTATGTATTTTTATTGCATTGATCTTGTGTGGTCTGCCCAACAAACACACACTTTCCCTGGAAAAAAAAACACAATCTTAAACCACATGGGCCAGTGTGCATGCACACATGCATATGTTTATATCATAAAGACAAGCATGTCAAGTACACTCACATTCTTGAACATGAGACAAATAGTTACCCACTTGTTGGAGACTGCACTTTAATCTGCAGTGGACTGGCTGCATTCCTGCGGCCTGGGTCACAGCACATGGTGCCCAATCTCCAATCTAATAAATGCTCCATAGCTGCTACGGGCAAGGGTCCAAGCAGGGGGTGATCCATGTTTGTGTGTGTGGTATTTCTAACTGTTCTTTTATCCTGTGCCAACCTAGCCTTGGTGTAAGTAAAAGGTTAACTCTGAGATTTATTGGTTCCTCCGGTTCCCTGGTTCATATAGAGCAAACCCAGGATGCAGAGTTAGGGGCTGCATTTTATGATCTGGTTGTAGGCAAGAACCCCCCCCCCCCTCTCAAACTCTGTGTGAGTGTGTGTACATCCAAGTCCAACACAAGTGAAGACTCTTTGTGCAGGTAAATGTTGAGCTTGCAGATCAGCAGGTAGATTCAGAGTGCGCTCAGAATCTTACTGTGGCATTGATGGAAGTGTTTTGATTGCAGCTGCTGGTGAAGTGACATTTCATCTCCTGGTTGCTGACTATGCAGGTTGTTGGCTGCCCGGTTGCCGCTGCATGCTGTTTCTGTTGCCGCAGCCATGACTGGTGGTGGGTATATGATGCTGAATAATCGCAACCATGGGTGGAAACACTGTAAATAGCATGTATCAGTATATGGACATGCGTAATAGCTTCTGTCCATCTATACATACATGCCATGCTTGTTTTGGGTGTGTTTTTATTCATTGAATTTAAAATGGGCTGCTTAAACACAACATTTTGAATTCGAAACTGCGGCCTGCTCGTGGGTATAGTTTAGGATGGAACAGGGTTGATTGTATAACCCATGGAAATGCATAGCTATCAAGATTATGTTAGAATTTGGTCAGTGGCCACATGGTTTTAGTCCACCTGAAAACACTACAAGCTCCAAGACCCTATCAGTGGTAGAAAATGAACAAGAACTTGTCTGTACCAAAACAGTATCTGGACTTTGAAATAAGCAAGTGGATGAATAAATAAATGGTGCTCACAGTTTATATCTGGATCTTCTTTCTTCTCCTATTGGCTTTTCCCTTCAGGGGTCACCACAGCAAATCAACCTTCTCCATCTAACCCTATTCTCTGTATCCTCCTCTCTCACACAAACTACCCTCAGATTCTCTCTCACTACGTCCATAAATCTTCTCTTTGGTCTTACTCAAGACCTCCTTCCTGGCAGCTCCGATTCCAGGAACCGTCTACCAATATATTCACTATCCCTCCTCTGTACATGACCCAGCCATCTCAGTCCGGCTTCTCTGACCTTCTCACCAAAACATCTAACGTGCTGTTCCTCTGATCGACTCATTCCAGATCCTATCCATACGGGTCACTCCCAAAGCGAACCTCAACATCTTCATCTCTGCGACCTCTAGCTCTACCTCCTGTCTTTTCGTCATTGTTATTGTTACGGTTTACATCTGTATAGTATAAAAAAAAAATCCTTTTCTTTAGAAGTTTGAGTCTGGATCTTCTTCATGATTCTATTCATATGAATTACCTCTAAGTGTTTCAGGCTTTTCATAGGCACTTGTACAATGTAAGTAGAGTTTGGATGACAAATCAGAAGTCAAAGCTCAAGTGAAATATTTGTGAGCTACAGCCTCATATAATGTTGAGAATGGAAGACTGCAGTACATTTTATTGTGTTAAAGTCAGTCGGTGTTGTACAATAAAGAGAAGTGCAGGCTTGAGAAAAAAATATATATATACATAAACATTTTGTACATTAGGCTTTAAGGAAACATAGGCTGTCAGGTGCAGCTGAACAGACTTTTTTTCATATTTCTCTTCACTCCTTTCTTTCTGTCTCACCACCATTTCCTCCATCTTTAAACGCAACGAAAGCGATCCATCTGTGTTTGGTGCCTCATTTCCAAAGTCTGCCCTAAAAAAGCAATGAGCCTAAGGAGAGTGTCCCAGAATGCATCTCTCAACCACTTTCATTAGCTAATTCCCACCTCCATTTACACATACTGTACCCCTCTGCCTCACTCCATCGACCCCCATCTCCTTTGCGCTGTGATATGAATGCACTTTGATGCCTAATAAGTGGCTCTGTCCCTTTTGACATGAGCAGGCTGTGTCTGCCCCATTCAGCCAGTAATTAGCCTGCTCTTCTTAGCAGTCGTCTACAAATTAGACTCCGCTCAACCTCTCTCTCTCTCTCTCTCTCTCTCTCTCTATTTCTATCTCTCCCCCTCTCCCCCCTTTTATATTTGCTCTTACTCTCTCTAACACTCTATATTTCCTTTTCTCCTTAATCACTCTTTGGTTCATCTTTCTGCCTTTTCTTGTCTTTCTATTTCTTTTACAGAATATAGAATCATTCTTTCCAAACCAAAACTGTTCATGAGGACAGATGTTCATCGATAGGGTGTATAGGGTGTGTTAAATTTGTTTGTGAGCATGTGGATATGTTTGTGTGTGTGTGTATTGATTTAATCTAATATCTTACAAGTAGCTGTAACAGTGTGAAAACAGAACTGAAGTGTTTCCAGAGATATCAGGCTCTATCCAAGAAATATTTATTATCTACGGGATTTGTTACTCATTTGAGCTGGTCCAATAGTGTGTTTAAAAATATTTTAAGATGTAATTAATTGTTTCTCAGGAAAAAACAAGTGATGTGTCCATCACATTCATATAATTTGGAAATGTTTTGCAATCTATTTGCAGCACTGTCTTCTTTTGAGTATGAAGAATGTCGTGAATTTCTAAATAATATACCAATTTATTTGCTTCATTATTAATACAGATATACAAAGTGATTGCTCTGTACTAGTTAAGTGAAGAAATATGAAACAAAAATAAGGAGAATCTAATTATTTTTTCCTGATTAAAAAGATGACAAAATCTATTTATAATGCCTCTCACATATCACATACATGTTTCTATGCAGATATACAAGCACACACACACACACACACACACACACACACACACACACACACACACACACACACACACACAGCACCTCAGTGTTGTCAAAAGCAGACAAAATTAGCCAAGTTGGTGGACCTGATCAACATGTGTGAAGTGCAGTGTTTCATAGGTATGGTCCAGACTACAACAGAGGACTGTGTTTGGGTGAGTGAGGAGTAGCACTGCAACTCACGATAAACCTCCACGATCAGGATCCTTTCAAATAGCCGAGATAGAAAGCCCAACACAGCAGTTGAAGAACGGAAGCCTGTGATTCCACATGTAGTGCTAGTCACCCTCAACCAAAAGAAAATGTCAAAATGTGAGCCCTTGCCCAAAAATTACCTAGCTCATTGAGATTAAATGGAAAGTGTCATACATCAGTATTTAAATATGATATCACGATGTGCGGTATTATTTCCAATTATATAGATGGCCAATTTTGGATCACTAATTGGAAAGCTTGAATCCATAAACACCAGGGACATTATTTTCAGGGTTTTAATTCAGGGCAATTTAGCCCACTATAATGGAAACTGCAAAATAACTGAATAAATAAAAACGGAAGGATTTCATAACTAAAAGCTCCACGTTATCAGATGAGATCACAACGGTTATGGGTTTGGCAGACACTGTTCAAAGCTTTTTGCTGTAATGGCCAACACTATTATGAGCATTAGCCCTATTCCCTTACGAATGCAATACTCTATGGTGTGACACACACACGCACACGCACACACACACAGACACACACCATGTCAGGTCCAGTTAGTTGCTGGGACTGTTAGCAGGTTAGCTATTGAACAGTGGCAATAGGGCAAAAGGGACATGCTGGCATAATGCATTTACTAATAACTGTTTATTATTGTTAGTTCCCCAGGGGGAGCATTTTATGGAAATGGCTGAATATGACAAAGTGTGCAGCGGACGATGGGAAAATTACCTTTTTCGATTCCTCTACAATGTCCCACAAACTGTACATCTTGTCTCCACTGTGTCACTCTCTGCTCATATGTCTGTTTCTAATAGTTCAGCAGAACAAAATTATGTGAGATTATGACAAACAATCCAAGGATAACCATTTTTGTGCAACTATTCACTATCAGACCCTGAATCAGATAATTTATGCATGGTTCTTTAGGTGATTGCGCACACCCCTGTGTCCAAAATCACACATTCTCCACTATATTGTACCTTTTCAAGGTGTGATCTTAGACTCATTTGCATACATTAATTGCATTAAAACTGTTGGTTCACCACCTAGGATCACATATTTACAACATATTTTGGAGAAGCACTCCAATGGTGGATTGTGCTGATATATCGAACCTTCTGTAAGACAATCCAGCTTTCTTGGACTCAGTATAAAGTGATGAGAGTGATTAAGAAGAAATGCCTGTCCAATGGAAACCCAAAAACACAGATTGGCCATGACAGATTGGCAAAGCGGTGTGTATGGATCCGGTTATAGTTTCAACAAGAACATTCACAGCCTTGGCAAAGAAAGCTGTTTCTGAGTCTTTCTGTCCATGCCGTCATGACCCTGAGTCTGTCAAATGGGATGGTGTCAGTGAAAGATTGTCCTGGGTGTGTGCGGTCAGAGATACTCTTTCCATCTCTCTTTCTCAGCTGGTCAGAGTGAATCTGTTCCAGGGGTGGATGAGATGCAGTGATCATGTCTTGCACCATCATGGATTATTTGCTGCAGGTCTTTCTTCTCCCCTGAGCTGCAACTAGAGAACTACACAGTGCATCAATAGCTACCGGTAGAAGTTTAGGGGGAGTTTTGGTGGGAGCCCAGCTTTTCTGAGTGTCTTCAGAAAGAAGAGTGTCTTCTGGGTCTTCTTTACCATCTCCCTGCTGTTCTCTACCCAAGCAGCGGGTAACAGAAGAATGCCAAGATACTTAAACTCCCTACCTATTCCACATTTTCTCAGGTGATCACCAGACTGGCACTTGTTGTGCTCTATGACAAGATGTTTTAATGACAAGGTTCTTTCCTTGGTGTTGAGAACTTGTGCTGTCTCCAGGAATTGAATGCCTGGGCCTCCTGTCTACAGGTCACCTCACTGAAAAGATTAGAGGCCTGTAATTTTCATCATAGGCACTCTTCAACTATGAAGAACGGTATGAGAAAAAAATCCAGAAAATCACATTGATTTTGGCTAGGCAACTTCAGGACCTTGAAATGCTTCTTACGAAGCCACTCCTTTGTTGCCTTGATCACGCCTTGATCATTATCGTGCCGAAAGACCCAGCCACATTTCATCTTCAATGCCCCTGCTGATGGGAGGAGGAATTCACTCAAAATCTCTCGATACATGGCCCAATTCATTCTTTCTTTTAAACAGCTCTATTTTGGTTTCATCTGACCATAGGACTTTCTCACAATTCTCTTCTGGATCATCCAAATGCTCTCCAGTACATGTCAAGGCGTAAGCAGGGGGACACATCTGGCACTGCAGAATTTGAATCCCTGGTGGCATCGTGTGTTACTGAGGTACCAATTCTTACTTTCTGGGATTTTTGCTCAATGTTCTTATGATCCTTTTGACCCCATTGGGTGAGATCTTATATGGAACCCCAGATTGAGGGAGTTTATCAGTGGTCCTGTATGTCTTCCTTCTTCTTCATCTTCTTTCGGCTTTTCCCTTGAAGGTTCGCCACAGCGAATCAACCTTCTCCATCTAACCCTATTCTCTGTATCCTCCTCTCTCACACCAACCACCTTCATGTCCTCTCTCACTACACCCATAAATCTTCTCTTTGGTCATCCTCGAGACCTCCTGCAAGGCAGCACCAATTCCAGCATCTATCTATGAATATATTCACTATCCCTCCTCTGTACATAACTGAACCATCTCAGCCTGGCTTCTCTGACCTTCTCTCCGAAACATCTAACATGTGGTGTTCTGCTAATCAACTCATTTCTGATCCTATCCATACTGGTGACTTCCAAAGAGAACCTTACCATTTTCATCTTGGCACGACCTCTAGCTCTGCATCCTGTCTCTTTATCGATGTAACTGTTTCTAGACCATATAGCATCGCTGGTCTCACCACTGTCTTGTACACCTTTTCTTTCATCCTGGCTGAGTCTTCTATCGCATAGTACCCCTGACACTTTTCTCCAGCCATTCCAACCTGCTTGAACCCATCTCTTCACCTCTTTTCTACAGTCTCCGTTGCTCTGAACTGTTGACCCCAAGTACCTGAAATCCTCCAACTTCTTGATCTCCACTCCCTCTAACCTCACCGTTCCTCCGAGATCCTCTCATTAACACACATGTACTCAGTCTTGCTGCGACTAACTTTCATTCCCCTCCTTTCCACCACATACCTCAACCTCTCTAGATTTTCGTCAACCTGTTCTCTATCACTGCAGATAGCAATGTCGTCTGCAAACATAATGGTCCATGGAGATTCCCATCTAACCTCATCTCCCAGCCTTTCCGTCACCACTGCCGGGCTCAGAGCTGATCCATGATGAAGTGCCACCATACTGAACTTCTCTGTTACCTCTATAACACATGGCACCATTGTCTCACAGCTAGTATACATGTCCTGCACTACTCTAAAATACGTATGCCCCTCTTCCAGAGCTCCTCTCTTGGCACCCTGTCATATGCTTTTTCTAGGTCTACAAACACACAAAGCGGCTCCCTCTGACCTTCTTTGTACTTTTTCTGTTAGCATGCTCAAAGCAAATACTGCATCTGTAATACTCTTTCTAGGCGTGAAACCATATTGCTGGTCACAAATGCTGACTTCTACTCTCAGTTTTGTTTCCACTACTCTTCTCATCCCTTCATAGTTGGAGCAATACTGCATACGCCCCTTATTCTTAAAAATGGATACCATCACACTTCTTTTCTATTCCTCAAGCATCTTCTCACTCTCTAAGATCCTGTTGAATCATCTAGTCAGAAACTCTATCGCTGCCTCTCGTAGACACTTCCACACCGCTACAGGTTTATCATCAGGACCAACTGCCTTTCCACTCTTCATCCTCTTCAATGCCTTCCTCATTTCACTTTTACCATCCTGGCAACTGGGATGAAGTGGACCCCGCTGGCTGCAACTGAACAGGCAAAGGCAGCACTCAGACACGGACACAGGGACATCGTGGGCCGAGTTCAGGAGGGGAGGAGTGGACTTGGGCTCGGGGCCAGTTCACCAGCCTGGAGCAAGGCCAATACAGCCCAGAGATGCAAGCTGGTGGTCCAGGAAGTTCGCCTGGAAGATGAAGCAGGAAGGCACGCACAAGCTGTACCACGGGCAAAGATAGGGCAGTGGATGACATGGGAAGGAGTGGAGAAGCGGAAGATCTCCTGGAAAGATCTGTGGGAGATGGAGGCCTTCAGGGCGAGCTTTACCATCAGTACGGCCTATGATGTCCTGCCTTCTGCTGCAAATCTAAACCAGTGATATGGCGAAGACCCTACATGCCCTCTATGCTCAAGTCCAGCCACACTGAAGCACATCCAACTGGGATGCAAGACCAGCCTCACCCAAGGCCGTTATACCTGGCGGCACAACCAGGTACTAAAATGTCTTGCAGTGGTGCTGGAAACTTGCAAGTCGAGCATGAACGCCCTTCCTCCCCCATCATCCTGTTGGCACGCAACTCCATTAATGCGGGAGGAGCAATCCAACTGGGCAGTGCACGGGACTGGAAGGTGCTGGCAGACCTGGACAAGAAACTTTGCTTTCCAGCTGAGATCGCATCTACCATCTTGCGACAAGACCTCATTCTGTGGTCGTCGTCACTCAGGCTCGTCTACATCATAGAGCTCACAGTGCCCTGGGAGGGTGCAGTGGAGGAGGCCTACGAATGGAAGAAGCTGATATATGCTGAACTTGCTGTAACTCGCAGCTACAATGCTGGAAAGCGAAGGTTCATCCAGTGGAAGTAGGCTGCCGAGGTTTCATAGCCACTTTAACGTCTAGGCTACTGAGGGAGATGGGAGTACAAGGACATGCCCAAGGACAGGCAGTCAAGGACCTCTCCAGGACTGCTGAGAACGGGAGCCAGTGGCTGTGGTTGAAGTGAAAAGATCCAACTTGGGCCTTCAAGTGAGCTGATGGTATCTAGGGAGTGGGCCTGGGATGCTAGGATTCACTGCTGAACCATCTGGAGATGTCCTGAGCCAATCGGTGAAACATCCATGAACGAGGGTGCTCACTTGACAACCAGAAGGAAGCTCACTTGAACCTGGTCTCATTGGTGCCTTTGGTATGCTCTTATCAAGGGATATCAACACCTAGTCAACACCCAGGTTTCACTGCTGTGAAAGTGCAGCTGCCAACAAGGGAACGACCTTGCGACAGCATAGAAAGACAGCTGATAGGAGGGAACAGACCCCAACGCAGCCATCATGGGCTAGCTACCTGTGGTTGGCGGGACCCAGCACAACTGGTGTATGGGTCACACCCAAAACTTGCTATGAAAAGTGTTATGAGGAAAATACCCCCTGAGCCTGCGAGAGCGGGGGCGGAAGATGGCTCATCGGCAGATAACATGGTAACAAACACAGGAACGGAACAGACTACGAGTTTGATGATCAGCATACTTTGGGCTCCGCCAACTATAGCAGGACACAGGCTCCAGAACTGCGTATGTGGCTGGACAAAGGTTACTTCGGTTACTGAAGATACACCAGGGCAAGAAAGGGTGCCTACAGAAGGGTCAACAGGGATGTCGCATCGACAGCTACTTTTTGAGAAGCAGGCCGAGTCAGTCGACCAGTAGCAAGAAGTCCAGCAGCAGGACACACACCACAGTCTGCAGGACATCAATGCCCCCGTCCCAGAGGAAGAGCTAGGCACAAGTGAGGAACCTGAATCCATCACAGCATGTCCATCTGCAGAGAAGAAGCTCCCGGGGCGAATTACATTAGTCAAGTTGCCAAAGTCCTGCGACAAGTTGCTGTTGAAGGAGATCAACATTGATCTCTGCAATATCCTACAGGGGATCAAAAGCACAACCACGAAGACGTTGGAGACAATGGCCGGGCTAATCTATGCCTATGGAGTGGAACGATTCAGTGTGGTCAAAAGTAAACGATCAAATAGAACAGTTCTTACCAAGTCCAGAAGGCAGACAGAAATAGATCGCCAAGTCATCATCGCGTTTTTATAGACCTAAAAAAAGCATACTACAGGGTATCGAGAGAGGAACTCTGGTGTTGTATGAGGGAGTCTTGATTGACAGAGAAGTATGTTAGACTGGTGCAGGACATGTATCCTAGCAGTGAGTGACAGGTATGAGGTGTGTTGTAGGTGTGACAGAGAAGTTCACCATGGAAATGGGACTTCATCATGGATCAGGATTGAGCCCTTTCTTGTTTGCAGTGGTGATCGACGGGCTGATAGATGAGGTTAGACAGGAATCTCTGTGGACCATGATGTTTGCAGATGACATTGTGAGCTACAATGAGAGCAGAGAATAGGTCCAGGAAAATCTTGAGGTGGGGTATGCTATGGAAAGGAGAGGAATGGAAGTTAGTTGCAGCAAGACAGAATGAGTGTGAATGCCCAGTTGTACCCACTTGTAATGGTGGAAGTTGAAGGATTTCAAGTACTCAGGGTCAATAGTCCAGGGCAAAGGAGAGTGGAAAAGAGGTTGGAAACAGGTCGGAAAGGATGGAGAAAAGTGTCAAGGTACTGTGCATAGAAGAATGGTAGCAACGTGAGGCTGTGTGCACTTGTATGCCCCCTTCAGCAAGGCAGAGTACTGTCTGCCTCACCTCTAGCTATTCTATCTGCGGTTTTACGCCATTTGCACATCTAAATATGTAATGCACAAATTTTAAATACATTAGCCTGACTATTGGAAATTACAGTGCACATTAAAAGTGTGACATTGAAAGCATTGTATTGGAGATGTAAAGAGAGACAGAAACAGAGACAGAAATAGGCTTTTTTTTTTTTTTTTTTTTTTTTTACTTTTTGTGATGCAGATGAGGATCTGCTCCCCATGACAACTTGTCCCTGCCACTTATCTACTCTTGTGTCGCACCAATTAGTTTAAAATTTCTATTAATGGCTGTAAGCGGCTTTATTTATTTATTTATTTCTCCGATTTATGATCATTGAAAACCTCCTGGTCACTTACATTGCTGTTGATGTCATTATTACATTTTGTAAATAACTGTATCCATGTCGAATAAAAAACAATTTTAACCTGTTTGTTATGTTTTCTCATCCTGCTATTTTTATTCAGGTTTCTCTCACTTGTTTTTATACTTCATCAAAATAGTTTGATTATCTGTACCATGTTAAGCAATTTGTGTTGCAGTGACCTAGATAATGATTTGAATTATCAATGCTGTTATTGACACAGGGGAGACACAAGGGAGGCTGACATGAAATGGTGTCCTGAAGGAAGCTATCGATGCGGAATGAGAAAGATAACGGAAACAAAGGGCATTGTAATTTCTTTGTTTGCCTTGCTGACAGAACTGACTTTTGAAGAAATGCAAAAAGTGCATGTATACTGATGGTTCAAGCACAATAGATAAAACTATTGGTACTATTGGTACCTCAGCTAATCCCAGTCTTACCTGATGCTTTCCTTTGGAAAGGGAGGTTGAAGAACTGGAATTCCTTAAACTCCACTTACCTTGTCACAGTGTTAGAAAAATGAGGCCTGGAGTTAGTTTTAAAAGTTAACTTTTTTCCTGCTCTCTTAGTCCTTCCTCTTAAAGCGGAAAAGAGACTTAAACCATGTCCTTTTAGCTGTTTGTCGTGATTTCTGAGGTTATAGCTGAACCTAATCTAAGGCATTTTAAAGGGTCTTAGTTTACAAGGAAGATGAATGTTGGGCTGTGCGGGGTTAAGTTGTGTCTGGGGTTGTGTTACAGGAGTCTCTGGAACTAGGAAGTGGCGAGAAGAAATGTCCACTGCTGTCTGTGGGAAGAAGTCCGGTCGAGGATGGACAACTCTGCCCTTTCTGATATAGAATTTTGGGATGCCTTCTAAATAGACAGGAAAATCATCATCAAATAGTGTGTTGTATAATCAACACATTTTCAAGGTAATGGACATTTTTCTCTAAAAGGAATTGGAATCTACAAATCACGCTGTAATATTGCACGAGGGTCTTCAGTACAGGTTTCTTGAAGTTACCATAGTTTATGAAAATATGAAAACATGTACAACTTTTATTTAACTTCTTGCTTTAAACAAAACCTCAAGACCCACCTCTTCCAAACCACTTACAACACCTACAGCGTTTCCCAATAATTGTGTGTATGTCCTGTGTCTTCTGTCTTTCACTTGTAAAGCGTCTTTGAGTACCATGAAAAGCGCTATGCAAATCTTATGTATTATTATTATTATTATTATTAATAATAAATTGGTGATTGTAGTGGCATAAATTGTTTCAAAGTAATGGATAAAATAAATAACATCAATAAATACATGCAGCTTACATTGATTTCCATTAAAATATATTCGATGATTCTATTTGTTGGAATACATTCTCTGGATTAGTTTTGGTTCCACAGAGGTATCAGGGTACAGTAATTTCCAGCTCAAAACCATAACCAGATGTCCTGGCTGATTTTGTTATTGAATTATCAACGGCATTCAAGTTACGCTCCAAGGTATCAAGACAACCATAGGCCGAAAGTTTTACTCTTCCAGGTGCTTTTTCCTACAAACTACAACCTGTTAGATATATTCAATTTTATTTTGTTTCATGAACCTTTTTTCAATGAAAAGTATATTTTGCTTCATAAAAGCTTTTATGAAAGTTGAAATGAACAGTCATCATGAACAAATCAAACAAAACCACAGCAAAAAAATATATATACCTCAGTACGAGGAGAAAAAGGCAAAGTATCCAGGCAGGAAGCCTGTCTGAACTGTAATTAATGAACAAGTTTCTCATGATTAACTTTTATTAAGCTATACTCCTGAGCCCTCCAGCCGACAGGTAATGGGAGAGGCCTGGGGAGAGAGTGAGAGGGATAGAGTGCGGGAAGGACGAAGAGGGAGACTCTCGACCCCATTATTTCTCCTCAGCCGCTTGTAAAAACAGCATCCCGTAAACTCATAAAAGCCTTTTCCCACTGTAGCTGGGCCATTTAGCTTTGCCTGGAAGGGCATGCAATGTAAAGCAATAGATGCCTTGTGTCAAACTCTTTGTTTTTGTTTACCTCTACGCAAATTAAGACAATGTGAATGAAAGTGATCAACGCAAGTGAGGAATCTATTACCTCCAGTTATCATTGGAGTGATATGTTTATCCTCACGATGCATATTATTGATCAATGGTAAAATAGAGACAAATACTTATTTCCAGTTACCAAAGAGTTCCATGGATATTTTTCTTACCTTGTATTTATTGCTTTTGACTCAGTGGGAACTCTGGCACGGCTTGATCCTTTTAAAACCTGGCATTTATTCTGTAGTAGTTGCTTCCTGTTTTTCATGTTTGTATAAAACAATGCTTTATTCTCACTGGTTTTAGTACAGAAATAAAATGCCACACCAAGGTTTACTAATATTCAAGTCTTGGGGGTTTGTTGGAGTCAAACTATAAAAGGTTTGCAATATGGTTCTGAGCAAAAGGTTATGAGGGTGTTAGACAAAATTCCCCAGGTTCTTGATTTTGATGGCGGAGTGTCTGAATGTAGGGCAACAAACATTTTATTTGGATTGTAGCAGGAGGATCATTTATCCATGTATTTATACATACATCTCCATATTTAAATCTGTCTTTTGACAGTTTCAAGAACAAGATGGACATCCATGTCTGAAACGTTATTCTGCGATCAGTGGCATCACAGTGCCAATATTCATACAATGATGCAGATACAGGAACGACATCCGACATACAATCTGTGCCAAACTAAATATTCCTCAAGAGGAGGAAGGCATGTTTGTAGGCAAAGAGAAAAGATGAAAGACCAGGACTGCGATCGGGGTCTTTAAATATAAAGACTATGCCATGAGTTGGTTCGGGTAGGAGACGGAGGAATAGGTTGACATGATGGAACCCTGGACCTTTAGAATCAGTATTGAAGTTTATCTGTCATGGTATTGAGGTGAAGAGAAATGGAATAGGGGGTATCTTGAAGAAAGAGTTTGTAAGGAATGTTCTTGAGGTGAATTATCAGATAAAGTGATGAGTCTGAAACTAGAAATTGAAGGTGTGATGCTCAATGTTGTTAGTGGTTATGCTCCTCGGGTGGGTTGTGAGTTTGGCAAATTCTGGAGCGAGTCAGGTGAAGTGATGCAGAATATACCCAGGGGAGAGGGAATGGTAATTGGTCTCAATGGATACATCATGCCATTTGATAGGGAGGTGTTAATCAAGTCAAGTTGAGAGTGATGGAAAAGCAGTAGCAGATATTTGCTGACCAGACAGCATTAGCATACAGGAAAGCAGGTTAAAAGTCAGGCCAAGAAAAAAAAAGGGAAGCCAATAAGAGACAATGGTAGGAAGACGAGGGGTGGATCACGAGACGAGGATGACATGCTACAGATGTTGGTTGACTCAAGACGGGTGGTACTCTGGAGAGGATAAATGGAATCAGAACAAGCTGAAGAACTGCCGATCTTAAGAGCTGAGCCACTCGCTGATTCAGGGAACAAAGATCGACGTGGGTCTTGGAGCTTCTCAAATGCTAACCACTGAGCTTATGTACATATATATATTCTTCTTCTTCTCCTTTTGGCTTTTCCCTTCAGGGGTCGCCACAGAGAATCGACCTTCTCTATCTAACCCTATTCTCTGTATCCTCCTCTCTCACATCAACTACCTTCATATCCTCTCTCACTATGTCCATAAATCTTGTCATTGGTCTTCCTTTAGACCCTCTGCCTAGCAGTGCCAATTCCAGCATCCGTCTGCCAATATATTCACTATCCCTCCTCTGTACATAACTGAACCATCTCAGCCTGGCTGCTCTGACTTTCTCTCCAAAACATCTAACATGTGCTGTTCCCCTGATAGACTCATTCCTGATCCTATCCATACTGGTAACTCCCAAATAGAACTTTGGCACTTCATCTCTGCAACCTCTAGCTCTGCCGTCTGTCTGTTCGTCATTGGAACTGTTTCTGGTCCAAACAGCATTGCTGGTCCCACCACTGTCTTGTACACCTTTCCTTTCATTCTGACTGATAGTCTTCTATCGCATACCCCTGACACTTTTCTCCACCCATTCCAACCTACTTGAACCCATCTCTTCACCTCTTCTCTACAGTCTCCGTTGCTCTGGACTGTTGACCCCAAGTACCTGAAATCCTCCAACTTCTTGATCTCCACTCCCTCTAACCTCACCGTTCCTCCGAGATCCTCTCATTAACACACATGTACTCAGTCTTGCTGCGACTAACTTTCATTCCCCTCCTTTCCACCACATACCTCAACCTCTCTAGATTTTCGTCAACCCGTTCTCTATCACTGCAGATTGCAATGTCGTCTGCAAACATAATGGTCCATGGAGATTCCTGTCTAACCTCATCTGTCAGCCTGTCCGTCACTACTGCAAAGAAGAAGGTGCTCAGAGGTGATCACTGATACAGCATACCACACCACTGTCTCACAGCTAGCAAACATGTCCTGCACCAATCTAGCATACTTCTCTGCCATTCCAGATTTCCTCATACAATACCAGAGCTCCTCTCTTGGCACTCTGTCATATGCTTTTTCTAAGTCTACACAACACAACACAATGCAGCTCCCTCTAGCCTTCTCTGTACTTCTCAATTAGCATTCTCAAAGTTTCCACTACTCTTTCCCATAACTTCATTGTACGGCCGATCAACTCTATGCCTTTATAGTTGCCACAATTCTGCACATCCCCTTTATTCTTAAAGATATGCACCATCACACGTTGTCTTCATTCTCCAGGCATCTACTCACTCTCTAAGATCCTGTTGAATAATCTAGTCAGAAACTCTATCGCCGCCTCTCCTAGACACTTCCACTCCTCCACAGGTATATCACGAGGACCCACTGCCTTTCCACTCTTCATCCTCTTCAATCCCTTTCTCACTTAACTTTTACTAATTTCTTCTACTTTGTGATCTACAACAGGCACCTCTTCTACCCTTTCCTTTCTTTCATTTTTCACATTTGTCAGCTCTTCAAAGCACTCTTCCCATCTTCCCATCACTCTTCTAGCATCTGCCAATACATTTCCCTCTCTATCCTTAGTGACCGGGACCTGTTGTACATCCTTTCCATCATGATTCCTCTTTTCCCCCAACCTGTATAGATCATTCTCTCCCTCCTTACTGTCAAACCAAGCATACAAGTCATCACATGCCCTTTGTTTTGCCTTTGCTACTAATATCTTTATATCTTACGTTGTATTTGCCTGTACTCCTGTCTGTTCTCTTGAGTCCTCTCAGTGTCACTTCTTTGCTAACCACTTTCTCTGTATATACTCCTGCACTTCGTTATTCCACCACCAAGTGTCCTTAACTAGTTTCCTTCAAAATGATACACCAAGTACTCTCCTTCCTATCTTACAGATAACACTCGCTGTAGTTGTTCAGTCATCTGGAAGCTCTCCCTGACCACACAGAGCCTTTCTCAATTCCTCCCTGAAAACCATACAAGACTCCTCCCTTTTCAGCTTTCACCATTTTGTCCTCTGCTCTGCTTTGTCCTCTTGATATTCCTTGTCAGTAGAGTCATCCTACAAACCACCATCCTATGCTGTCTGGCTACACTCTCACTTACAGACTTTGCAGTCACTGACCTCCTTCAGGTTACCCAGCTGTACAAGATGTTGTCTACCTGGGGGCTCCTTCTCCACTCTTATAAGTTACCCTATGTTCCTGTATTTTCTGAAAAAAGTGTTAAACTACAGTCATTTCCATCATTTTTGCAAAATCTACCACCATCTGTCCCTCTGTGTTCCTATCCTGTATACCAAATCTGACCATCACTTCTTCATCCCCACTATTGCCTGCACCAACATACCCATTGAAGTCTGCACCAATTACCACTCTCATCTCTGGGGATATTCCGCATCACTTTTTCGAGCTCATTCCAGAACTTCTCCTTTTACTCAAACTCACATCCCGCATGTGGGCCATAGCCACCAACAACATTGATCATCACATCTTCAATATCCAATTTGAGACTCATAAGTCTGTCCGACATTCAAGATACTACTCCATTTCTCTTGTCAGTACCATGATAGTACAACTTAAAGCCTGCTCCTAAGCTTCTAGCCTTACTACCTTTGCATGTGGTCTCCTGGACAAACAGTTTATCCACCTTCCTTCTCTGCATCATGTCAACCAACTCTTTAACTTTTCCTGTCATAGTCCCAATATTCAAAGTCCCTTCTCTCAGTCCCAGACTATTGCCTTTCTTCTTCTCTCTCTGTTTCTGAACACGCTTTCCTCCTCTCCGTCTTTTATGTAAAGTAGCCCAGTTTCCTTTGGTTCCCTGTAGGTCACTTGTACCAATGGCGGTTGCTGTTAACCTGGGCCTCGACCGATCCAGTTCCATCTGGTGACGATGATTGCTTTGCATGTTTGGTTTTGGCAATAGTTTTATGGCGGATGCCCTTCCTGATGCAATCCTCCGCATTTATCCGGGCTTGGGACCAACTCAGGGACACACCGGCCCGTGCTCCCCAAAGGCTGGCTCAGGGAGCTGCCCTGAAGCTGTTTTTTATTTATGTACATATATATATATATATATATATATATATATATATATTTTTTTTTTTTAATTTGAGCATCCAGGCAGGAGGTCCTAGAGAAGACCAAAGAGAAGCTTTATAGCTTTATAGACGTAGTGAGAGAGGATATGAAAGTAGTTGGTGTTAGAGAGGAGTACACAGAGAATAGGGTTAGATGAAGAGGGTTGTTTTGCTGTGGCGAACCCTGAAGGGAAAAGCCAAAAGGAAAAGAAGAAGAAGAAGAAGGAAGACATACAGGATCACTGATAATCTCTCTCAATCTAGGGTTCCATACAAGAGCTCACCAAGTGGGGTCAAAATAATCGCAAAAACATTGAGCAAAAATCCCAGAATCACACAGGGGGAACATAGTGAATGACCTACAGAGAGCTAGTAAAAAAAGTTAAAAAAGGCTACTGTCAGTAACACACTATGTCGCCAGGGACTCCAATCCTGCAGTGCCAGGTGTGTCCCCCTGTTCGGGCCAGTACATGTACAGGCCTGGACATCTAGTAGAGAGCACATGGATGATCCAGAAGAGAATTGGGAGAGTCCCCTATGGTCAGATGAAACCAAAATAGAGCTTTTTGGTAAAAACTCAACTTGTGTTTGAAAGAATGCTGCGTTGCATCCAAATAACACCATACCTACTGTGAAGCATAGGGGTAGAAATATTATGTGTGTACATGTATATATATTAGCTGTGTTTTGCTTTGCAAAGAATAAATTAGGAAATGCAACTGCTCAGGTTGTCTCCATTCATTCTTTATAAAATAATGCACAGGAGGACTGGCTGAAGGACATTTCATGAAGTAGTGATAGTGGTAGACTCCATTACTAGGGTACAAATAAGATAAGATTATTCAGTTCCAGTTTCTTCCAGAAGTGATGGGGAAATCTGATAACTATAGATTCTTAGTTTTCCTCCGGGTTTCATTACATTCATTGGAGACCCTATATTGCCCAGATGTCTTAATGAGAGAATGAGTGGCTGTACGACTTTATATGTGCCCCTGCGATTGAATGGTGAAGGTCCAGGGCTACTCTGACACTCACCCAATGACAGCTGGGATGGGCTCCAGCATTATTTGTCCCCCGACCCTGAGTGCAGGACAGGCAGTTGAATGAATCAGAACAGATGTAGGAGCACATAGGTGGATTACATGCTATGTAGACCATGTAATCTGAAGATCAGTGACAGTAAAGCAGTGCAGGTGAGAGTGTGGGCAGTGAGTAGAGGATGGTGGTGTGTGGAAAAACTCTGGTGGTAAGGAAGGTGAAGAAGACAAAGGTAGAGCAGAGGATTAGGTGGTGTTACCTGAATAAGGAAGAGTGTGTCAAGGCTTGTGTTGAGGCAGACCATAGGAGGAGCTTCCAGTAAAGTTGGACAGTAAAGAGGGAGGGACTGATTAATACAGGTTGGTGGACATAGCGTAGAATTGTATCATTAAAGTTAGAAAGGGAAATTTATTGACAGGTGCCAGAAGAGTGAAGGGAAGACATGCATTTAAGAATTGATGAAAGAGGAAAATGAGACCAAACAAAGACTCATTGAGGGGACCATGGAAGAATATCAAACACTGGTAAAGATGATGCAAGGAGGGTATTAAAGAGGATGAAGAGTGGAAAGGCTGTTACTCTTGATGATATAATGTACCTATAGATGGAAGGGTCTAAAGAGGTGGCGGGATATATTCTTTTATTTATTTTTTTTATTAGATAGTTCAACGGGATCTCGGTGACAGAGAGCATGTCTGAGGAATGGAGGTGTCCATTATTAAGAAAAGGGTAGATGTTCAGAGTTGTGGTATCCTTGTCAGTGATTCCAATAGTTGCATTTGCCTGCTTGTTTTGCCTGCTTGTCCTGTGTTTTGTTTTTATTTATCTATTTATTTTTATACCTGACACAAGACATTTTTTGCCCTAATTTTCTCTTATATTTAGTACAGCAAAGTCATAATGAAAATCCATACAATTGCGGAAAAGTCTTCTGAAATATTAAAATGGCATTTTTAAATTTCTATGGTCTCTAAGAAATGATTAGCTGTCATGTCATCTTCTTTTGGTTTTTCAGCAACTATGACTATGTATATTGTTTTTGTCCATGGCAAGAAAATGCTTCTCTAGCTGATGGTGCTGTTGACTTTTGTTGTTTTTAAATGTTTACCTGTATTCCACCCTAAAGCACAATTCAAATTAAAACAATACTGTAAATCTTTAGTGTCTTCTCAGCTACAGATTATGATATCAAATTGAAAAATAATTAAATGATCAATTAAATAAAATCAAATATGTCTTTCTTTATGCTTTGCCATACCACAAAAATATATCATGAACAAGTAAATAACCTACATTAAAAAAAAGAAAAACATGGTGAGTCTTCTGCCACAATTTTAGTGCTGATGGAAAGTAATGCAAATTTTGAAAATATCAGTGGAAAAATATGCTATCATTTTATCTTGTTCTCAATGATTTACAGTAAATAAGGGTTTTCATAGATATCACAAAGGCAAACTGATTTGGTATGTTTGAAGAAAAAATAGTTTTCTCTTTGCATGTCTGAATTTGGCAGCATGGTGACACAGTGGTTAGTGGTTCTGCCTCACAGCAAGAAGCACCCTGGTCCAATTTCCACAGGGGCCCTTCTCAATGCAGTTTGCATGTTCTCCTGTCTGTGTGGTTTCCACCCACAGTCCAAAAACATGCAAAGGGTTAATTGAAAAGAAATTGAAAAATTGCCCAGAAGTGTGAATAACAGGCTGAGTGAATATACCTTCATTAGGTAGAAATAAGAGAGTATCAAGCAAAGACTTGTATTATATCCATCAAAACAACTTGCAGGTACACTCTACTTTTCATTGTGAGATAATAACAATATTGGTCTGTAAAAACGTGCGATATTCACAACCTTGTTCGAAGAAAGCCTCAATCTGATCGGTTGAGTGAAAATGATTTGCTCCAATATATCAGCCTTGTAAAGAATATTTTTGCGTGTCCAACAAACTCCTGCAGGAGTTTGTGGAATATGTGAGCTCATATTGTCAAATATAATAAATAGAAATCCAGGCTACTAAAACCTAGAGGGGGCCATGGCATGGGTACCTAAATAATATGGCATAAAGTCAGCGTGGTCTCCATGTGAGAGCATTTCATAAAGCAAGCATCCTACTTGGATGCCGCCACTTCATAAAGGAGCATTAGCCATTAGCCATCCAGGCTTATATCTTATACCACTCACTTTAGAACCACTGGATTCTTTAATATGCCTGCTAGCCAATGTTGTTGAAATGTCACCTACTTTAGGCAGCTCTGCATGGGGCCGCAGTGTCAGTCAATCTATATAACTTAGTTGACCATTTTTTGAAGGAGAAAGACACAAAATGAGAGGTCAAAAGAGAAAAAGTAATGAAAAATGCAAAGAAACAATGCAAAAGTTGAGAAGAAGAACAGGGACCTATTATCTGAAAGATTATATTTTGTCATCATCCATTTGTTTTATGCTTCACCCACACGGTGCATATGCATGCTGCAAACAATAAATTTCTCTGTGTTTAAGGGCAGGTTCACATGAGGAACATCACTTATCTCTGTGCATATTTGTATGCCTATGTGGGCAGGTCTGAAACATGACAAAAAGAAAAAAGTTCATAGCAAAGATGAGGCAGCAAAGAGAATATGTAAAGAAATCAAGTGGAGTTATTTTAAAGAGTTTGAGTTTATGGAAGGACAAGAAAACAAAGTGGGGTTTAATTTCTGCATAAGCTGTTATGTAGACAGCGCACAAAGAAATACATGTGTATTGAATTGAAATTACACTTGTTGCACATGCGTGTATGTGCGTGTGTATGTGTCCTTGTATGTTTGCGTCTGCGTGTAGTGTGTGCTATCCTTTATGCAGTCCCTGTTACATTAGGACAAAAGAGATCATGGGCTTTGGGGGAAGTAGATACAACGTAGGACTCTGAAAAATTGATATATTGCACCTGTTTAAATACAATCTAAATGACATCACTGAAAAAAAGTGTAGAATATTTGTCAACAACCATGCAAAACAAGTTAACCTGTTGTTTATGAATATAATCAGCAAATCAACCATTGGTATTTCTTCCTTACAGACTTTGACAATAGCTCTGGATTCATTCTCACATATTTCAGGATATCTGTGTATGAAGTGAAAACACGTACAATAGAGCTGGCGGCTTGGCTCATGTATCAGCTTCCTGCCTTCTTCGAGTCCAACTGACACCTCTGGAAATTGAAATCGGCAAGGGCCTTGTTCGCCAACGAATGGTCCTACAGAGTAGGATGCAGACAAACACATGTGTCCAGGCATTTCCCATTCATGGAATACATATTCCCATGCAGCAGCCACGCAGCAGATATTTTAAAACATGAATGAAATCTAAATGAAATCTTAACATACTGGCCTGGTGTGGTGCAGTGCATCTCTGCCTCATACCTATCGCTTGGCTCAGAAAAGAGTTCACAGTGGGGCAACCTGGGAAATGGAGGAGTTGTTTGCAATATAGCATGGGTTTAATGTGAGTGACTGCACACTCCTGATATACTGATATCTGCCTTTACTCACTTGCTGTGATACAGGTGTATCTGCGTTTATACTGCTTTAAGTATTTTTTAATGCTTTGTTTTTTGCATCAACAGTAAAACGGCATACTCTAAAATTTCAAATTCCATCTCTTGTGTGAAGTTAAAAAACACTAGAAGGTCCAGTTTAGCACAGTGTCTGTCACGTTGACCGGAGACTTTGTAGGAATCCATTAAGACGCTTAAGAAAAAAAAAAGACTGGCTCTTTTTAAAGTTTATCATGTAAATTTTCATCAGTTCAGTGAGACATTACAAATTACAGTAATACTCTGATAGAGGGAGAGGGCGAGGCAGTATCATAATATATCCTGTCTATCAGCATTTATTGAAATCAGTCTACAGCTTCTGTAATAAAACCAATGGTCTTTTGCGAATAATGTAACAACGTCACAAAAATTCCATCCTACCATGGAAAAGTAGCTGCAGGTAATTATTTCTTGACGCATTAATTGATTATCCTTTCAGGTCCTGTAATTCAATATGTCCAGTATATGTCAGCGTTCACTGCCTCATCTTCTGTGCAAAAAAAAGCCATCACAGCACATTAATCCAGACCACTTAATTCCAAGAGTGCAAATTGCATTCTTTCTGTATTGTTTCAAGTAAGTGGTTTCAAATGTAGACCTGACTGTTTCCACTTATGTGCTCTTTAAAGAGAATGACTCATCTTAAATACCTTCTTGAGTGAGGGGGGTGAGTGTAGGGGTGGGGGGAGGCAAATGTGTAAATACAATATGAAATGCAATACAAAATTGTTTGATGGGACAAGATTCTGCAATGCATAGTAGTAGTAGAAATAATGATATCAATAGTATTATTATTATTAATAATGATAATAATAATAATAATAATAATAATAGATTATAATAGATCAGATTTTTTACATTCATAGTGTGTTTACAACTGAAGAAATATATCATGCTGCTCCATGAGTATTTATAAAAGGCAGTTTCACAGAATACCCAATTTCCTCTCACCATCACAGATTTTAGGCTTATTTACATATGTTTTATATATTCTTTTAATTTTGGACCCTTGACGGATATACTTCCGATATCTTTCCAGGGGAGTGGGAAACTACGTTTGTAACTTGATTCTGTCATCATGCCTCATGTTTCTTATTAGTTTAAAAGTGATTTACTTATATTGGCTTTACTTTTAAAATTACCTTGTTATGTGATTCTCTTTTTGGCCAACCAATGGTTATGGACGAAAAGTAAGGTTTTTGATCGATGAAATACGGTTGGTACAAGGTTAATTACCATTACCAAATTAACATTTTCTTTGTGAGTAGATTATATACATATATGCATACATATATATATGTGCGTGTGTGTGTGTGTGGGTGTGTGTGTGTGTGTGTGTGTGTGTGTGTGTGTGTGTGTGTTTATACATTCAAACCTGTTATTTCTTCGATTGTTTTCAAATCCTGTATCACTCTTGTCGCAGTTTTATCACTTGACCTTTACACATAATAGTCAAACAACTGGTAAGAATGGAGTCCTGGTCTTTGCTGCCACATTTCATCTCATACTGAATGACGTGGCTGCAGTCTAATATAACCGTTTTTGTTCCTTTTCAACTGCCCTCCTATCCCTTTTGTCTTTTCGTCTCAGAACTCAGTATGAAGAGCATCGGCTGATGAACCGCAGTCGAAGAGTCAGCCAGAGACAACAGCCCACCCACCCCCACCACCACCTCAGCCCTACTCCCCGTTGTCCCTTGGTGATGTTACCCGCCATCCGCTGTGTTGACGAAAACACGGATTTACACATATTAATGAATAAGCCAGCGTGACACCTTGGGAGAGGTCTGAGAGGAATAAGAGAGAGGAGGCAGGCAAGGGGAGGAGTGAAAATAGAAGAGGAGGGGTTGAGTTCATTCAGTATCAATTTAGTTGGTATTCCTTTGGGAATATGCTAATATTTTTCTGAGTAACAACGTTCCCTCTCTGCCTCTGTATTTCGATCGCTCTCTCTTTGTGACCGCTGCACCTTGTTAGGGCTGTGGCCTCTTCCATCATACAGAAACAGGATGCAGTGGCTTCAGTTAGAGATGAAGACAAATAGGCAAATAATAAATAAATAAGTGAGGAAAAAAAGACAAGATGTACAGCTGCACTCTCTCTTAGCGAGCTAGTTTCACCTTTCCAACCCCCTCCTGTCTGTCGAGTGACGAGTTTGATTCCGTCGCATTCATACATCAGTGCGCCCGTGCAATGCTGACACCTCATCTCAGCCTCACAACTATGCCTACTGAGGTCTCTGCTTTGCATAGTGCCTAACCCTCCATCACCCCTTCCCTCCTCCTCCACCAACAAGCAGCCACCTCTTTTCGTCCTCGCTGCCTCCCTCCTCTTGTATATGTGACAGTCTGCCCATCTTTAAAGAAAGAAGGATAGAACAGGAAGGGGAGCTGAGTTTGGGTGGAGCGGGAATGAGGAGATTGCATGTGGCAATGATTCTTCATGTGGGCATGACTTTGTATGCACGAATGTACAAAGAGAACTTGTTTGCTAATTTATGCTGCGGCTATGACTCGTAATTTCATTGCTGCTCACTGACCTTTCGTAGCAGGTAATTTTTTTTTTTTTTTTTCATTGTTTACCACTCACTATGTGTAGCAAGAGTTAGCCCTATATTTTGAAGAAGTAAATAATCAGTATTGTAAACAAAAACACACAGCATATTTTTATCATCTCTTGGGGAAGTAATACTTGGCTATAATTATTTACAAGTTTTAAAATAGGAAATCATAGGAACCCCTTTTGGAAATAAATAGTTTGATCAATATTCCTTAAATGTTTTATATCCTGTGGGTATTTGATACACTGCTGATTTCTCAGCTTTTCCCACTTGCAAGGCATGTAGAGGTCTGTCATTTTTATCATCGGTACTCTTCAACTGTAAGTGACGGATTATAAAAGAAAAATCCAGAAAAAAACACATTGTATGATTTTTAAGTAATTAACTTGCATTTTATTTATGATAAGGTATTTGATACATCAGAAAAACAGAACTTAATATTTGGTACAGAAACCTTTGTTAGCAATTACAGCAATCAGACATTTCCTGTAGCTCTTGATCAGGCTTGTACACTCTGCAACCGGGATTTTGGCCCACTCCTCCATACGGATCTTCCCATAAGCCTTCAGGTCTGGATCCTTCAGGTCCATATTGCCCAGGGCAGTTGCTGAGCAATAAGGACTTTCAGCTCCCTCCAAATATTTTCTATTGGGCTCAGGTCTAGAGACTGGTGAGACCACTCCAGGACCTTGAGATGCTTCTAACAGAGCCACTTCTTAGTTGCCCTAGCTGTGTGATTTGGGTCGTTGTCATGCTGGAAGGCCACAATCTATATTCAAGGCTCCAACTGAGGGACGGAGGTTGCTGGCCAAGGTCTTGGAAAACATGGCCCTATCCATCCTCCCCTCAATATGGTTGAGTCGTCCTGTTCCCTTTGCAGAAAAGCATCCCAAAAGAATGATGTTTCCTCCTGCATGTTTCACAGTTGGGTTGGTGTTCTTGGGGGTTGTACTCATCCTTCTTCCTCCAAACACAATGAATGAAGTTAAGACCAAAAAGCTCTTTTTTTGTCTTGTCAGACCACATGACCTTCCTCCATTCCTCCTCTGGATCATCCAGATGGTCATTGGCAATCTTAAGACAAGCCTGGACATGTGCTGGCTTGAGAAGGGGGACCTTGTTTTCTTTGAGACTGTGGTCCCAGCTCTCTTCAGGTCATTGACCCGGTCCAGCCATGTAGTTTTGGGCTGATCCCTCATATTTCTCATGACCACTGATGCCCCCTGAGGTGAGATATTGGATGGAGCTCCAGACCAAAGGAGCTTGATCATTATCTTGAACTTCTTCCATTTTCTAATAAGTTGTTGCTTCTCGCCAAAAGTGCTTGCCAATTGTCCTGTAGCCAATCTCAGCCTCGTGCAGGTCTCTCGTCTTGGCCAGTGTGGAGAGGTCGCAGTTTGTTTGATCGAGTTTGTGGACAGCTGTCTTTTATACAGGTAAGAGTTCAAACTGGTGCAGTTAATACAGGTAATGAGTGGAGAACAAGAGGGCTTCTTAAAGGAGAACTAATAGATCTGGGACAACCGCAATTCTTACTTCTTGGTAGGTGATCAAATACTTATGTAATACAATAAAATGCCAATGAATTACTCAAAAATCATACAATGTTTTTTTCTGGATTTTTGTTTAAGATTCTGTCACTCAGTTGAAGAGTACCTATGATAAAAATTACAGACCTCTACAAGCTTTGCAAGTGGGAAAAGCAGCAGTGAATCAAATACTAAATATATCTTCTTCTTCTTCTCCTTTCGGCTTTTACCTTCAGGGGTCACTACAACGAATCAACTTGCTCCATCTTACCCTATTCTCTGTATCCTCTCTCACACCAACTACCTTCATATCCTCTCTGACTACGTCCTTAAATCATCTCCCTGGTTCCTCGAGACCTCCTGCCTAGCAGCTCCAATTCCAGCATGTGTCTACGAATACATCCCTCCTCATGACCGAACCATCTCCGTCTAGCTTCTCTGACCTTCTCTCCGAAACCTCTAACACGTGCTGCTCTTCTGACTGAATCATTCCTGATCCAATCCATCCTGGTCACTCCCAAAGAGAACCATAGCATCTTAATCTCTGCGACCTCTAGCTCTGCCACCTGTCTTTTTGTCATTGTAACTGTTTCTGGACCATACAGTATCGCTGGTCCCACCACTGTCTTGTGCATCTTTCCTTTCATTCTGGCTAATAGTCTTCCACGCATTGTACACATGACACTTTTCTTCACCCATTCCAACTTGCTTGAACCCATCTCTTCACCTCTTTTCCACAGTCTCCATTGCTCTGGACTGTTGACCCCAAGTACCTGAAATCCTCCAACTCTTTGATATCCTCTCCCTGTAGCCTCACCGTTCCACCGAGTTCCCCTCATTCACACATATACCGTGTCTTGCTGCTGTCTGTCTCTTACTTTCATTCCTCTCCTTTCCAGAGCACACCTCCACCTCTCTAGATTTTCCTCAACCTGTTCTCTGTTCTCACTACAGATCACAATGTCATCTGCAAACATCATGATCCATGGAGATTCCTGTCTAACCTCATCTTTCACCCTGTCCATCACCACTGCGGAAAAAGAAGGGGCTCACAGCTAATCCCTCTGTTACCCCTACAGCACACACTACCACTGTCTCACAGCTAGCATACAGGTCCTGCACCAGTCTAACATATTTCTCTGCCACTCCAGATTTTGTCATACAATTTCAGAGCTCCTCTTTTGGCTCCCTGTCATATGCTTTTTTCTAGGTCAACAAAAACACTATGCGGCTCCCTCTGGCTTTCTCTGTACTTCTCTACATTCTCAAAGCAAATACTGCATCTGTAGTACTCTTTCTAGGCATGAAGCCATACAGCTGTTCACAAATTCTGGCTTCTGCTCTCAATCTAGTCTCAGTCTCACACCTCCACAGGTATATCATCAGGACCTACTGCCTTTCCACTCTTCATGCTCTTCAATGCTTGCCTTACTTCACTTTTACTAATCTCTGCTACTTTGTGGTCAACAATAGTTATCTCTTCTTCCAGAACTTCTCCTCCTCAAACTCACATCCCACCTGCAGGGCATAGCCACTAACAAAGTTGAGCGTCACACCTTCAAATTTCCAGTTTCAGACATAAGTCTATCTGACATTCTTTTCACCTGCAGAACATTCCTAACAAACCCCTCCTTCAAGATAACTCCTACTCCATTTTTCTTCTTGTCAGTACCATGATGATATAACTTGAAGCCTGCTCCTAAGCTTCTAGCCTTACTTCCTTTCCACCTGGTCCTCTGGACACACAGTATATCCACTTTCTTTCTCTGCATCATGTCAACTCTCTACCTTTTCCTGTCATATTCCCGATATTCAAAGTCCTAACTCTCAGTCTCAGACTCTTGACTTTCCTCTTCTCTCTCTGTTTCCGAACACGCTTCCCTCCACTCCTTTTTTGACCTACAGTATCCTAGTTTTCATTGGTTCCCTGTAGGTCATCAGTACCAACGGCGGTCATGTTAAGCCAGGCCTTGACCGATAAAGTTTCATCTGGTTTTTATGTCTGATTCGCATGTTTGGTTTTGGCAAAATTTTTGCGCCGTATGCCCTTCCTGACGCAACCCTCTGCATTTATTATGTCTTGTGACCGGCTCAGGGAGATACTGGCCCATGCTGCCCTGAGGCTGCATTATATATATATATATATATATATATATATAACAAAAAAAAAAGAAAAAAAAGAGAAAAAGTTTATATATATATATATATATATATAAACTTTTTCTTTTTTTTCTTTTTTGCTATTTTTGCTTCTTATATGATTATACTTGCTTTTCTGATGCTGCTGGCTGGAAGAACAAGGTATCACATAGGCACCAAGACTAATGACACATATTGACACCTTTTTTCCCTTCTTTTTCTGTGTGTAGTATTTGTGTAGGTGTGTGTAACAGTGAAAAGGGGGATAGGAGAGAAAGAAAGGCGTGTGAATGTCACTTTGAACTGTCACACTGTTGCACCACGGTCTAGATCACACACACACACTCATACACACTCACACACACACACACACACATGTCCTAATGAGACAGAGAGGGGCTTCCGCAGTGCCAACCCAGGGGCCAAGGTGGGAGAGACACTTCTCTCCCTATACCCACTGTAAACACCCCCCCCCCCCCCCCCCCAACCCCAGACACAGACACCGAGGCCTCTCAGGGCCTGACAGGCTTAAATAAATCAGGCTTTCGACACTCCTCCACCCTCCCCACCTCTCCATCCCTGCTGCCCCTCCTCTCACCACCTGGGGTGGGAGGAGAGCGCTAATTTTCTTCACGGAGAAATGAAGGGGAGGGACACAGTGATGGCAAAAGGATGAGTGTGTGTGTGTGTGGGGGGGGTGTAGGTGTATGGGTGTGTGGGTATGCATGTGTGCCTGTGTGTGTGGAGTTGATGGCGTGTTTACCCAGACTTCTGAACACCTGCTTGAAGAAGTGATAATCCTTGTGATGAAAAGGAATTGTGTTTATAAATGTGACAATAAGACTGGTACATAATCATGACTTTGACTTCTGAGATGTATTGACCATTAGTCTTGCACTGAGCAATAAATTTTACACAAATGATGGTTTAATTACCTGACAATGAGGAGTTAGAAAAATCCAAAATGGTGTTCATTTGAAACAAATAAATAAATCACCTCTGCTGTCATCGATCAAGACAACTATTTTGTTTTGCGCATTCTAATAGCTTGAAACCTACAGGCATGTATTCTAGTGAGAGGCAATAAAGTTACAAGCATCTTTTTGTATATATTTTTTTTTAAGTCTCAAATATTACAATACGGATACTCCTCTCTTTTAGACTCAAAGTGCAGAGAAGAAAAAAAAAGAGATGTTTTTGCCCCAGAGGTAGCAGCTGATATAGTTGGATAATATAATATTGCAGTCTGTGTAAAGGGACAGCCAAAATTATCAAAATATCGCTTTTGGATTTGCTTGCTGAGACTTGGATGGGGAACACAAGGAATGCTGATAAATTCACATACTGGAGTGGGAAAACGCTGGCTTCCTCTGGTTCTGTGTATATGAACAAAGTGCCACAGTGTTGGGGTTGTTGTTGTTGTTGCCGAATCCCTTTGTAAAAGGAAAAGGAGCTTCTGTCTCATTGCAAGACACAAAATCATTCAAGGAAAAGAAAACCCATCATAGTACATATGAACAGAGCATTTTATGGAAAAGATGGATGCTGGAATTGGAGCTGCCAGGCAGGAGGTCAAGAGGAAGAGAAGATATATGGACATAGTGAGAGAGGATATGAAGTTAGTTTGTGTGAGAGGAGGATACAGGGAATAGGTTAGATGGAAAAGGTTGATTAGCTGTGGAAACCCCTGAAGGGAAAAGCCAAAAGGAGAAGAGCAAGATTTTATGGAATGACTTGTGTCTCTAAACCACTGCAATGATGCAATTAGAAATCTTGTGATAAAGTCAACAAATACTTTGTTCAGTGGTGGAACTGATAATTCTCTCCTCACACATAGTGGAGCTTTACTTAATGGCACCATTTATTTAATGGTTGCCTGGTCTAGATGTTAAAATCCCTTGAATAATCAGCACAATGCTGGTGTTAGAGGTGTCTTCTTTGATGGGATTTGAGGCCGGAATGGTGAACGCCAAAAATTGCTGCTGGTGAAACTTACCTACCTTCAAGGGTACCAGTGGAAATTGGGCTACTCTGGGTCAAGGAAGAGAAGACAAGAGAAAAGCAGATGGAAAAAAAAGAATGCTGAGATTTGGTCAACATGCTGAAAGAAAAGGTGGATATACTGTGTCCAGGAAGACCAGTTGGAGAGGTAATTTAAGGTCTCATGGTCTTAAAAAAAAGAGAAATGGAGTGGAGGTGATATTGATGGAGCAGTGGGTAAGGACTGTTTGGTGGGATGAGAGTTGGAAGACGAAGAAAAATTCTGAAGTGAGTCAAATGAAGTGATCCAGAATCTTCAAGGGTAAAGGAGTGCTGACCGCTGATGGCTTACATGGACATGTTGGTGCAGGCCATAGCAGTAATTAAGAAGTGATGGGCAGGTTTAGTATCCAGGATAGGAACCCAGAGGGACAGATGCTGGGGGAGTTTGCAACACTTTGGGTGACACTGGTTTTGGATATGTCCTCTTGGATGGTGTTTGAAATGTTTGAGATGTTTAGGTTGGGTTGGATTGGGAGATGACCACCGTCCAATGCAACGCATCATCAGCCGTGCACCCCTTCCTCTTGGGTGTTTCAGCCTTTTATCACAATACACCAAAGGTGAGGCTGGCCCACCACAGGCTGATCAGACCTGGGTGTGTGTCACTGTGTTTCTGACATTTTTTTCAGTGACATTTATGGTTAGTTTGACAAAACATAGATATACATTTCGAAGTCTGTATCTTGGACAAATTAATCACACAGCCACAACCTGTATTATGTTTAAGTAAAATAAAAATAAATCAATTTAAAATCAATTTAATTGTTTAATTGGAAATAATACTGTTGCTTGTGTTGGCCATCCGAACCATTTCCCTGACAGAATTTTTAGGTGACACTGAATTTGATCTAATATTGTCACTGAAGTGAGTTTTTTTTTATGAATGTTTTTTTGTGGAATCAAACACTTAATTTCCTATACTGAAGCCACATTACCTATTGCCCTTTTTTAAGATATTGTACATCGTTGATCCAAGGATTATGTGTGTCCACTATGAAACCATTCAAGTTGATTTTTCTATTGATGGTGTTTTTACAGTGCAGACACAATGTTCTGATAAGCCACAGAAACATTAGATTTTATACAAAAGATTCTGCATACAACTTAATCACTTTATGACTCTGTTTCATAGTTCAACATATTAATTTGAAAACCTTTACTGTCTTGCTGCTACACGTAATTTTCCTGTTCCTGCGGGGGTGGGGTGACGGGATGGGGTAAGGGTCAACAAGCAATGTTGATGCTAACACAGCTCCACAGCTATTTGGTGCAGAAGACTCATTGAAATACAATTTTCCATCCTGTTAAAGTGGCCTCTGGGGCTAATTATCCCATTGGCTTGATTCAGATATCACACGGTGAGAGAAAGGTTTTAGGGGGGTGGCTGGTGAGGCGGCATTAGGCAAGGGCAAAGACTGAAGGGGGCGGGGTTAAGGGACTGTTCACAGCCAGGTGTGTGATACTTGTTTCTCTTGGACCTCATTGACACCCCAACCTTTGCCTCACTGACTTTCTTTTCTTTTTATTTTCTCTTATTTATTGTGGGAAAGAGCTTGACTTCTCTCCAACTCTGAGCTGGAAGCCTCCCAGGACAACCACAGTCATCCACTAGTGGCCAAAGAACAGCTTTACTGCAAAACACAAGGCATAGTCTGAAATGGACACAAACAAAACCCATCTGTGTATATTTGCATGACAGTAAAGACAATGACTGTTTCAGATTTTTTAATTGAAAGGAAGATATGGGCCCCTCATGGCAACCCATCTGTTCAAAACTGATGTCTGAACGACAGTTGCCCTCTCATCTCCATTGACGAACAAGCGTGAGATTCTCAAGCCTTATTTAGTTTCTTTCAGGTAATTGAAACGTGAGGCAGACACACGGGTTGATTACGATAAAGGGACCTTATAAACAACAGACTATGTTTATTGTTGTAATCATGTGGGATGATTTATTATTTTCCTTTCTTTCCTAGACTTTAAAATCTTCAAACTCTTGCCATCAGCATTAAATCAGTAGAACACACAACAGAGGGAGGATAGACAGGATCCTTGTGTTGGACAGGTGGGGTAAAGCAGGATGAGGGCCATCAGGGAATCTGTCTCTGGTCGCTCTAAGTACAGTATGGATGGATGATTAGGATAAAAGAAAAACTGCAGACAGATGGTCATGGTGTTGAAGAGAAGATAGACGGGCAGCGGGTCGGAATGCAGGAAGTACACAGGATGAATACAACTACTTAAGTTGAAATTAGAAAAAAAAAAATGCTTGCATTATTGTTTCCATTATCTGTCTGTCATCTAACTACAGATTTTGCATTTGAGAGAAGAAAGGAGGGATTGACGGGAGAAGAGGACAAGGATGAAGGGGCTGGGGGGAAGGAGACATAGGGAGGATAGGAAAAAGAATGGAGAGTGGGGAAGAGTGGGGGGAAAAAAGATGTGAAATTAATCTTTTGTGCCCAGCCTTACACAGCTAGAGACATGCTCAGACAAAAGCCCAGACCTGGAGAAGCTGCCTGGGTGTGATTGATGAATAAAGTAAAGGTGTCAGAAGTGTATTATGTAAATTAGCTGAGGCGGGGACCATTTCGGTGGCGAATGAAAGAGCAGGACGAACAGGAGTATGAATGTGTGTAGGAGAGGAAGTGTGTGTGTGTGTGTGTGTGTGTGTGTGTGTGAGAGTGAATATGAATGTGAATGTGAGTGTGTGTGTGTGTTTATATGTGAGTGTGAACATCCCTGTGCGCCACAGCAATGCCATCTTTCATCTCTGAGACAACCTGGGACGACAGTCTCTGCCATGTTTGCCAGTTTGAACCTGAGGGAGCGGATGAACTGAGAGATAAGAGGATGGACGAATGAATTGTACCTGAACGGCAAAGGTCCATGATAGGGAGCCAAAAAAGATGGGGACATTTTTAATTAATGTAACTCTTCTAATTGACAGGGTGGGATGTCTTTTGCCACTCACTCCCTTCTCCATTCTCTATAGTAAATGTCTACAGTTACATTTCCCTCCACCACTCTATTTCTCACTAGGGAATACAGTCATTTCAGTCAAAGTCATAAAGACTGCCATAAAGAGTCTGTTTGATTCCCACTGACAGTTTACAGGCTCTGGGAGGGCAGACTGAGATGTTGTGAGGAGAGGCAGAGTGTGTTTCTGCCAATGATGTTATGAACAACAGCAAGCTTGAAGTCTTTTGTGGTACAGTGTATGATTTGAATTAGGTATCGAGCTGTGATATCGGAGAGGGAATGAGTGAGATGGGCATAAATTTTGACAATGGGCATACTTTCCCCTGGCCTCCAAATACATACATGTGCCACCTCTGGACCCAGATGGCACGTTTCAACCTTCGCCATCACTTTTAATTGCCTGACAAAAACAATCCATCATGCATTTACCCACACAGAGCAATATAAAACAGGTTAAGGGAAACTGATGGCATCCTCTGCTTTAATTCTTACCTTGATTGGCATCTCCCCATGATTGCAACAGACAAAGATGTATAGGGTTACCCCAAAGCCATGGATACGCTAATTGCCGATGGTTGTTGTTTGCCAAAGCATTGTTTTGGGGGGCTAGCTGAAGTGCTAGCCTTCTTTTTCTTCCCCTCTCCTTTGTGTGTCTGTGTGGAAAGGCTGCTGAGAAAGCTGTTTTCATCAGAGCAGCAGCACCCAGTTATTAACGGGTTCATAAGTAAGCCCAGTCCCAGGCTATTTCTCTGTGTTAGTATTTATTAAGAGTCCACAAAGAGAAGCCAGGGCACATCGCCATAATGAATGAAAGAACGCTGTGTAATTGAGCCTTATTAGGCCGCAGTCAGAAGAGAAGGAGAGGAAAATAGGGCAGCTGGGCTGAGAAGAAAGGGATGTGACGAGAAAGAGACTTGTATTGTCAAAACCTTTTCCGCTCCCATGCTTCTGTTTATTAATTTCGTCATTGAGGCACGAGGCGGAGTAATTTTCAGATCACTTCCACTACACTGCTTCCCATATTTGCAGTGTAAGTATGAATGACAGTCAGTTCCGTGAGTTGTGCCGTACACTGTAGTAAACACTGGCAAACATGCTAGTCTGCCTCTTTCCCGGGCATCGCCACTATGTTGAGAATGTGGTCATTGACAGAGTTTAACTGTTCATTCAGCAGTGGGAGTTGTACAGTCTGAGTCCACCTGTAACTTCATTGTTGCAAAATAAACGTTTCCCACTCCGGTGGATATCAGTCAAATTTCCAGGAATCCAAAAATCATTTTTGTTAATTGTCAGAACAGTTGACAAACCGAGACAATTTGAATATTTATGGTTTTAACAAATCAGGTTGACTCCTAGCAAGGTTGTTTTATGGGGTTTTTTTGGAAGCTACCTTACATTTTAATTGGTCCAGGCTAGAGTTCAAGAAAGCTGCCTCATCAGTTTATTTTCATGGGACATTTCTACTACATTTTGGAGCATTAGATTATTAAAACAAAAGACATAAATCTTCTGCAAGTAATGTATCCATTTTCTCTTTTGCTTTAGGATACCTAAAAATAGAAGAGAATGGTAAATATGAAAACTCAAAGGTTAGATGCAACTGATGCAGGAAGGACGTTTTGAGGGACTTTACCTAAAAAGCTTTAAGTTTTGAGAAAGCCTCATGGTGAAGCTATGTAAAGCAGTTTGTTTGAATTATGATATGTTTTATCTTATAATAACAGTATCTCCATAGATCAAGATGAGCCCCTCCAGATAAACAACCACTGCACCATTGGATAGTCCAATAGGTCACCTACACCTGGAGGACAAGGGCCACCCCCTTGATGACAGCCGTGTCCGCATTCTGGCAAGAGAAGACAGATGATTTCAGAGAGGAGTCAAAGAAGCCATCTTTGTCAAAACTGGAAAATACATGTCTCTATGTCTCCAAACACTGTACTATCCATCCTAAGTCAGATCAACACACACATGCACATACACATACCAATACTCACAAGATCAATCTGGACCCTGCAAACCACCTGAGAGATCCACAACCAAAACTGGACCCTTTTTACCTTTTAGCTGCCCAATTGGCTATTAAATCCTAACTCAGGTGAGTTCCTGGGATCTGCACCTTATGTCCCCCCCAAATGATGCCCATATGAACACAATTATCTGCTAAACAACTCTTTCATCAACACAACCAGCAATCTCAATTTAAACCTTTGTCCAAACCTAGCAGTGACATAACAAAAGCTCCCCATGGTTGAGTAGAACTGAACCCTCTCGCATAAGTCTTCAAGGGAAAAGTCAAGTCTGGTTGCCATGACAATAGTTGACAAGGATCAACCATGACCTGGTTGAACATGATAACTGAGATTCTCCATAGACTAATAATGCTTTTTTGTTTATGAGGGTCCTGCAGAGTACATCAGTACAGATGGAAAATGTTCCTTTGTTTTCAGGTCTTGCTCATAAAGGTCCCTTTTTTTGATGTGATGAATGTCCATGTGTAAAACAAGAACAGATGAAGTATGAGCAAAATGTTGTTTTTTTTTGTTTGTCTTAAACTAGAACCCTTGGTCTTTTGATATTGCATGTTTAGATATTCAGAGAAATGAATATTCTGTGGATGTGGGTGGATAAGATTGCTTTGTCTCGGAGACTGGCAGAAAGAGAATTAAAAAAAAAAATGGCTTAATTTACATTTTATTGCAACAAACAGCCTAAAGCATAAACTGTGATCATTCTGATGTCCTGTCATCATTCCGAGGTTGTTGCTATCATGTCAGCTATGGCTGCCCACACTTGATCATCAGTGTAACCACTCTGAGCTGGCTGTGGCATTATTTTTGTATGAGAGGAACGGTGGCGCCCAGCTAGGCGGAGGCACCACTATTGGTGTGGCATGGTGCCGGAGTTAGCCACCAAGTGCTATGCTGAAAGTTCAAATTAATTTAAACTCTTACCTCACTGAAGCCTGAGGTAAACAGCTAAACAGATAACAGCTGTACATGAACAGAAGAAACATCTTCTGAGATGGAACACGGACAAGGAAAAGACTCACGGTACTGAAAAGTCACCACGAGTAGAGACTAAAGACAGTGTCTATGTGTCTTTCTATCTGTTAAACCGTGGTGTAAAAATATTAGTTTTTAAAATGCACAAATGAATAAATCATAATTGCATTCCCAGACCAATTCCATGCATCTTTTTAAGGACTGAGCAGTTCTTTCAGAAAAGAGGAGAGAATGGACAGAGCTAGCTTCCCACTGCATAATCTGACCAAAGTAAAGGATACGGCATAGCCCCGGGTTTTACCACTGTCCACATAACTGCACTGCAGTTATAAGTCTCCAGACAATGAGACTGTGAGAACTGATTGTCTGGTACAGTGAGGCTAATGTTGTAGTTCAAGGATCCCCAAACTTATCATTTAGTGTTCCTTAAAATTTTAAATGATTGAATGATCTCAGCTGGAAATCCAGTCTGGAAGAAATTGTCAGACATCTGGTGGGCTGCAAACTTTATAGTTGCTTTCCATGTTGCCCAGAAACTATATGTACTTCCACTATGTTTTTCACAATATTAAAAATCTTTGTAAAGTTAAACCCCCCATTAATCTTAACTTTAAAATGTATTTTCACACTGTAGTCAAGCTCCATGAGAAATCATACATTTATTACATTTTTGGTCAAAGATATATCATGAAATGTCAAGGTGAAGATGTAGATCGGTGCTTCTTTTTTTTAATGCAAAAGTAGGGCACCAAAGTAAAATACACAATTCTGAGTAATCATATCAGATATGATGTATTTTCACTCAAGCTAAAGTTTTGATATCCTTTTGAATGCCTATTTATATATGACTGGGCCTGCAGACTGAACAATAGGTTCTTGCTCTCTCAGCCTGGTTCCAAGTTATTTAAAAAAGGCTGAGCAAGTCATATTCTCTCATTTGGTTATTCTTCAAGTCCTCAATTTATTTTAAAATGCTTATTTACATACATGTTACCAACTGCACCAGAACCATGTACTCTGTGAATTATTGTAAAATGTAAAAAAAAAAAAAAAAATCTCAGCTTCAAAAGTCCCTCATCAGTTTAGCACTATTTCACTCTTCTTCACTTTCTCTCCCCCTCACTGCATGCCTCTTCAATCCCTCTGCCTCACTATTTCTCATCCTCTCTCTAATTCTCTTTCTCATTTGCTCCCTCTTTCTTCTTCCACACACAGGAACTGTCATTATATGGTATGGCATATCAGTTCACGGCATACATATGAGCCTCTCGCTTCCTCTCTGTCTCTTTCATGTTTCCCTGGCAGTCATACATTACGTCGGAGAGACAATACCTCCTCCAGATAATGCCATAAATGAGGGAATTTACATACATATGCTCATATGCAACCTGCAGCCTCTCGTATCAGCCACACTCAACACAAGCTGGATTTGAGCATTTCTCTGTGTGTGTGTGTGTGTGTGTGTGTGTGTGTGTGTGTATGTGTGTGTGTGTGTGTGTGTGTGTGAAGTGGCGCTCCAGTGGGACCATCATTAGAGTGGATCTAGACTAATGACACAGGAAACTGATTCACACTGAGAGAACTTCTGTGGAGACCACACACACACACACACACACACACACACACTCACACACACACACACACACACACAAATACACACATACACTCACCCTCACAACTGGCACACAGCCTATAACATTCTAGCTGAAAGCAAGGAAAAGTAGGATTAGATCTTTCCGCCACAAAATACTTTGACCAAATTATTTACTAATTTAACTGATCAGTAATCCTTCACATTTTATCCCGGCAAAAACTAAAAAACTTACTGCATGTTGAAGATACTGTACACACACCTTCCTTCTCTCACACACAAAATGGCACCGGTGTCAGAGGAAGTTTAGTCTACGACTACATTGAGGGTGGCAGACCAGGGTTTGTCTTTGTTTTTTTTTGTTATTGTTTTTTCTCATTTCACAAGATAAGTTTTTGGAGTACAGAGCCGAGTAAGTAAGATATGACAGGTCAACATTGTGCTTTTTTTTTCCTCATTTAGGTTTTGTCAAATGACCTCTCTTTCCATTTGGGTGAGGCTACATTACTGTTTTACAGATCACATTGGTAGTTGAAGATGATAAATGATTTTCAACAATTTCTATAACTTGACATGATAACAAATATATTTAAACAGCAATGATGAGGCGTTCATGTGGAAGTGAACAACAGTCTGTTCAAAAGGTGCAATTATGAATGTATGATAAAATGTGTGAAGGCCAAATCATGTTTTGCCATTCCTTCAAAATCAGTGTTGAGTCACTATGGTCCCCTTTATTTAGATTCTAAATGTCACCCACATCTCTGCTACTTATTTGGATCACATTGACACCAAAGAACATTTGTTATTAGGGACCCTGTGACTTTTGTTGGCCTGCCAAAAGAAGAAGCGCCTCAGGGGGCTGAGAAATGGACCAATGACTTGAGCTGTATTTGTGATTAAAAAGAATACAATCTTGAAATGCTTTACATACACAGTGCAGTGAAATAACTCAGTGTAAATAAAACTAACTTGACTTAACGATGCTCGATTGCCTAACAGGCGGTTGCTTTCAGGGTCTGAAGAACCAGACTAAACATTTTGTTTGGGCAAAGGGCCCATCATGTGTTAGACACCTGTGCTCCAAGACACTGTTCCATGAGTGCACGCATCCAAAACCTCATGTGATTTTGTTTAGAAGTTATACTGAATTCTGTTCACAGCCATTCCCAAACTGAAGTTTCCAACCATGAGAAAAAATGGAACAGATGTTTGTTAGAGCACAAAACAATCACTTCTGGAAATTATATAGTCCTATCTCCCTCAACTGCTGCTGAACATGGGCAGAACCAGTGAATTAGCTTGGAGACTAATAGTGCCAGTGTTTACTTAATATTGTCTCGGACTGAACAGAGCTTGTTTGACAGACCTCTATTAGGGATTGACCACCATGGGATTTCCAAAGCTGTTGTTCAATTTTTTTTAATTCATATATCGTCAGTGTTTGCTCCTAACACAATACAATCTGTTGATACATTAATTTTGTCTCCTATTAATTTTTACCCTGTTTCTTGTTTGTTTTGGTTATTTTTCTCCCAGTTTGACCAATCAAATATCATTTTTTCCTAATTCATTGATTTTCATGTGGATATGAACCGATGGTGTCAAATAGGACCATTCAAATTCATTGTTCTGCTTTGTTCTCAATTAGGAAACAAATTACTTCATTAAAATGCAAGGAAGGTCATTAGGCATTTTGAAATTAGGCAAGAGAAACTTTCTCCAAATGTCTAAAGCAACCGCAATAATAAGACACCAACTGTCAGTGAAGGTTCTTCCCATTTCTCTTTTTCCATCGAACTATTCTCTTTATTGTTTACTTTTTAATTAATCGCGTCGGTTCATTCTAAACATGTCAGAATAAATACATTTTCACCTCGCTGAAGTCGTCCTGCCGCTCTGTGTTATTAATGCTGCAGAGAATTCAGCCACTGTTTGCAAATAATATGCTCAAATTGAATCATTGTTGCATGAATATATGCAAAATATTCATTTCAGGCAGCGTGAGGGTTGAGTGCTTTTAAATTGGAGAGATCATTCATGGCTTCACCTTTTCAGGCGAGATAAAGTCGTTTGCAGTAACATTACAATGTCAGAGAGGGGGAGGGGAAGGGGGGTGAAAAATAGGGATGAGCGAAGGAAAAGGTGAAATAATGACAAGACAAAAGCAGCGTGAGTCAATAAAGGCTACAAAATCCAGAGTGAAGGACAGCATGGGAATAAGACAAAGGAACAATAACAGAGTGAAATAAAAGGTAATTCTGTCTCTCTGTCTTGTACCATCACTTCGCAAGCATCACAAATCAAGGATCAGTTTGCATGTGGTGTGTGTGTGTGTGTGTGTGTGTGTGTGTGTGTGTGTGTGTGTGTGTGTGTGTGTGTGTGGAGGGGGGGGGCATTTGCATGCATGCATGTGTGTGTATTTGTGTGGTTGTGTGTGTGTGCCTCCCTCTGATATTAAAGGTTGCTGGTGCTAATAAACCTGGGAAGTGATAACATTTCAACTAGAAAGCACTGAGGTGTGAAAAAAATACATTAAAAAATGATAGTACACACATATTCAGAAGAAAAATCTTCCCCTGAAATGAATTTTCATGTTACATACAAAAGACAATGCTATAAAAGCAAACCTTTCCCCCCAAAAAGAATCACAGAAAACCATCTGACATGAAAATCCTACAGATATGTTTTTGCCACCGAAAGATGATTTTATATGATGTGTATCCAAAACCTAAACACTAGAATTAATGTAATGGAGTAATAGAAGCTTCGACACAAGTATAACATCATGTGAAGCAATACAGTTCCCTGAGGTCATACCTTATGTTGGATATTTTAAATCTGGTTTGTGAAGTTTTTACAGTAGGTTTAATGCATATTAATCGAAAACAACATCTCTATGATACCTTTAGTTGACTGAATGCTGCAGTGACTGTGTTTCCTCAAATTCCATTCAATTGACGTGCTCATAAACCCTATCCTGTTTAGATGCATACTAGCAATGACAGAAGATAGCATCAACAGTTCAGTGAAAGTACAAGAATAAATTAAGGAACCTGAAAAAGAAAGTGAAAGTCCAGCAAACTTAAAAGGTATACAAGACATATATCCTCTGTGTATTACTGATTTGTCACAAAGCTATCCTCCACCAGAAAGACCTAATTTCTGAGAAAAAAAGTCATTAAGCAAACCTAGAGACCCACTGAAAGGCTCCACCAAACCAAACTGAAGGACCCATTTCTTAACCAACAGACCATCAGATTACCGTGTATACAATTTGCATCTTAAGAGGTTTTCCCTCACACTCTCTTTTTGCACCCTGCCTACTAGCACACATTTAAAAGTTTCTATGTCCTGTATCTAATAGGGGCTGAAAAACTAATATCCAAAAGCAAATATTATTCTCTACCCCACCTCTGTGCCACCCTCTTTCTCTCTCTTGGTGCAGATTAACAAGTCAAAAGGCAGCGTAATCACCAACAGAATCAAATTCTTGCGTTATGAATGTTGATGCTGTGCTCTCGCTGATATTTTATGGTAATAAAATAAAAATGTAAAGTTGAGAATAACAATTCTTTTTTTTTGTAATGTAATGTAATGTAAAAGGTAAGCTGAAGCGTAAAAGAGGGAGGTGGGTTTCGAGGGGTTGAGTTGGTGGGGGGTTCATCACATGGCATGGACCTCGCCGATGGATAGGCTGTCGCTAGGAGACAGAGGCAGGGAATGGACCAGTGGCAATGATGTATTAACTGGCGAAGGTGGCTGACAGTAATCTTTGTCACTAGATGCAGTGGCTGTCTAAGTCCTGTCATTTTATGCATCTCATGCAAAACAGATGTACCCGGATACTACAGGCTCAGGGAGAGGGAAAGGAAGAGGGTGAGGGAGAGGGAGATTCAGCCAGGGTGGAGGATGAAAGACTTGGGTAGTAGATGGGGGTTGGGATGCAAAAAAAAATCATTATACAGCTAGAGGTTGGAAGGGTTGTCACAAAGAATTTCATTATTTTTCATCCTGTATCAGGAGGTTGGATTGTGTAGATATTTCATTATTTCTTTATTTATTTTTAACCACCATAAGCCTTGAAATAATTTGGGAAGTTTCTGGGAAAAGAAGTCTCCCCCCCCCCCCCTCATTACCCAGAGTCCAGGGCAGAGGTGCTCAATCACCCCAGCTGAAGGAAACGCTTACATGTAGAAACGCACTCTGTTACTGCTGCCGCCTCCTCCTCCTCCTTCCTCCTGTCCTTCCCTCTGTTCTCCATCCTCTGCTGCTCCCTTCCCTAGTTCTATCGGAACCATTTACCTTTCTACTCACTTCTTCATCTCAATTCTCGGTTTGATTTCTACTCCTTTCCCCTCCTCATCACCACTGACCTTTGAGATCTGTTTTTATATTCTTTGACATTCTGCCCCCATTGCTTCACTGAGAACACTTTTATGGCCTTTTTTCTTGATCTTTCCATCACCTCCTCCCACCAATTATTTATAACAATCGAATCTGTTGGGGTTAACACTCCGATATGAAGTCAATATCAACAAGTTAGATTGTTTTCACACTCCATATCAATAAGGTTCACATTATCATAGAGTTGAGGTAAAATGAGTAAATACAAACTCCTTTTGTGCGAGCTGAGTCAAAATCTCTTGACTTGGAAGTAGTTTAACTTCCGTCAATAATGTATGATCAAAAGCACCAAGACGTGTTTGAAAAAAAAAAAAATGATTGGAGCAGAATAAGAGAGTGTTTGCACCAATATGTCATTGAAAGAGGTTCAGCGACAATATTGTTCCAACATTTCCAGCATTATTAGTTGACTGACATGAATGGGTGGTTCTGAGCCATCCAATTTTGCTAATTGACTATAAAGCAATTCGCTATCACCAGGTGAAAAGCTCTGGAGAGTGATCGGAGTAGAGCTGCTGATCCTTCATGCTTCTAAGACTCAATGTTGTTTCTTTCACAATAAGATGGTTTGACAAGAGGATAACATTTCCACATTCGAATTATAGCTTTAAAATCTCAGTCTTTATTCCACTGACTACATTTAAACCTTTGAAGTTTTATGCTACTGATAAATATAACAAATAACACTCAACCAATGATATAGAAAAGATTGAAAGAACAAAACAAGAAGTCATCAATCACAAATGTAATGCATTATGTTTGCTAAGATCGCTTGAGAGAAAATGTCATACCTGTATTAACTTATGTTTCTATATGTTTCTTAGGGCGGCATTGATTCGATTCCCGGCTCCTCCAGGTGTGTCGGAGTGTTGTTGAGCAAGACACTGAACCCCCAACTGCTCTCCTGGCACTAGTGGATGGCAACTCATGGTTCATCCATGATGGGTTAATTGCAGAAATTGAATTTCCAAAAGAGGGATTAATAAAGGATAAATTATTATAATTCAGGTCCAGACTTACTGCTCCTTTAGGTTTTGTTTTGTTCAACATCCTAGAATGAATAGAGAATATTGGGCAAGTTTGGATTGCTAGGTTCATCTGCTTTTTATTTTATCTTTGCAATTGATGGTTGGTTGCACTTCATGTCTCAACCTGAAGCGTCAATGTTGTGGGACTGTTGGGATATAAAAGAGCAACTCAGTCAGAATGTGCAGGGTTATTGTTATCAAAATTTATTTGTAGAGGAAAGACACCTATGACATAATCCTCTATCTACTCATTTGCTGTGAAAATTGTTGACGAATGAAGACAAAATTCAAGGATTTTAAAGTTGAACATGTAGTAATGTGTTGTTATTACCAATGCATAGCATGGGTTGAAAAGTCAGGGTTTTTTGAAAGGTTTGCCATATTTCAAAAATCATTTACAAGTTATTTTCAATGATTTGGGGATATATTTTTTTTTACATACCTTCAGTTTGCATATCATTGAAAAATGTACTGAAGATTTGAGTTCAAGTAAGGGTGAACCCTACCGCTCTAAGATTTTGCATATTATATATATTTATTACTATTGTAGTTCATTGGATTCTAAAAGCAATTTCATTGTTCTTCAGTTGAGTTGATTGGACTGTGTAGAAGTTAGACTGCTTTGGACATAGTTACGTAAATGTTTGCCGGTTAAAATCTTAACTGGCATAGCTATACACCTGATCTCTATTTCATTTTTTTTTTTTAAGTGATAGAACAAACAAATTGTCCACTATGTCTGTTCTAGTTGTCTCAGCATATCAGCTATTTAAAGGGTTGAATTGCAAGGGTTTGAAAACTTCACTTTCCTTAATAAAGTTCCATTTAATTATGTGCTATATAATGTCCAGGTACACCAACTGGTTTTAATACACATTACAACAGCATGCAGTCTGATATACTGGCCTCACACTCACACTTGAGACACATAGGCCATTCCAAGTCAACTGCATAAAGTACACTACTTATATTTTACTCTTTTTCACGCTAAAGCGACACTGTTGCCTTAACTTAATTGCACATCTATTTGCTGCTGAAAAGCACATCTCATATTAACGACAGTATACATAGTGCATGTAGACAGCAGCAGAAGGACGATATCTTTTTATCTTCCTGCAATAAAACTCACCCTCTGTCCAGGCTATGAATAACACTTATACTGCCAACTCGTTTCTTTACCCAGGAGACAGAAAAAAGCGGGTAAAAGGGACATAGGCAGTGAAAAAAAAGAAAGCCATGGATGGGAGGCCCTTTTTTATTGGAATGGCACATTTTTTTATCCTTATAATTTTCTGTACTTCAACCTCAAATGTGGCACTAAAATCAACATAAAGCCGATGAAGTTTTTTTTTTTTTTTTTTTTTGTGATGCATTGTTTACTGGTAACTTGCCATATGGTGCTAAAACATAGTCACAAAAAGTGTATACAAAATAAACTGTGGCCCCCGCTTTCACCAAATTTTTGCCGTGAGGATTTCATCCCATTTTATGAAGTGAACCCATACCTTGTGAGCTGCCTTTTCAGGCTGAAAACCTTTAAGTCCATGTCACAGTCATGAAATACTGTGTGTGTGTTACTTTGTGATACTCCTCTAATACACCACTCCACAACTTGTGATTTATCTAAAATGTTTCCCTTCTCCCAGGCTTGGCCAATTAGGAGAAACCACCTTAATATAAAGTTACAAATTAAATACTGAATAACGAGCCCATTTAATTATTACTTTGATTTTATTATTATGCTATTATCATTCTTACATGATTTGACATATTAATGCAGTTAGTAATCTAAAAGCATACCTTTGGAACCATTCAACAAAGAACAGTTCTTGAAAATCTGCCAATAGATAAGGCTGTTCAGGTGATCTGAAAATATGCATTTTGATGGCTGTTGGGTAGCTGTCTTGCGCGGAGATATTTTATTTATTGAAAAACTATTTTTCTTTATAACAATAGTATTTATACTATACATATGGCACAGTGGTTAGTGCCTCAGCCTGGTTTAATTCTGACAAGGGGTCCTTTCTGTGTGGAGTTTTCATGTTCTCCCCGTGTCTGTGTTGGTTTCCTCTGGGTTTCCCGGTGTCCAAAATCATGCAGCACGTTTATTGGAAAAAATTGGGAAAGTCCGTCCGAATGAATGAGTGATTGAATGTTGTCTGTCTGTATATGTGGCCCTGTGCTTGACTGGCGACCGGGCTATACCTTGCCTGCCGCCCGATGACAGCAGGGATAGGCTCAAGCATCCCCACAAGCCTGAGTGCAGGATAAGCACGAGACAGCGGATGGATGGAAGTACAGTAGAATGTAAGTTCATTGCATGATTCTCTTCTGAGAAGTTTCCCACTTGAAAGACCCATAGTGATCTGTCTGACTAGCTTAAAAATATCCAGAAACTTAATCCCTCTGTAACTTTCCAACTTAGTAGTGTGGTGGTTTAGATGTGTTTTTTTTTTTTTTTTTTTTTAATGAATCTTGTAACACATGCTTGATGCAACATACTTTTAAGTTTTGTTTTTTCAAGACGGTGATGGAGGATGGCAGTCTGTCTCAGTAGCTCCTATTATCTTTTACTCTATCTCTTTATTTTCTTGAGTTATTTATTTATCTGTTTATTTATCTATAGTGGGACTATATACCTTTTCTCCGGTGCACTGTGCTATGTGCCACAGTGTTACCCATGCCAATACTGAGGGAAATGATAAAATACACGCGGGAGGTAACTTCTCAAAATCAGAAAAGGAGCCAGACTCCCTGGAGTGTGCATCCCAGAGGAGCTATGGCGGAGCGTCTCACGGTTGGCATGAGGGAGTGGACTGAGAGGGGCATGAGATGCACACCCTTCCTGTACTCCGTCATCATGGGGAACGTAAGGTTGCTCGCCAACAAATCCAAAGAACTGTCGACTCCCGTCACCAGTCAGTACATCTACAGGGAATCTAGCATGCTGTGCTTCAAAGAGACCTGGCTACAGGTGAACATACCGGACAGCATCATTGATCTGCCCGGCTTCACGCTGATATGCGCGGACTAGGGGATTCAGAGTGTCAAGAAGAGAGGAGGAGGGCTTGCGAGGGCTCTACATTAACAAGAAATGGTGCAACCCCGGTCATATCACCGTGAAGATCTGTGTGTTCACCCCCGATGTGGAGAACATGCTGGAAGGACTTTGCCCTATTACCTCCCATGTTAGTTTTTTCACTCCATCCTGGTGCTCATCTACATTCCTCCATCTGCATCCACAGACAGCATTGGGTCATCCACCTGGCGATCACGAACCTACAGACTTGCCACCCCAGCAATCTCATTCTGATCAGCAGGGACTCCAACTACGTCCCCCTCACTCCCGTCTTCTCCACCTTTACTCAATACGAAGACTTTGCAACAAGAGGGAATAAAAACCTGGACCTCCAGTATGCCAATGTGAGGGTTACATACAACTCTTCCCCTCTCCCCCCACCGGGCAACTGGGACCATAACCTGGTACTCTTGGACACTGCCTACGCACCGGAGGGGAAACAGCAGGGGGCCAGCACCAGGTCTGTGAGGATCTGGTCCAAAGCCACAGAGGAGGCATTGCAGGAGTGCTTCAATGTCACTGAGTGGAACCTTTTTGCAAAGGACTTCGGTGGCGATATCAAGGGCCTCTCCCGTTGCATAACAGACAATGTCAAATTCTGTGAGGACAACATGGTCCAATCAGAAAAGGTCAGTTGTTTCAGTAACAACAAGCCATGGATCAACAAGGATATCAAAGGCCTTCTAAACAAGAAAAAGAGAGCCTTCATGGTTAAGAACCACCAGACCCTCAAGGCCATCCAGAAGGAGCTGAGGAGGGAAATGAGGGTGGCAAAACTCAACTATAAAGATACAGTTGAGCCCAACATGGGGAAGATTTTGGGCTTGATCTTGGGAAGATGACAGGCTGCCTGGGTTAACAACGACCGCCGTTAGTACCGATGACCTACAGGGAACCAAGGAAACTGAGCTACTGTAGGTCAAAAAGGAGAGGAGGAAGGCATGATCAGAAGCAGAGAGAGAAGATGAAAGGCAAGAGAGACTGAGAGTAGGGACTTTGAATATCGGGACTATGACAGGAAAAGGTGGAGAGTTGGTCGACATGATGCAGAGAAAGAAGGTGGATATACTGTGTGTCTAGGACACCAGGCAGAAAGGTGGTAAGGCTAGACGCTTTGAAGCAGGCTTTAAGTTGTACTATCACAGAACTGACAAGAGGAGAAATGGAGCAGGAGTTATCTTGAAAGAGGAGTTTGTTAGGAATGTTCTGGAGGTGAAAAAAATGTCATAGACTGATAAGTCTGAAACTGGAGATTGAAGGTGTGATGCTCAATGTTGTCAGCGGCTATGCCACTCAGGCGGGATGTGAATTTGATGAGAAGAGGAAGTTCTGGAATGAGCTAGATGAAGTGATGCAGAATATCCCGAGGTATGAGAGAGTGGTAATGGTGCAGACTTCAATGGGCATGTTGGTGCAGGCAGTAGAGGGGATGACAAAATGATGGGCAGATTTTGTATACAGTATAGGAACGCAGACGAACACTTGGTGGTAGATTTTGCAAAAAGGATGGAAATGGCTGTAGTGAACACCTTTTTTCCAGAAAAGACAAGAACATTGGGTAACTCATAAGAGTGGATGCAGGAACACACAGGTAGAACACATCTTGTACAGCTGGGGTAATCTGAAAGAGATCAGTGACTGCAAAGTAGTTGTGGGTGAGCGTGTAGCTAGACAGCATAGGATGGTGGTTTGTAGGATGACTGGCGACAAGGAGGATCGAGAGGACAAAGGCAGAGCATAAGACAAAGTGGTGGAAGCTGAAAAGGGGTGAGTGTTTTATGGTTTTCAGGGAGGAGTTGAGAAAAGCTCTGGGTGATCACAGAGAGAAAGGCATTGAAGAGGATTAAGATTGGAAAGAAAGTTGGTCCCAATGATATACCTGTGGAGGTATGGAAAAGTCTAGGAGACGCAGCGGTAGAGTTTATGGCTAGATTATTCAACAGTTGAGATAGGCTCTGGGTGGTCAAGGAGAGGTTCCAGATGATTGGACAACTATAGCCTGTGTTAACAGGGAGACAGGAAGGAGAGTACTTGGTGTGTCATCTGGAAAGTAGATAAGGAGGCTTGGTGGTGGAATAAGGAATTGCAGGAGTATATACAGAGAAAGAGGTTAGCAAAGAAGAAGTGGGACACTGGGAGGACTGGAGAGAACAGACAGGAGTACAGGGATATACAATGCAAGGTAAAAATAGAGGTAGCACAGGCAAAATAAAGGGCGTACGATGACCTGTATGCTTGATTGGACAGTAAGGGAAGGGGAGTATGATCTATACAGGTTGCCGAAATAGAAGGATAAAGATGGAAAGGATGTACAACAGGTCTGGTTGATTAAGGATAGCGAGGGAAATGTATTGACAGATGCTGAAAGAGTGATGGGAAGATGGGAAGAGTATTTTGTGGTCCACAATAGTAACCTCTTCTACCCTTGCCTCTTCCATTTTCCACAATCATCAGCTCTTTAAAGAAGCAGAGATCAGTAAAAGTGAAGCGAGGAAGGCATTGAAGAGGATGCAGTGGAAAGGCACTTATCTTATCTTATCTTATCTTATCTTATCTTATCTTATCTTATCTTATCTTATCTTATCTTATCTTATCTTATCTTATCTTATCTTATCTTATCTGAAAACGTGAACGTCATGGAGTTGAGATGATGGAAATGTTTTTCACGTTTTTTGGAATATTTAATACTTGCATACAGGAATACATTTATATCCTATATGTAAGAGCCACTGCTTTGTTGGACTGGTTTGTGGGCAATGGCTAGCGAGATGAAGAAGAAAGAGAGAGGGAGATAGAGATGTAAGTGGGCTCTGCGAGGCTCCTGTCGGTTCCAGCCCGCCTCTGATTTCCATTCATTCTTAAGATGGATGAGATCCCAGCAAGACCAAGAGCAGATTGTCGCATTTCTTCTCCTTCTACCTTATTTTCTTTTTTTTTGGATTGGTGGACATTATTCAAAACAGAGCTTATTTTTGGTGGCCATTATGCATGCACACCTGATCAGCATGTCAGTTTGGCCTCCCTGCATTGCATGATGGAACAGCCCAATTTACCTCTTTCACCTGCCTTGCATAAAGGCATACTGAACACACACAAGCAGACCGTCACTGTACAATGTAACATACGCTCACGCACGCACACAAACGCACACACACACTGGCGCGTGGTTCTATACAACAAATGAGTGCAGGTGGGAGTACAGATGTGCCTGATCATACAAACTCACACTGCTGTTTATGTGCAAAGTGTGTAAGAGAGAGTGCACTTGCTTATACTCTATCCAGCCATCAAAAATGTTCATGGTGACACATACTCACCTCCAGTAGACACACAGAAGCACACACACACACAAACACACACACGGACGGACACACACAGAAACATACATGCAGCTCTCTCACAAACTCTTCTATGTCAGTTGTTACTGAGACAAAACTGATTTAATAAGCAAGTTGACTGTCTCACTCCATGTTTTTTTTTTTTCTCTAATTTCAATGTCAAAGCAGAGAGTATACATTCATTATGAAATAGAATAAAGCAATAAGGTCTTTCTTCATTGATTAATGATTTGCAATTAATCAACAAAGTATTAGATGAGGTATAACTCACTGTTTACCTGTGTATATTCCAGTCATATATCTGTATATCACACGAAATTCTATGTAAATGAAGGATAGCAGCTCATAGAGCACAGCATTTATATTATCCTACTATGCTCCTAGTTTGACTCCCGAGTGTAAGTCTGGGATTTGTTATATTTTCACAGTATGAGTTATGTTTTTAATCTGGTCAGAATGCGGTTCCGCCAAATTAGCTGCAGTTTTTCTACAGACTTTCTCAGGCTCACTTATGTTCTAAATTGTAGCATCAGATAAAGTTGACCGATGGAATGCAAGATCTAAGATGCTAAATGTTAATCTGGTTCTCATTCTGGAATGTAACTATTATTGATTTTTTTTTGAAGTGCTCTATTATTTGATTTTTTTTTCTTTTAATGTGGATAAAACTGTTCAATATACGCAGCCAGGACAAGGCCCATTCGACTTCCCATGTTTTTTTTTTTTTTTCTTGAATGCCAAATCTTAACTTCAATTTAGACCAGAAGGTCTTAAAAGTCCTGCAAACTGGTCTTTTGGGGGGAAATGTGTGGATTTTCATTCATATATTTTTTTTATTTATTCATTTTTATACACACACACACACACACACACACACACACACACACACACACACACACACACACACACACACACACACACACACATACACAGACACACATACACACACACACACACATACACACACACACACACACATGCATATTGATATAGATATATTGGTGTGTGTTATATGATTGAGTGATTGACAAGACAGTATTCAGGGATTTTAAGTACACATTGCTATGGCAACCAGTTCCAAATTTACACTGTAGGTTCACAAAGCAAAAGCAAGTCAGTTATTAAATCCTGCTTTAAGAATGTAATTATTATCTAATTACGATTGTTAAATAGGTTACTGAGTGATAGGTGTTTTAACAGACACATTTTTGTCAATGTAAATTTGTGGGGAATGTGTTTTTTGGACAAAAATTTCAAATGAAGTACTAAAATTTAGTATTAAAATTTCAGGGATTATCTGGGGCGGCACAAACCAGTGTCTCCCTTAGCTGGTCCCAAGCCTGGATAAATGCAGAGGGTTGCGTCAGGAAGGGCATCCAGCATATAACCAAATATACGAATCGAACCCAAGAATCTCATACCAAATTGCTCGAGGCCTGAGTTAAAAACCACTGCCAGTAGTGCCGATGACTTACAGGAAACCAGTGGAAATTGGGCTACTGTGGGTCGAAGGAGAAGATGAGGAAGGCGTGTTCGTAAGCAGAGAGAGAAGGGAAAAAGCAAGAGTCTGAGACTGAGAGAAGGGACTTTGAAAATTTGGACAATGACAGGAAAAGCTGGAGTTGATTAACATGATGGAAAGAAGGAACGTCCAGGAGACCGTGTGGAAAGGTAGTGAGGCTTGAAGCTTAGGAGCAGGTTTTAAGTTGTACCATCATGGTACTCACAGGAAGAGAAATTGATGTAGGAGATATCTTGAAGGAGGAGTTTGTGAGGCATGTTCTGGAGGTAAAAAGAATGTTAGATAGACTTATGAGTCTGACACGGGAAATTGAAGGTGTGATGCTCAATAATGTTCGTGGCTATGTCCCACAGGTAGGATGTGAGTGTGAGGAGATATACACAGTATTGGAATTGAAATTCACAGCATTTACAGCATTACTCACCATTTTTGATACCCGAACAGTAGGTAATCTGATATAAAACAAATAATGTTCACTTGGTCACATACTGGACACATTTCTGGCTCATTTTAATTGACAGAAAAATATCAGTCTCTGAAAGTCCTATTCAACATCTAATGATTAATTCAAATACATAGTGTTACAACCACAATACATTTAAAATGACAGTTTCTGTTTGAAATTGTCTGACAGTAATGATTTCTCCAACATTTAAGTGGACCTATTTTTTATCTTTTTCGTTCAAAGTCAGTTTAAGTCAAACCTACAAAATAAACCTTTTGCCAAATGATGAATGGCACTTTTAATCAAGAAAAACATATTTCTAGCATTCTTCCTTCAGTGCCCTTCACTGCAAATTATCCCCTACACGTCATGAACAGCAGCACAAATGTACTTAAAAAGAAAATCCCTCTTCATTTGTATTGGGGAAAGGGACACCTGGAATTGTTTTGTTCTATACCTCTATTTTCTCACAGACTATATGTCATTCAAATGAAAAGTTGATAATTATTCTGTGAGAGTAATACTGAATTTCCTTATCAGAGTCATGAGATGTTATGCATGAGCGTAGTGTGAGCTTACTCTAGAATACATTCCACTCTGTTCGAACTTCATTTATTTCATATGAGAGGGTCTGTTACTGTTGAATTATTCAGCTACAGATGTATTGTGTTGACAATGCTGTGAATGTGTTTCCTCATGTGGTAAATAAATTATATTTTGTTCTCATTTTTTTCTTTGCTGGAATTTTTTTTTTCCTTCTTCTTCTGATAGAAATGTTTACTCATAGGGTTGTAACAGGTTTTTTATTTGGATTACAGTGTTTAGTAAGCATAGAGTATTGAGACCATTCAGTTATGAATACATTTATATGTTATTTTGCTGTCTTATATTGTTTATTGGCTTTTTTCCCCGCAGAAAATACTCTTTTCTATGCATGCAAAGGTGAGAGAACTCTAAACTATCCACAAAGAGTTGTCACAATGTGACAACGGTAATGTTGAGGCCATGCCCTGTGTGAGGTGTTGTTATGTTGGTTAGGTAACTTTAGATTCAGTGTCAAATTTTCAGTTTTGTGATGTAGGTCCTCACGTTTGTCAGAGATATGTTGGGAAAATTTTCTTTACACAAAACTTATTTCCAGATCTAGTTTAGATTTAGACAGAGATATGAGATAACACTGGATTAAATCACAACCATCTCAACATTCCATCCTCTTGGAAGACCACATCTGGACTCTGGATGCAAACACTTATTTTCTTTGAATAGTAATGTGATTATTGTCAATACCTCAATGTGGATTTGAATCTTATGCATGCTGTTAAAATCCACATCCATTTGATGGGTCAAAGGACCATCATGCTGTGAAGTAGAAGGGCTAATCACTGCACAATATGTTTTGTGTGGCATTTTATGTATTAGATCTTGTGGCTTATATAGGCAAAATTGATAAGTAGCCGATTTAATCAATCCACACAACCCCACCCTCTTCGAAACCACATTTATAGTTTGGATTTGTTTAGGTGTCATTTCTGAGTTTTTTTTTTTTTTTTTCAGGATTATGTTTCATGCCCTTCCAGAAATTTTTATGGATGAATTTATTCCCAATTGGTCATCTGGCATCAACAACACCCCTTTACAACATGTGAACCAACTCTAAAGGAATTTGAGATAATGTGGATTCCCATCTTCATGAAAGAGGGGATCTTTAAAGGTAGATGGTTCAGACATTTAGTATCTCTCAATGAGTTCTGGAGTATTGTAATGTTATAAAACAATATATGCAACATCTGGATACTGCTGTACACTGATACCATCAGTTTGCAGCTTTTGCTTGTTTACAACTGGCATCAAGCTGTGTCTCCAGTGATCACTTGTGAAATTTCATCTCAATTCTTCAGTTGTGTCCCACAATCCAAAAACAAGCAGATGTCAATTGAAGTGTGAGTGAATGGTTGTATGTATCTACAGCATACATGACGTTGTGATCAAGTGTCGACAGGTTCATGGTGAAGCCCACCTCCTGCCCAATGACAGCTGGGATAGGCTTCAGCACCAATGCGACCCACTGTGAAGAATTTACAATATACAGATAATGAATGAATCAATCAACATTTCCAATTGTCAATACAGTGCTGTCCATTGCAATTTATTTTGTCGAGTCATACTTTCAAGATGAAGCTGCCTATGTCTCTGGTTTCGCTTTTTCACAAGAATATTACTCTTGCCCCTTTACTCCTGTTAACTGTAATCCGCATATCTCAACGTTTCCAACTGATTCTTGTGAACTCAAAATTTCATTTCAGAATCAACCCACCTCTGTTGACTGTTCAAACAGTAATCTAAAATCAATCATTAATGGAAATAATTATTAGATACATCTGAAGTGTAACAATTGAGAAGAGTGAACAGGATATTCGAGGAAGCATGCTAATGTATGATTGATCAAGATAACAACACAGTAAAAAATTTGATCAACTAAATATCGACTTCATGATTAACATCTGACTCAATATATACCCCAAGAGCACAATGATAATGCCAACATACTCTCATGACAAATAGTACATTAATTTCTTTCCAAAACCTATTCATTATCAATTTGGCCTCAAGAAGCCAAAATGTCTTTCGAAAACAAATGGTCAAATGGTACATTCTGTCTCTGTTTATGAAGCCACTTTTAAGCTATTTTATTCATACGATGACTGAATAGTGTCCCCTAAAAACACTTAACATCACACTAACTGGGAAACCCCAGTAACACAGGTACCAATATTAATGATTTGGGGAGGGGATGTAGGGGGAATCAACCAGACACAATCATACACACACACACACACTCACACACACATACACATGCATATATACACACACTCAAACAAACACTTTTTGACCTTATACTCATGGAACAGCCTCTATGATGGAAATATAGGGAATTATGGTCAAAGACTAATGCATATATTTTTATGACCGTGATTTTCTGGAAGGTTTGTGTTTAGGTCAACTAACACTTGACCTTTGATCCCTTTCACCTTACATAGTACCAACTCATGGAGCGAACAAAGAGCGAATGAAGGAGTAGCAGGAGAAACAGGTCACATGGAGCAATGAGATAAAAGGACAGGGAGAGAATAGATGGGGGGATGAGAGTGAGGACACAAGATGGAGGGAGGGAGGTGAAGTGAGACGATAAGGGACTAGAGGGCAGAGATAGAGAGAGGAAAGAGGTATGAGAGAGGTGAAGTAAAGCCCGGTGGAGCCTCCTCTAGATATTTACAGCATCCGACTCATCTCATTCTGACCAGCTGGAGAGAGCAGGTGGACCAAACAGGTCAGCTCATTAACACATGCACACACATATAGGCACATGCACACACAGACAATAACCATTGCCCTGTTTTTACAAAGTTTGAGAGACCACTCAAACATATCGAGTTTGTTATTGAACCTGACCAAGTAAACTCTACTTTTCTGTCAGTCCTGACATCCACCTTTGTGTGTTTTTGTGTTTTGGAAGTTAAAAAGACCATACTGAGGCATATGAAAGTAAGAAAGATAGTGTGTGTCTGCATCCATTAATGATGATGCTAAAAGAGAGCCCCATATATTGGACCAACTTGCAGGTATTCCACTCATAAAGGAAGTGCTTCTGATGAATATTGTTGTCTGTGTTTGATTTTCTTTTTTTTTTGACATGTTTATCTATTTGTTTATTGTATGCACTCTTTCACACACCGACATCAACACCGACACAGGCGCACACACACACACACACACACACACACACACACACACACACACACACACACACACACACACACACACACACACATACACATACACGCACACACACACAAATGTACACTCAGGACCAATTTAATGATAATGATATATTTAATCACTTTTAATTTATGAACATATTTCAAGGTAAGTCACGTTCACTGGCATTAATATCCTCCACGAATGTCACCAAATATATTGCTCCATTTCTGATTTGACAGGTATTTCATACAATGAGAGTAAAATCTTACTTTTGTGCTTGGACTTCTAATTTTACTCAATATATTGTTTTGTGTTGTGTTTCTCTTCAGGTCTATCACCTCTTCTATTCGCAGGTAAAGCTGTGACAGCGTGGAGGGTGTGAATCTGCCCCCTCGCCCACCTACCACGCCCACCAGCCCAACACCCTGAGGGTGAGAGTCAGGGTGTCAAAGCCTGGTAATTGGTGGTGGGTTAAGGTGTAAACAGGGTGACGATGGTGACTATATTTGCCCTTCTGGTGGTGTGAGCGGAAGGGAGGATGATGAGGATGAATAGCAGCTGTGACAGCATGCAAGGCCATCACACAAACATATACAAAGATAGGCACAATCTCCAAAGTATGGAGCATCATTGTGTATGGTAAGACACATAAACATAAATATGAAAGTCCTGAATTTGGGTGATTTTTTTTATTCTTTACGTGTTTTTATTTTTTTCAAGGATGGCAACAACTGTTTTTACAAAGTGAAGCAAGGCCAGTACCTGGGCCATATTGTACATTCATTTTAAATGTAGGTTGTGTTAATAGAAGGAAAAGGGAAAAAAAATGGGGGTTTATTTATTGTTATACAACACATATCCTTCCAGCAAAATATTTTTTTTTCATTTTTTCACAAGTAAGTCTCAAGTAAGTAATCAACGCTTGTGTGTGAATGTGAGTGCTTGTGTGTGAATGTGAGTGCTTGTGTGTGTGTGTGTGTGTGTGTGTGTGTGTGTGTGTGTGTGTGTGTGTGTGTTTTTTCTTAATGTTCTGTATATACTATATATGGACATGGCGTATACATTTTCATAATTTCCCAGTTTCATAATATCCCCCTTACCCCTCCCACCAATTGCCCCTTGGTGAGAAATAAAATTTATTCTGATTCTGATTCTGATATGTGTCTTACCATGTAATGAAGTGTTGAAAATGTAGTCATAATGTTCAGTTCAATTTACCATCAAATAAGCACTTTATGTTTGCAGGTGGTGACTTGGTAACCTCACAGCAAGAAGGTTCTTAGTAGATTCCAACAAGGGGGGGGCTTTCTGCATTGAGTTTGTATGTTCTTGCCATGTTTGTGTGGCTTCCAGGTTCTCCGTCTTTCTCCCACAGTCAAAAACATTGGAGAACCGAGACCTATGAATGATCGATTGAATGGTTGTCCGTCTGTTTATGTGGTCCTGTGATTGACTGGCGACCATTCCTAGGTGTACCCCGCCTCACCCGATGGCAGATGGGAAATGCTCCAGGATTTCCCCTGACCCTGCGTAGGTTAAGCAATAGACAATGGATGCATGGATGGATTGATACCTAGTGTTGTTACTAACCAAATACTCAGTTTAACCATAGGTTCATTTTCTCCAGCTTTATTGATGTTATTTAAGCTAGTAAGTTTTAAATTGAGTTAGAAAAGGGAGCAGCTACAAGTTGATCTAAATGTTTATGGAAAAAAAGAAGTTTATAACAACATTGTATGATACTAGTCAATGGTTGGGTTTTTTGGAACATCATGAAAGTAGAACGACTGTCTGACTCAACCATTTTACCCCACGGGTGGCATAATAGGGTGGCAATGATGACATCCTCTCATGTAGTTTATCCATGGCACCACTGCTTAAAAGAAAACAAATAGTATAAAAAGATTATCTGCTGTTGGTGAATAAAGTTCTATACATTTTCTGTAAAAGTACTGAAATGATTACTAACACAAGACGCTTTGCAATGGACAGTTATACACTGAATTTTACAGAAATGTCCCTGGGAGACCCATATATTATAAGCTTATACATTGAACTTAACCTTAGCTTACCAAGATCTTTTTTAACAAAAATCCTTAAAACTGTGAGTGTTGCGCATGATGTCACATGCGGCTACCTGCTGAGGAAGTGAAACTGAGTGAAACTCTTGGAAGTTTGGAAGTACATGAGGATATAGTAGGGGGGAATCTCACCCAGAGCACAGATCCTCAGCCCTGCATTAGTGCCAAACCAAATTACCCTCCTGCCCATCTGTTGCCCTCAACCCACAGCAGACACACACATGTATGGCTTTCTGGAAGAATAGTGCTTCAAGTCAAATTTTATGTAAGTCCACACATACACACACACACACACACATTAACAGAGATGATGACATACTTTGACAGGCAGCAGTAGCCTCGCTCGCCCTCTTATCCCTCTAACCTTTCATTACTCTTTGTCTGTCCACTAAAATTTAGGCTCTTTTCCCTCACTCTTCATAGTTTCCAGTCATTTTTGTGCTCTCTCATCTGTCTTAGATTTCCACTTCTTTAAATCGGCCTTGGTTAATATGCAGTTCAAGAACAAAACACATGCATGTATATGTGTGTACTGGTGTCTTTATGCCAATCCCTGCAGGCTCCAGTGGCAGACTGGCAGCCGCACACCTCAGTTTCAACACTCACCCTTTTGAAAGTGCTGTTAAGCTAAAACTTAAAAGCAAAAGTTGACCTATTTCATAGCTTCTCATGGATTTTTTTGAATAATCAAACCTTTTATTTTCCTGTCTAGTTATCACACGTGTAACAGAACACTATTTTTTTTTCCTAAAATTCATATTTTACACATTAACTAATTTGTTGAGTTCAAGGTAATTTGCCTTGTATATGTCTGCTTAATCCAATACTATTTGTGAATTCTAAGTATTCTAAAAAAAATATCATTTAAAACTGTCTTGCATCAAAACTGCATCATGTAAAATATATATAAAATGAACCTCAAGCTACAAGCGCTTCATGAACAAGAATGTCATTACTCACTTCTGCAATTTGGGAGAAATCATTAAGATTAAATTTACTTATTTATATATATATTATTAATGCAGCAACAAGGCAGCACAGGCCAGTGTCTCCCTAAGCCAGCTCAGGAGGGGCACAGGCCAGAGTCACCCAGAGCCAATGCCAAGCCCGGATAAATGCAGAGGGTTGCGTCAGGAAGGGCATCTGGCGTAAAATGTGGGACTCAAACCTGATAATCTCACACAGGATTGTCGAAGCCTCGGGTAACAATGACCGCCAGTGGAAATTGGGCTATTGGGTGAAATTGGGTGTTTGGAAGCAGAGAGAGAAGAGGAAAGGCAAGAGTCTGGGAGTGAGAGTAGGAACTTTGGATATTGGGATCATGACAGGGAAAGCTAGAGATTTGGTCGACATGATGCAGAGAAGGAAGGTGGCTACTGTGAATTCAGGAGACCTGGCGGAAAAGTAGTAAGTCTTGAAGCTCAGGAGCTGGCTTTAAGTTGTAATGTCATGGTACTGAGTGGAAGAGAAATGGAGTAGGAGTTATCTTGAAGGTGTTTCTGAGGAATATTCTGGAGGTGAAAAGAATGTTATGAGTTATGAACTTATGAGTCTGACACTGGAAATTGAAGGTATGATGCTCAATGGTATTAGGTGCTATGTCTGAAAGGTGGGATGTGAGTTGGTGGGATGTGAGGAGAAGAAGAAGTTCTGGAATGAGTTAGATGAAGTGATACTGAATATACCCAGAGATGAGAGAGCGGTAATTGGTGCAAACTTCAATGGGCATGTTGGTGTAGACAATAGAGGGGATGAAGATGTGGAGGGCAGGTTGGGTTTCCAGGATAGGAATGTAAGGAGACATATTGTGTTATACTTTGCAAAAAGGATGGGAATGGCTGGAATGAATACTTTTTTTCCAGAAAAGACAGAAACATAGGGTAAATTATAAAAGTGGAGATAGGAGCCCACAGGTATACTACATCTTGTATAGACTAAGTCATCTGAAAGAGATCCGCGTGAGAGTATTGAAGTATTGAAATGAGAGTGTAGCCAGACAGCATAGGACAGTGGTTAGTAGGATGAGCAGGCAGAAGACAAAGAGATGTGTTGTATGGTTCTCATTGAGTTAAGAAAGGCTCCAGGTAGTCAGGGAGAGTTTCCAGATGACTGGACAACTACAGCCAATGTTATCAGGGTAGATAGGTATGAGAGTACTTATCATCTGGAACGAAAACAGACAAGGAGTCCTGGTGGTGAAATGAGGAGGTGCAGTGGTATGTACAGAGAAAGCAGTTAGAGATGGATAGAGATCCGGGTGATTAAGGATAGAGAGGAAAATGAATTGACAGATGCTAGAAGAGTGATGGGAAGATGAAAAGTGTGCTTTGAAGAGCTGATGACTGAAGAAATTAAACAGAGGCAAGGGATGAAGAGGTGTAGACCACAAAGTAGCACAGATAAGTAAAAGTGAAGTGAGGAAGGATTGAAGAGGATGAAGAGCTGAAAGGCAGTTCCTGATGATATACCCGTGGAGGTGTGGAAGTATCTAGGAGAGGCAGCGGCAGAGGTTCTGACTTGATTATTCAACAGGATCTCAGAGAGTGAGAAGATGCTTGAAGAATGAATATGAAACGGCAGAGAAGTATGTTAGACTGGTACGGACATGTGTGCTAGCTGTGAGACAGTGGTGCGGTGTGCTGTAGGTGTAGCAGAGAAGTTCAAGGTGGAGGTGGGACTCCATCTGGGATCTTCTCTGAGGCCCTTCTTGTTTGCATTAGTGATGGACAGGCTGACAGATGAGGTTAAACAGGAATCTCCATGGACCATGATGTTTGCAGATGACATTGTGATCTGCAGTGAGAGCAGAGAACAGGTTGAGGAAAATCTTGAGAGGTGAAGGTATGCACTGGAAAGTAGAGGAATGAAAGTTAGTCGCAGCAAGACAGAGTATAAATGTATGAATGAGAGGAACTCGGGTGGAACGGTGAGGCTACAGGGAGTGGATATCAAGAAGTTGGAGGATATCCGTGTACTTGGGGTCATCACTCCAAAGCAATGGAGAATGTGGAAAAGAGGTGAAGAGGCGGGTTCAAGCAGGCTGGAATGGGTGGAGAAATGTGTCAGGGGTACTTTGTGATAGGAGACTATCAGCCAGAATGAAAGGAAAGGTGTACAAGACAATGGTGAGACCAGCAATGCTGTATGGTCCAGACACAGTAACAATGACGAAAAGATAGGCAATAGAGCTAGAGGTCACAGAGATGAAGATGCTGAGGTTCTCTTTGGGAGTGACCAGGATGGATAGCATCAGGAATGAGTCTATCAGAGGAACAGTACATGTTAGATGTTTTGGAGAGAAGGTCAGAGAAGCCAGGCTCCAAGCCAGAGATAACGTGTAGCTTGTTAACTAGGTATATTAAGGAAATAGTAACCTACTTTTGGATAATGGCCAACTTTGAGACACCAGAAATAATGTTCACAACAGTCAAAAACAGAGCAGAGATTGAGCGCAGTCATCTTATACATGTACAAATACAATAATTATAAATCACCAATATCAGTATCAAGTAATCCCCATAAGAGTGCAGTTATAATTTTGAGGGGCTGCTATTTTTAATCTTCGGGGCATTTTTACAAGACTTCTTTAGTCAAACTATATGTATATCCAAATATTCTCTGGAACACCTTACTCTGGTTGCACTCACTTCTAATTATGATGAACGAATAAAGTCAGAAAACAACCACCCATGACAATTTACATGATTGGAAGAATCAGAAGATTCAGAAAATTAATGACAAAACATGTTTTTGACTTTATGAAGATCAACTATAAGTATGGAAGCAAATGTCTTTTTCATTTCCAGAGAATTGCCTACCAGTTCTGTGTTAACAGGAGCAACAGGAGATTGTAAATAAATAATTACAAACAAACAAACAAACAAACAAACAAACAAACAAACAAACAAACAAACAACAACAACAAAAATAAACACTAATAATAACACTAATAAGAATAATATTAATAATAAGATGCATTTGGTAAAACAAATACAATGTAATAATAATAATAATAATAGTATTGCCTCTCACTTGTAAAGCATCTTTGAGTATCATGAAAAGCGCTATGGAAAACCTATGTATAATAATAATAATAATAATAATAATAATAATAATAATAATAATAATAATAATAATAATAATAGTACAAGTAAATTAGTAATATTTCTTTTAATATCAATAATAATTTTAACACCAATTATCTATGAAGGTAAGCAAGGTGGTACTGGAGTGCCTTTCATTTTCTATTGCACTTGACTTAAAGTTACATTCTGGGCCTTCCAGGGTGAAGGGATACGTCTTTAACAAATGGCAATATATAGATGTAATTCTGTTGGTAGTTCGTTCTCAAATTGTGTGAGGTGAAGTTTAAGTGATGTTGCTGCCCTTTTTTGTTGACATGAGCCAGATAAGGTGAATCAGCTCCTGCGGGTCACCTACTGCGAGTGCTCATGGTGGGCCCTGAGCACAGTGGATGGATTATGTTGCTCATCTGGTCTGGGAAACCCTTAAGATCCCACCAAAAGTACGGGACTGTGTAGCTGTGCAAGGAGACATCTAGGTTATCTAACTCCGTCTGCTGCCACTATGAGTTCAGGATAAAATTTTGTCAAATTCAGTTCAGACAAACTTAACAACAGGTATCTTACATAACCTCTTAGACCGTCTTCTTTTTTTTTATTTTCATTACTTACCTTTCATTGTCTCCAATATAGTTCCTTTTATTGTTGTTTTTTCTCAAGTTTTCCTTTTTTGTCTCTCTTTCACCTTTCTTTTCTAGTTTATCCCCTTCTTGTTTATTCTTGTTAGTCCCTCTGCACAACTTTGTTTGGCATTTTGTGTGAGTCAATTTGCTCTTCATTGGAACTATATCAGGTGAATGTCCAACTAACCCCAACTTGCACCCCTGGGATGAAGAAAGCTTATTCTGATTCTGAAAACCAGATGGATTATCCCTGTTATGCCAGGGACTAAAATAACACACAGGTATACTGTTTGTTAGCATTCTGGGCGGAGGCACCGTTTGCTGCCCAAATATTAGCTACTGTATTATTCAACACATCAATCCCTCCCTCCTTGCAACATCAATCCCTGACCTTTTCATATGAGCGTCTTACAATTAAAATAAGCCAGGTGATTTAAAAAAGACCAAGGGCTGGATTTACAGTATTCTTTAAATGATGATTTGATTCCATCCTGTAGCTGATCTTTCAGCAGCAGGATGGAATTGTTGATAGTTTCCACCAAACAAAACATTAATATTTATTTGAATACTCTAGAAATACTATTTTTGTTCAAAAATAATGCATGGATTGACAGTAAATGTCGTGAAGATGTTCAAGTCCTACTAAGGATGAAGTATATAACCTGTACCTGCCTTACCTCCTCTAACCAAGCAGCACAGGACCTGTCTTCCATTGCTCACCCTTGGTAGCTGCATGCCTTTTCAACATCTCTTCATCAGTATTACCAATTGAGTTCACAGCTATACACAAATAAAAACAAAAAATCAATACATAAAACAAAAAAGATAAGAAAAAAAAAACACAATATAATAATTTATCCTTTCTTAATTCCTGCAGGGAAATTCATTCTCTGCAATTAACCAATCATGAATGAACCATGAGCAGCAAGCTGCAGTTGATTGTTGCAGGGAAGTAGTTAGGGGTTTGACTTGCTCAACAACACTCAAACACATTAGGAGGAGCCAGGAAACGAACCAGGAATGTTCGGTTCCAAAGACGATTGCTCTACCTCCTGGGCCACGCCCCTCTTAATTTCAGTAACTTTGGTTTTCTTTGAAACACCGCAGAGGTTTATCATACATGACAATTTAATCCTTACAAATTACACTTGGAAAAAAACAAAATCTTGAAACTCTATGTAGGAAAAAAAACAATTTTTGTATCAGCATATATTAGAAAATTGTACATTTCTGTCAATGGCTGGGGCTAAAGAAAGTGAAAAGGGTTTGCACTTTTGAATTTCATTGTATGTGCGGGTGTTCATGGTCTCACAATCTCTGCATGCTTCTGCAAACCTATGCACATTGAATTTCTTTGTGTCCCTGAATGGAATTCTAAAACGTATCTCATAACAAATGTACAAAAACAATTGCTTGGGATTCACCAAAGAAAAGAAAAAAAAATAAAGAATTACCAAGGCATAAGAACCCAACACAAAATGAATATAAAAGAGAACTCAAAATGATGATTACATGGATTACAACCACAGGAGAAACAGTAAGGTTGAAAGGTAAAAGATAGGTTGAAAAAAAATGTGGTTAGTATGCATAGATACAGCCGCATAGATAAATGTGTGGCCCTGTATGAAGCTGTCCCTGACACCGAGAAGCCTCATCATCCACCATGATCCAGACTCTGATGCATAGACCCAAGACCTAGCTTTGCGTCAATAAATCCATCCTTTCTCCTCCTACTCGGATTCATTCTTCTTTTTTTTCTCTCACTCACACTGTAACCAGGGAGGTGAGAGGTGTCCTGAAAGAGTGGAATGAGCACTGCAACAGTCTATCATGGCAAGGTCGAACCATGACCAAAACTCTGGGATACACACAGCCAAGGGTTGTGAACAACGGGGAGAGATGTGAGAACAGAAATAAAGACAAAGAGGTATGTGCTCAAGATGGATATGAAATGGATACACTGATGGATTTACCTTTGGATCCATCTACTTGTTCTAATATCTGTTTTTTGGTTTTACAATGATTTAAAAACCTAGCATTATAGTGTCTGGGTATTTTTTCAATGATAAGATAAATTTGTAACTTCCTTAATTGTGTCAATAAATGAATTAATAGCAATGTAAAAACTGTCTCTATATAGGATTTGTATGACGCATATGCCTACATCAGAATCAGAATCAGAAACTTTATTCTCTGGATTTCTTCTCTTGTTTATTGACCTGTACTTGTATTATTTGTCCATTCTTGACATTTTCAGCTGAATTCTTCTTATATTTCCTAAATATATCTGTGGTGCACTGATAGGAAAGTTGGAGGATATGCCCCAACCTAAGAGGAAACCTCATCTGGGAGGAATGATGCCATAAATATGCTTCATTGTTTGTCTCATACTAGAATTTGTTGTTAAAAAAGGAAGAAGAATTGCTATTTCTTTAAAAATTGAAATCTATGACAGAAATTTTAACCTAGGAGCACCGCCACTGTTTTACTAGTGCAATACATGCTTGGTTGATGATGCTGGCGTTTACTTTTGCATTGTATGGTATTGTAAATGCAGTGATAATGCCACATCGCACTGCTTTTGATGGAATTTACAGGCCGAGGGAAACAAAGGGAATGGTGCTCGTCCACACAGATTTCCAAGCGACAAGAAGAGAAGAAAGGAGTTAGAAATTGCTCATGGACGTACGTCACTTCCCAGGGATCCACGGCTATGTTCTCAACGCTTCTCTCCAGATGCATTTGATGCATTTTGCCAAGCTGTGCTGCTGAAAGTGCTACCAGTTTTAAACAGAAACTAAAGGCAAACTCCATGCCTACAGTTTTCTTGAGCTCAGGTCAACTTTATGACATCATTATCCAGACAGCATTGCGACACAAACAACAATGGTGGCCTATAAATGAAAAGTTTTGTTTTTTTTTTACAGTTGTATACAAACTTTTACCTTGCTGGTACAAATATTGATCAAATAGGAAAATAACATCTTGTTAACCCTTGGAATCCCTTCAAGGTGATGCCATAAACTTTCACTTGCAGGGCCTCTATAGTTATCAGTGAAATAGGGTTTGCACTTTCTCTCCATGTCTGTGGATTTTCTCTGAGTTCTCTTTACACAATCCAAAAACATGCAGTAGATTCAGTTTATACTCTTATTTGGCCAAACGTGAATTTGAAAGTGAAGGGTTACATGTATCTATGGGACCCTGTGATCAACCAGAGACCGGTCCAGGGGTGTATTCCAGCTCTTGCCTAGTGACAGTTGGGATTGGCTCCAGCCATGAGACAATCCTGAGATAGGTGTAAAAAACAAGATA
>NC_141285.1:5432500-5540000 GCF_037954325.1 Fistularia commersonii | reverse complement strand
GGAGTTTACCTCCAAAATCCATTTTTTTCCTCAAAGTCAACCTGTTTTTCTCATCATGTTTCTTGGAGATAAAATTGGTCCTACTGTAATTGACAGATTGGTACATATCCACCTTGTGTTTAAAAATCATCTAATGCAGGGGTGTCAAACTCATTTCTCATCGCGGGCCACATACAGCCTAGGTAGATGTCAAGTGGGCCGGACCATTAAAATAATAGCATACTCAGCAATAAATAACCAAAATATCATGTTTTTCCTCTGTTTTGGTGTAAAGAAGTACAAGGACATAAGGAAAATTTTGGAATTTAATGAACAATCCTTTTACAAAACATTTCATGAAACACCTCATATTTCCCTAGACAAAAGTGCAATTTACTTTTATCATTCACATGTTTGCATTGCAATCATGTGATCATGCGATCCCACTGATCTTACAAAGGCACAAAACTTTAACAAGTAATTGGTATTGAAAAATATAGTAATGCACTTTAAGATTAAATGAGACATATAAAGAAAGGATCTTTAAACCATTTACACATATGCATATAAAATCTAAATTGAATCCCTGCCTACACCCTCCAAACTAAAAAGAGTGCTATTAAGTGTGTAAGGAAGAAAGTATTTACCTGTCCTGTAAATGTGTAAACTTCATTCATGAAACATAAATACACATACAATACATAATGAAAACGCATGGAGTTGCATGAACAGTAGAATTCCACCATACTCTTTAGTAGTGAAGCTGATGACTAAAATTAAATTGCACATTTTCGCTAGCAATTAGCTAGCTGGCTTTTACCGCTGCATCACTGATTTCTCGGCTATGGGTGAAAGTGGACCGCTGTTTCCTCAGACCCGACAGTAATTCATTGATCTTATCTCTTCTCAGTTGTCTTTGCAAGCTGTCATATTTTTCGCTGTGATGAGTCTTGTAGTGGCGCCGTATATTATATTCCTTAAATACCTAAAATTGTTGCAAACACGCCAAGCACAAAGGTTTCCCGTGCGTCTCCGTAAATAAATAAGACGTAGTCAAATTTTCTTTCAAAATTCGACACTCTTTAACTACTTTTCTCTGTTTTGATAACGACATTTTGGCTAATGAGGGCGTAGCGGGGAGGTAGAGAACAGGGTAGAAAAAAACGTCATAACAAGCAGCAGGTGGTACATTCATAACGTCTGCTGATTGGTCCGTCTCAGTGATGCGGATTGTCGTCTACTCTGACCAAAATAGTGCGCCCCATAGCGGAAAATTCTCGAATTGCATTTAATCAAAAAAATTAAATCCTTGTCTTTTATGCATTTTTTCACTTTCAAATTATCCTGTGGGCCTGGTCGAACCCCCTTGCGGGCCGGTTCCGGCCCACGGGCCGTATGTTTGACACCCCTGATCTAATGGAACAGGTCCCCGTTCGAATCTCTGGACAGATCATACAAACCAATATGAAGTGGACCTAAACACTTAGTTGGTCATGTCACACACCCTTGGTGACCTGACTTCAGAAATGTCCATACTCATGCTCTCTTTCAGCAATCTGTCTTGAACTGTGACTCTGCCAAACCAGACCTTTTTCTCCCTCATCTTGTGGTGACCATGGTAACTCATACATTTTCCACTAGATCCATCTGTATCCCATTCCGGCTAGGCTGTGATTTCATTCGGTCTACAACCTGCTGTTGAGTCCAACTGGGAGTATAGAAGTAAAATAGCAATTTGTCCACCTGGAGTTGCTGATTTGATCAACTGTCCATTTTTTTTCTGTCCCCATGCTATATCAGGAGCTCTTGTGCTTAAACTGTATCACGCAGAAAGAGTTAACACTCGTCTTCTACTACTTTGGGTTTTAACTTACAATAACATCTCATTACTTGTTGTAAATTTCTTTACTCAATATCTCACCAGTTTTTTTTTAAGGTATACGCGAAGTGCACTCACTGTTGTGACTCAATCTGCTCTGAGTATGTTGATCAGCCTGCCTTAAAAATAGATCATTGACACTTTTCAGACCGAGCAGAGTGGTGACACAACTTCAAGACACTCTTGTAAAATACTTCATTCATATGTTCATTGACAAATTTCAACTAGAGTGGTTATGATCAACTCTGGCAACATCCTTCTACTCATCTCACATACATAACCACCAACAGGTTCCCTATTGGGTTGGTGAAACTTCAAAGTTTCACCAACCTAGGTAATGCCTAGGTAATACTTGACATTGCTCTGCTGGAACAACAGATTAGCTTGGTGTTGGTTTTATTTGCATGACTGTACTGTATGCTGTTTCCTCAGCTTTCCTGTCCTCTGTCATGCTTTGGACCTCATATGGGGTATTTTTTTATGTGACTGTCGCTAACCCAAGGTTAAAAATGAAGGTTCATAGATTTTTGGAAGCTGTGCATTCTTTACACAGTTCTCCACAGCCTCAGGGATATCCGTTGTAGTCTTGGCCAAGGTATAAGGTAGTTTTCTAACCAACATAATCTCCTAATTAAAGGGCTTGCTGCCACAACTGTTTCTTGTTTACCAAATTCCAGTGTATCATTGACACTTTTCAGACCGAGCAGAGTGGAACACTATTGAAACACTACCAAAGAAACATTACCTCCTCTGTCAGTAACACACTCCATGATTGGATTACTAATGTCTTTGCTTTCACTCTGATCTCTGGGCCAGGTGTACTTGCAATATAGCCATCAGATGTAAAATAAAAATAAAAATAAAAATAAAAATAAAAATAAAAATAAAAATAAAAATAAAAATAAAAATAAAAATAAAAATAAAAATAAAAATAAAAATAAAAATAAAAATAAAAATAAAAATAAAGCAAAGGGGTCATTTCTATCTAAACATGGCATGCAACCAGAAATATCAAAATATGAACCTGATATTATTGCTGAGACCTAAACATTTTTCATCCCTTATTCAAGAGTGTTTTTCAGATCCAGTGACTAATTATTTTAGGTTGGCCTTTTTGTCTCAACTGAATGCGGTTGTATCTGTATCTTGAACCTTAATATTTACTTTGCGTTAAAAAAATATAATCAACATTGTTTTATCTTTTTGTAAAGTTCTTAACATATGGACTTAACATGTAGTCAGTCCTGCTCTGGAAATAGATGAACACTGTGCATTTAACTCACCTTGCTTAACTGAACAATGAAAGCAAGTTATCCATGATAAGTCAAGCTATGCCCCAATACAGATACATTACAAAGCACTTAGATCTTGAAGCTTACACAGTAAATTCTCTCTTATAGATCCCGACCGCAGTTCTATCACTGCCCTAATTGAATCATAAATACATGTATATGTATATTACCCATTAATAAATAAAGACACCATTTTTTATTAATGAAGTGGAAAATGTGGTATGGCGAGACATCAATCATTTAGCATAAAAACTGGGCAGTTAGTGGGGAGGGTGATATGGTGCAGGGGGATAAATTTAGACCCGTTAAATAGAGAGCGCTGTGTGCATTAGTATGAGTTTTTACATAAGCAATTATGGAAGCCTTCAGTGTTAATTTATGTGTGATCAGTGAACAAGAAGTGGGAGGGGGAGGGTCATGTAAGCGGGTGAGATAAATAGATGGAAATGGGAGCAAATGGGGGAATTGTGTAGCGGATTGCCCAATGTAAGGGAAGTGAATAGATTGAGAGGAGTGTTGCAGGATGGAAGGGATGCATTAGAGTAGAGAGACGTGGGAAGATTGTGTGAACAACAGGCATATTAATGAAGCAATATGAATAACACTGATTACAACAACAATTAAGGATCAGTAGTCTTCCTGCATGTGTCACAAGGAGAAATGAAGGAAGAGGGCAGAAAGGACAGATAGTGTGTGATCTTGACTGGATTTTTTTTTTTCTTTCACTCTCTTGCTGTTGTTTCTTAAAAAACACATGCGCACACAACCACACACACACACACACACACACACACACACACACACACACACACACACACACACACACACACGCACACATACACACATACACACATACACACATACACACACACACACACACACACACACACACACACACACACACACACATGCACACGGGCTCACACACATACATAACCACAAACAGACAAACACACCGACACATACAAATGCACGCAGCATCAAATGACTTTTAGGCCACCTTCAGATATTTTTTTTTCCATAAAATGTACCGACATTCATAAAGCCATTCTTTAATTTCCATGGAACCTTCTTCTTCTTTTCCTTTTGGCATTTCCCTTCAGGGGTTGTCACAGCAAATAAAGCTTCTTCATCTAACCCTATTCTCTGTATCCTCTTCACACCAACTCACTTCATGTCCTCTTTCCCTACGTCCATAAATCTTCCCTGTGGTCTTACTCTAGACCTCCTGCCTGGCAGCTCCAATTCCAGTATCCTTCCAACAATAAATTCATTATCTCTCCTCTCCTCGTCATTCCAAAAGCGAACCTCAACATTTTTATTTCTACTGTCTCCAGCTCTGCTTCCTGTCTTGTCTCTAATGCCTGTGTCTTCAAACCATACAGCATTAATGCCTTACCATTGTCTTGTACAAATTTCCTTTCATTCTTGCTGATATAATTCTATTGCATAGTGCCCCTGACACTTTTCTCCACCCAGTCCAACCTGCTTGAACCCATTCTTCACCTCTCTTCCTCACTCTCCATTGCTCTGGACTGTTGACACAAAGTACTTGACCTTCTTTATCTCCATTCCTTGCAGTCTCACCATTCCACTTAGATCCCTCTCATTCATATGAATATGCTCTGTCTTGCTGCAACAAACCTTCATTCTTCTCCTTTCAAGAGCATACCTCAACATCTCTAGATTTTCCTCAACCTGTTCCCTGCTCTCACTACAGATCACAATATCATCTGCAAACATCATGGTCCTTGACAATTCCTGTCTTACCTCATCTGCCAGCCTGTCCATCACAACTGCAAACAAGAAGGGGCTCAGAGCACATCCCCAATGAGTCCCACCTCCACCTTGAACTTTTCTCTCACACCTACAGCGCACCACACAACTGTCTCACAGCTTGCATACATGTCCTGTATTAGTCGAACATACATCTCTGCCACTCCCAACTTCCTCTTACAATACCATAGTTTCTCTCTTGGCACCCTTTCGTATGCTTTTTCCAGGTCTTAAAGAGCACAATGCAGCTTCCTCTGATCTCCTCTGTACTTCTCTACCAGCATTCTCAAAGCAAATACCGCAACTGTACGACTCTTTCTAAGCATTAAACCATACTGCTAACTATTTCTCTGTCTAGTTTTCACCACTCTTTCCCATAACTTCATTGTATGACTCATCAACTTAATCCCTCTATAAACATTACAACTCTGCACAGCCTTATTATTCTTAAAAATGGGTACAAACACACTTCTCCATTCCTCAGGCATTTTCACACTCTCTGAGATCCTTTTGGATAATCTAACCTGAAACTCTCAGAAACAGACACTTCCATACCTCCACAGGTATCTCATCAATAGCTAACTGCCTTTCCACTCTCCATCCCCTTCAGTGCCCTCTTCACTTCACTTTTACCAATCTCTGCCACTTTGTGGTCTACAATAGTCACCTCTTCTACTCTTGCCTCTTTCATTGTCTTCACTCATCAACTCTTCAAAGTATTCTTTCCATCTTCCATCACTCTCTTTGCATCTGTCAATACATTTCCCTCTCTATCCTTAATCACCTGAACCTACTGTACATCCTTTCCATCTCGATCTCTCTCTGTTTTGCAAAACTCTATAAATCACTCTCTCCCTCCTTACTGTCCAACCAAGCATACAAGTCATCATACGTTCTTTGTTTTGCCTTTTCTACCTCTATCTTTCCCTTACGCGTGGGTCACAACCCACGAGCTGTGGGTCGTGACCAAAAGATCAAGATTGCAGATACAAGCAGCCGAAATGTGTTTTCTCTGCAGGGTAGCCTGACATTTCCTCAGAGATAGGGTGAGCCATCTGGGGAGCTGCTCCTCCGCATAGAGGAGTCAATGAGGTGGCTTGGGCATCTGGTCAGGATGCCTCCATGACACTTCCCGGGGGAGGTATACTGGGCATACCCATCTGGGAGGAGGCCACAGGGAATACCCTGGACACATTGGAGATACTATGTCTTTAGATCTGCCTGGGAATGCCTTGGGATCCCCCCAGAAGAGCTTGACCATGTGTCTGAGGATAGGAAAGTGTGGGCCTCTCTGGTCCGGTTGCTGCCCCCCACGACCTGACTTCGGACAAGCGGCAGAAGATAGATGCATGGATGGATGGATGGATGGATGGATGGATGGATGAATGAATCACTATGCAGGGGATGTGACCCTCAAATAAAAACACACTAGTTTACAGCCGGTGATTTCCCCCTTACAATTCCATGGTTGACTGCCTCTCTACCTGTCCCCCAGCTCTTTTTTTCTCTTCTTAAAGACCATGTAAAAACAATGTCAGTCTCACCAACATTGGGTGAGTCAAGATCAGAATTCCAATTTATGCCTACTTTTTTCTGAGCTTTTGCAGCGCTCAGCTTTCCACTGTGTTGTTGTTGTTATGATTGTCACCATTTCTGTGACACATTGCATACTGTGACAGACATCTTAAAGACAATGTTCAAATAAGACACCACCGTGATGGCCATACATTCTCCCCATGTCCCTCTCTTCCATTTCACTTTGAATGAGCCTCATTTCACTTTTCATCAAGAGTACACTGAAGTACTTTTGTATTCTCCTCTCTTTACCTCAGCCCCTCTTACTTTTTCTCCCTCCATGCAGACCATTTTTAGTACTCCTCTATCTGTCTCCAGTCATCTCTGGTAGCCCTCTGTCTTCCTTTGGCCAAGCTGGGAGAGATGCCAGGGGAGGCTGACTGAGCCTGGCTCAGCCTGACAGGCTGGGCTTGAGTGGAGAGACAGAAAGGACCTTGGCTAAACTGGCAGAAGCATCACAGGGTGTGGGTAATATCTTTCTTATGCCAAACACTATATCTCTTTGATATAACTAATTCATTTGAAAAAAAAGAGATGATCGAGGGGGGCAGCAGGGGAGACTTGTCATAAAGGGACAGGCTGACAGATCAACATTCATTAGACCCCTGAATGTTTCTGTCACTTTGTTCCAGCTGGAGAGGTGACGCTCTGTACTGGGCATGTAACTATATTAATTATACAATCTCCTATTTATTCTCTATTATGCCATCTAAATTGGCAATTAGAAGCCTCTCTGCTGTGATCTGTTTTGATGTCCAACAAACCACAGTAATGCACCTTATCTGCTATGGAAATTGGTTTCTCATTCAGCATCACATGGAATTATCACATATTTTGGTTTATAGAACCAGACTATATTTTGGAGTCAATGCAGTTTCACAATTTGATTGCCAACTTTTATGAAATTCAGTGCACACAAAATAAATTCCATTCCAATCCAAAAACAAACATTTTTCGTGGGAAAATTGGCAAAGTAGTGGATAGAAAAAAATATTAAAAAACAAAAACTGACTGATATTGGACTAAAACTGATAATGCCAAAGCATACCCTTTGAGACTTAAATGTTGGTCAATGTGTGGAAAATCAGACCATGGGTAAGATGGCTGTATCCATTCCAACCATGTAGCATGCCATGGGAAGTGTAATGCATGTGTGAGTGATACAGCTTGCAGGAGGAAGTGTGTCCCGAACACTATATTGTGGGGGTTTATTTACAGAAACTGTTTTTTCTTGTGAAAATAAAGAAAAAAAAAACTTAAACCACTGAAAAGCCATCTTTAAAGCTGACTCTTCTGAACACTGTACATAGCTTGCTTGTGAGAAACCACACAACTACAGTATCATCTTGATGATTACTTTAATGATAATTTCAGCCTTGTGATCATTCAAAAGCAGAGATACAACTTATCACAGCAGACTTTTAGAGCAAAATGTGACATGATCAAACACAGATTCACTGTGTTAAGTGTAATTTGAACAGACCCATTGTACAATCTAACCAAGTCAATATTTGAAGTGCACGCCCCAACATTTGTATATCTGTGCCCGAAAAATGTAATGCTGCATGTTATTTTTCGACAAACCTGGACCGTCATGTCTACATTAAGATCAGTATTCATATCTAAACTTAGCCTAAATAATAGTGCAATTTTTATTTTCCACATCTTTCCATTCTTAAAAGAAATTTGCTTTACTCCACTGATGCTGCACACCAAAATTATACGCATCTTCAGGTAAATTGGAAAATGATAAGAAAGGGTTGCCTTTTGTAATGAAGGCTTGGGTTAAATAATGTGTTGAACAAAACTGGACAAATTACGTAAAAAGAAATTGGAATTGATGCTATGATATACTTACTTACTTAAAATTCATTTTTTTTTACAAACAAGTAGTATGATGCATACATTGTAGGCTCTAAAGTAGCCACAGCTACAACAGAATGTTGCCTTATGTTGACTTACCTTTACAGGTTCTATTCATGAACTGTCACAGTAATAGAATCTTCTTTTTCTAAGGATTCCATCAATGTTGCTCATCATGATTATAATCACAACAGCTCGAGACAGAACAACAGTCAAAAAAGGAGTGTGCAGTTTGTCACGTCTGGTAGTGTGTCAGCGCAGCCAACGCCTCCCCACTCACCCCAGACCACATACCAGTCTGGCTGGCTGTCTGTGCCAATTGAGCCCATGCTACTGCATTAAGACTTATCCCTCAAAACTCTGTGTGTGTGTATGTCTGTGCCTGAGTGACATTTACACTCCTCCATTGGCATTTATGTTGGCATCACAGTATATACCACAGCGGCAATGTGGCTGAGCCAAGTGTTGCTGATGACTCTCTTTATCCATCGCAGTATGTAGGGTTGGTAAAAATAACACACACACACACACACACAGACACACACATACACACACACACAAACACACGTGCAGTACAGTGATTAAGAATAGCCAACTGGCACAGATGGCTGTAAAAATATATTTGGAGCCATAAGCCTTGAGCATAGTGTAATGAAAACTACCCAAGTAAGAAATGGGGAATGGTAGAAAAACACTGCAGTCACAATTAATAACCAGTATTTTATGTTAGAGTTCTTTTACTCATGCATTTTCACTCAACATTACCCACCAAAGCTTTTGTTTATTTGGTGTACAACATTGTATTCCTTTAATACCACCTTACTGTACATTAAAGTTAAGTGAGGTACCTTGAAAATGGTGAAGGATAGATTACAGGAAAAAATAAAAAGATTAATACGTATTTTTATTTACTGTAAGATGATGGCATACGGATATGTGAACTTAAAATGATTGAAAAGACTAACATTTGACAGACACTGACCCTGGCAGAAATCAATATGTTTGGACCCATTTGTGTCTGTACTGATTTAAAGTCTCCTGAAGTTGAGTGACTGAACAAATTGATGCTGCATCACCACAAGTTCAGCCTCTATAGTTTTGAGGAAGGATGTTGCCATAAGTTCATGTGCAAAATATGATGAACATCATATCATTACAGAGGCACCAAGATCATGCTTTTTAAAGCAAGATCTACTATTATTCTGCTTCAGCTAAAAAAAAAAAAAAAGGCTCTGGCTCTTGCCTCTCTGCTTACTGCTAGTAAGATCAAGGATTGAGACAAAGTGTAGCCTTGTATGCAGTTAAGGATTCTTGTCATAACAAACTTTTAGCATTAAATTGTGTTATCAGCCATCTCACTCTGAAGTTATACTTGTGTCAACTACTGATAGACATATAAACATTAACACAGAGGGCATGAAAATGGGCTGACCCAAGATATTATGGAGAATGAACTAAGACAAACATCAAAATTCACTGTGGGAGAGTTTAGAAGCATGAGAGGTGACGCATCTTTGTATTATTGTGTTTGCTGCATATGAACTGATCTCAAATTAGGGTGTGATTAAGAGATATCGAATTTTATTTGAAAATAAAGATGATAAGTCTTGGATTTTTTTTTTTTTCTTTTGGATTTTGTGACTCAGGGAAAATTGGCACTTCATTTTGAGACATTATAATGATCCATAGAGTACCCCTACAAATGCTGTTACTGGTACATGCACTTCTGCTACTACTAATATTAATAATGATAATAATAATCTCATTGAATCGCCACCTGGTGTCCCAATGACCATAGGAGAGCTCAGTTGTCAGGGGCCTTATGCCCCTGGTAAATCTCCTAGATGGGAGTCAAGATAGGGTGCAACTCAGAAGAAACCGTTATGATGGAATACAGCAATGGAGCTAGTTTTGCATTGCCTGGTCCAAGGGCCCAAGTCATGAGCCAGGCCTAGGGGTGGGGCTCAATGTTAAGCAGCTGGTGGCTGGGCCTGCACCCATGTGGCACAGCGTTACACAGTCCAAAAAGACAACGTGGGTCCCCCTTACCATGGGCTCACCATCCAAAGGAGGTTCCAAGGGGGTTGGGTGCAGTGTGAGCGGAGTGGTGGCTCAAGATGAGGACCGTGGCAGTATGGATAAGGGTCATTTGGTCCATGTACTGATGCCAGAGCTTTGTTGGTGCAGCGTTTACAGTAATGCAGACCCCACATTGGTCTGTTGTGGCATAAATGGAGCAGAGTAAAAAAGCAAAGCTCTTACCAGATCAATTGAGCTTCTCACCCTTACTTATGGTCACAGGCTGTATCACGGATCCAAGCTGACAAAATTAGTTTCCTCTGCAGTTTGCACAGGCCTTCCCTTAGAGATTATTTGAGAAGGTGGGCCACCCGGGAGCGACTCAGAGTAGAACTGCTAGTCTTCTGCAACAAGAGAAGATGTAGATGCCAGATGAAGCGGTTCATTTCAGGATGCCTCTCTGCTAAGGTACATGTCCCACCAGGATGAGGCGTGGGAAGACCAAGGAATGTCCATGTCTCTCACCTGGCCAACTGAAGCCTCGAGATACCCCTGGAAGAGCTGGACAAAGTGGCCGGAGAGTGAAGTAATAGTAATGAAATTAATAATGATGATGATGCTAATTATAATAGCAATAATAAATTGATATTTATAATAAAATATTTTTGTATTGTTTTTTCTGTGTGTAAACAGGGAGTTCATTTTAGGGATTGATGCAATACCTGTTGATTAAATGTTCTCATTTTGAATAAGTGACTCAAAATAAATTGTTGATTCTAAAAGCAAAATTTTCAGACATGATGAATTTGATTTTTTTGTGGTTAGGTAAGGTTATGAAGAGGGAACAGAGGAAAGATTATAGAAAAGGGCACCTTAACATCCAGGTTCAAATCCAAAATGAAACAATAATTCCATGCAACTTGTGTGTTTGGCACGTTGAGAAATATAATTTAAGGCCAGTGAGTTCTGACCCTAAGGCACAACTGTACAATGCATGTCCCTCATGAACATGTGTGTGGAGGAAGAGAGGAATAGAGAGAAGAAGCAAGAGAGGTAGAGAGAGAGAGAGAGACAGAGAGAGAGAGAGAGAGAGAGAGAGAGAGAGAGAGAGAGAGAGAGAGAGAGAGAGAGAGAGAGAGAGAGAGAGAGACATGCCCCAGGTTATTCTCTGTCCCATTGGTGATTTTAGACAGCTGTGTCCCTTACTTCCTCCACTCTGGAGACCCACAAAACACAGACACACAGAAGCAGACACAGACACAGACACAGACACACACACACACACACACACACACACGCACACACCATTAGAGGCACACATGCACTAACACAAACAAATGAGGAAAAAACAGAATAAGAAGAAAAAAGTGATTAAACAGTAAAAGGCATTAACCTTCCTAATGACTTCAATTACTCTCATTTCTATTTATTCATTGCCATAATTGTTATTATTATTATTATCATTATTATTATTAGTAGTAGTATAATAGTAGTGTAGTAGAAGTGTAGTAGTAGTAGTAGTAGTAGTAAAAGCAGTAGTAGTATTAGCAGGATTAGTATGATTATGCTTGCCCTGTGTTTAACATTGAATAGAGAGTTTGCTTGATCTAAACTGAGCACTTGTGTCTTAACAACACACATAAAGTGAGGGTGAATCGTGAAAATAAAACAAAGATACACTCTCTCTCGCTTTTGCTTATAATGTGAGAAAAAAAAGAAAAACTATCTACACAAAAATATACACACACAAACAGAGAGAGAGAATAACAGCGATGAAAAACTTGAATCAAATGGTCATGAACGATAGATTTATTAAGTGCATAAGGTGAGTAAAATACATTCTGGTCTTTAAAATGAAGGTTTCCAATTGTTATCATTATTGAAGACCACATAAAAGGCTGGCTTTGGGGAAACTTTTGTCTCCCTAAAGCCTCTTAAATTCAATGAAGTCCATGCTTTCCCATCCTATGTTCATGATATTTCATCTAATGAAGTGTATTTACTTGAACAGGTATGGTTCTCAAGCACGTAGTCCTACAACTCGCAAGGGTTGTAAATCAGAACATAACAATTGAACAAGCAGCATAGTACATTGTTTGACCTTGGGATTATCCTTGTACTTGGTGATCTCCCCTGAATAGCTAAAATCAACCCATGAGCAGCAAATTAAGTGCATACTGTACTGCGGCCCTAAAACAGGTCTGAGTTTTTTTTCTTTTGTATCTTTCCATCGGTATTTGTAATCCCCGTCTCCCTAACTCCTGATCATTTGGTCTGCACTTGTGTGTGTTTGTGTGTGTGTGTGTGTGTGTGTGTGGGTCTGTTCAGTCCAGACAGGGGACTCTGTGTGGGGACTCTGTGTCATCATGAGCAAGACAGGGTCTCACTATGGTCAGTAAAGTCATGGAAAGCCAAGTTACTGTCTAATTGGATTACTGCCCTCATCCTGCTAAGAAGCTGTACAAACACACATAGGCGGTAAAAAAAAAATCTGACATATATACACATACATTTTGATACATACACATGTGTGCACACAGGAAAGGGCCACATGACAACACAAACATATAATAAAGCTCTGTTTTACTGTTTTTGTGTGCATGCGTGTGTTTGTGTGTATGTGTATGTATGTGAGTGTTTGAGTGTGTGTGTGAGTGTGTCATATATGTTGTGCATAAAGTTGTGTATACACAGGAAGGAATTGAATAGGACAGCAGCTGACCCCTGTCAGGGACTTGCCCAATATAAAGTACAAAAACATGGAGTGATATTTCCTGTCACAAAGAGGAGCACTAGTTCAAAAATCCTTGATCTCTTCTTGCATTCATCCATTGCTTCAATGACTACTTACTTGTCTTGTACAGTTTTCATGTCCACTTGTAAAACTTTGGTCCTTTGAAAAGGCTGTAAATAAAAATATTGAAGGCTCAGTGCAAGTTCAGTAAAATAAGGCAGATGATGGGAGTCCGATGTTGCTCTTGAAAATGGACACCATCTCCATCTGCAGGCAATGAGCCTTGAGCACAGCTGCTTCTCCAATGGTGACATCAGAATACCCCCCCCCAAAAAAATAATACACGAAGATTATATTCACAGACTTGCAATATAACAGAATTTCACAGAAATTAAACATGCAGCCTCAGGGGGGCACAAGCTAGTGTCTGTCTGAGCCAGTCCCAAGCCCAAATAAATGGAGAGTTGCAACAGAAAGGACATCAGGTGTAGAACTTTTGCCAAAGCAAAATATGCAAATTGAACCTGCGACTCTCATACTGGATAAGCCAAGGCCCAGGGTTAACAAGGATTTGTGCAGATAACCTAAAAGGTACCAGTGGACATTGGACGACCATGGTAGTGAAAGGAAGAGACTTGGAGTAGGAGTCATCTTAACCCTCATATTATGTTACGGGTCAATTTGACCCATTGGGTCAATGGGTGAAATGGGTCAAATTGACCCTTAACATAATAAGAGGGTTAAAGGAGAAGACTTTTGAGAATGTTCTCAAAGTGAAAAGAGTATCAGATGGACTTATGAGCCTGAAATTGGAAATTGAAGGTAAGATGCTCAGTGTTGTTAGTGGCTATGCCCAACAGGTGGAATGTGTGTGAGAAGGAGAATTTCTGGAGTGATTTAGATGAAGTGCTGCAGAATATCCCCAGAGGTGAGATAGTGTGAATTGGTGCAGACCTCAATAGGCATATTGGTGTAAGCAATAGAGGTAGTGAAGAAGTGATGTGCAGGTTTGGTATCGAGGATAGAAACACAGTGGGACAGATGGTTTTTGACTTTGCAAAAAGGATGGAAATCCCATCTATCCATCTCCCACTGTTCATCCGAAATCGGGTCACAGGAGCAGCAGCCAGAGCAGAGAGACCCAGACCTCCTTGTCCCCCACCACATCGTCAAGCTCCACCTGAGGGACCCCAAGGCATTCCCAAGCCAGCTTAGAGACATTTCTCTCCAACATGTCCTTGGTCTTACCTGTGACCTCCTCCCAGATGGACCTCCCTTAGGAGGCATCCAGGACAAATCCTGACCAGATGCTCAAGCCACCTCATCTGACTCCTCTCAATGCAGAGGCACAGCGGCTCTCCTCTGAGCCCTTCCCAGATGGCCAAACTTCTCACCCTATCTCTGAGGGAGAGACTGGCCTCCCTGCGGAAAAAAAATAATTTCCGCCGTTTGTATCCAAGATCTTGTTCTTATGGTCACTACCAACAGCTCGTGACCATAGGTGAGGGTAGGAATGTAATCGATCAGTATATTAAGAGCCTTCTGGCTTAGCTCCCTCTTCACCCCGACCAACCAGTACAGACTCCGCATCACTGCAGATGCTGCACTGATCCATCTGTCGATCTCCCGCTCCATCCTTCCCTCTCTCATGAACAAAAAACTGAGATACCTAAACACCTCCACTTGGGGCACGACCTCGTCCCCGGCCCAGAGTGGGCACTCCCCTGTTTCTGGTTTAGCACCATTGTCTCAGATTTGGAGGTGCAGATCCTCATCCTGGCTGCTTCACACTTAGTCATCATCTGCAAAAAGCAGAGACTCGACCCGGTAAAGGGGAATCATCTCCATGGTCTCCCATTCCACTGGCACTGTCCCCGAGATCCACGCAATGCTGCAGAGGCATGTCAGCCAGTACAGCCCTACAACATCCAGAGCCTTGAAGAATCGGTGTATCTGCTCCAGAGTCCCCCAGCTCTGCGTCCTCAATTGGAAGTGCATTTTGATAGGCTTGAGGAGGTCCTGGAAGTATTCCTTCCACTGATCTACAATATCTCGAGTCGAGGTCAGCAGGACCCCAATTCCACTGTACACAGTGCTAGCGGAGCACTGTTCCTCCTGAACCACCAGGAACCACCGTGGACCAGAATCTCCTCCACTGGAAGTCGTTCTCCAAGGTCTCCCAAAATTCCTTCCACAAGTTTTTGCCTTGGCAGCCGCAGGCAACTTGGCCTGCTGCCACCTGTCAGATGCCTCCTGAGCCCCACAGGCCAAAAAGGCCCAATAGGCCTCCTTCTTCAGTTTGATGGCATCCCTCACCGCTGGGTTCCACCAGCAGACTTGAGGGTTGCCACCCCAAAAGGCCCAGACCACCTTACAGCTGCAGCTCTAGTCTGCCCCATTGACAATAGAAGCTTGGGAACATGGCCCATTCAGACTGTGCAGCCAAGGGTCGGACCATCAAGGTCCCCCATCAGCCACCACCTGGACCCACGTCATCCTTCTGGGCCGTGCCTGGTCCAGCCCCACGGGTGCAGGATCTGGGCAACAGGCGCTTGCCATCGAGCCCTTCTCCAGGGCCTAGCTCGAGGGGGAAGGGGGAAGGGGCCAGTGACCCGTGTACATGCAGGGGAAAACTGGGTCCAATAGCATTACTCATCATAGGGTGTCTTCTGAATACTTGATTCATTCACGTATTCTAATTTGACCCATTTACTTCAATCATATTTTGGATATCCCAAAAAATTCAAGATGAAGTCATTGTATCCCAATTTTAAACTGACTTGGTCAGCCAAAGTTTATCATGCATGTTGTTCATGGGCTGTTACAAAAAACAAAAAAATACAAACATATGTATGAATTATGTATTTATTTTATTTTATTTTATTTTATTTCATTTTACTTTATTTTATTCCTTGCACCGTCTGGCTCTGAGCAGCTTTCATAGAAATTGATAGGAACTATGTTTGCAATCCTGTGTCCCTTTCCCTTTAACATGAATATTTGATTTGAAACCATTGTCGTATTATTACGAATTATTATTATTAATAATATTATTAACAATACAGAAAGGAAGTATGATTATTATTATTTTAGCATTTAGCTATGAGCAAAGCTTTGCCTTACAATGCGCTGAGACATGTCTGGTTATACCAAACCTCAAACTATTCCAAAAATCCAACATTAAACCAAAATCTACTACTGTGGTTGCCAGTTAAACTAACATATAACTCTAGGGCACAACCACAGATGCATTTTTTTGTTTTCTAAATTAATCATTCAAAGGGCTAATAAAAAGGCATACATTAAATACACTGTTTTCTTTTTTTTTTTTTTTTTTTCTCAGTCACTTTAAAAACAGAAATATACCACGAATTATACATCTAACCAAAGTAAGGTGAAAGTGAGGACACTACTTGGAGGCAGATTGCAAACTATAATAAATCAAATGTTCTATCAAATGCAGCAAAGCAGGTGTGTTTTCGGGGTATTTAGACAGATGAAAGATTTGAGTTGAAAAAATATAAATGAATTATCAATAAATTGAGAAAATGTCATATAATAAGCTTACTTTTCACGAGAGAAGCCTGTAAAATTGAGGTACTAACAGAAAGGATTTACTCTATATCAAACCTTGCTAACAGCTCCAATATGAGTGACAGCCATTGTGTTTACCTTTCACTCAGTACTTTTCTGTAATGATATCTGAATTATATCCCATGGTTATGAAAATTCGATTTCCTAAACCTTGTTTAAGTCATGTTAACAGTAATACGATTTTCACCCACATTGTACATTTTATGAATAAGCATTAGGTAATACTGTACACGGTACTGGTCCTTTGACAGTTATACAATAAAGCAAAATGGGCATGCGGATGTTGAAAGTAAATACTCAGATATAGAAGCTCAAAGTTGAAAACAATACTTTCAATCTCAATCTAAAATTTCAATAATCACTATATGGTATTATGAAATGTGTCTTATCCTCCCACACACAAAGCCCACCCCGTTACTAATCTTGCTTTGGAACCAATATCAGGTGTTCTTTGTCAAATAGGAGCAAAATGAAAATTCTCCCATGGCTGAAAATGTAAGACCTATATTTATTTTGTCATTTGATGACAGGATTAAGGTTATGTAGGGTTAAGCTTTGCCACACCTGGCTTTTCTATAGGGACAAACTTGCAAATATCACAACCTGCATGTATAACCCAAGTTGTTAACATCCTTGGTCTCAGAAGCAAAATGTAAAATATGTATCAGGTGCTGATTCAAACTTACGTAGAAGCTGAAATTGTCTTGAAGTCTAATTGGTCATTTTAGAAAAAAGCAGACCGCGTTGATCAGCTATATAAATCATCACAACAATCCACTCCAAACCAGGTTCTAACTTTGCTGGTGAAAGTATACCAAATATAAGCAAAGTGGTAGCCCCTTTTCAGTGTTTTTAAATGTAATTTTTTACCACTTTTTCCCTTTCCCAACAAAGTAAAAGAGCAGCCTGTGTAAAAGCTTCTAATGTGTGCAAAATGTTTCAAGGCCAGGCAGCACTGTGGCGCAGTGCCCTCACTAACAACTCTGGTTCAATTCCGACAAGGGAACTTTCTGTGTGGAGTTTGCATATTCTCCCCCTGTCTGCGTGGGTTTCCTCCCATTGTCCAAAATCATGCAGCAGGTTAATAGGAAAAATTGGGAAAATTGCCCAGATGTGCAATTGAGAGCATGAATGAGTGTCTGTCTGGTGACTGGCGACCAGTCCAGGGTGTACCTCGCCTCTTGCCCCTTGCAGCTGGGATAGGCTCCACTCATTCTTCAAACCCACCATAGTGCTTCATGGCATGCATCTTGCACTTGGTGAGACATCAGATTTAGACATCCATTTGTGTTGCACAGCACAATATTTCATCATACAGCTTCAACAAAGAAGTTAACTTGACCTTACGCCAAAGAAGCATTGGATTAGGAGTTGCCTTGCTGACTTATAGGGCCATAGATCCTGTGACACGGAGAACCATTGATCGTTGTACTTTTAAATGCAGCTCTCCCTGAAATGGCTATGAGAATCACCACAACAAGACAGCTGACTTGAATTCCTGCCAAGAATTTAAATTCATACCTTGAGTTTCAGTGCGAGGAATATTATTCATATTCTTCCAAAACAGGAGCTACAATGAAGGGATTACAAGGAGGATTTATGTTTGTCTTTCGTGTTTTCGTATCTCCAAATGGTTGGCATCTGCCAGTCAGGGAGGACAAAAAAAAATGTTGGAGATATCTGAACATATTTTTTTGATAGTTGCTCATCCAAGAATTGGAGACACAGTGCTTGTTCATAGTGAAAGACGGGGCAGGCATTTGTGACATAGTGACATTTGACTATCATACGATGAGTGCCACTTTCAACTCAACACTCAAGTGTGCAAATATTGTATGCGTGTTCTTGAAGCGGGGTATTTGAGAATATGTGTGTAAAGGGAATGGCTCATGTAGCTTGTCTGCCAATGGTTGCATCTAAGATATTATTATGTACATTATCAATCAATGGGTTGTTACTGTGGCGCAGTGATTAGCGCCTCGGCCTCATAGCAAGCAAGACCCTAATTCAATTCTGTATGGAGTTTACATGTTCTCCCTGGGTTTGCGTGGGTATCCACCGGAATTCCCTTCTCTTGTGTTCTCCAAAAAACCACAAACATGCAGACAGTTCTTCAGAACCAAAATTGCCCAGATGTGTGAATGAGAAATGAATGCTTTCTGGTCTATATGTGGCCCTGTGATCGAGTGGGGACTGATCCGGTTGTAAACCACCTCTTGCGCAGTAACAGTTCGGAATCCCAACATATCCTGCACTCGGAGATGCTGGAGCTTATCCCAACTTAGGATAAGCTCCAGCATCTCCAAATGCAGGATATGTGGTAGAGAATGAATGATTGAAATCATTTTTAATAAATTACACAATAGATGTTTATTATTAACGAATGTTCTTTAGACAAAATTGGGAAAATTGCCCAGATATCTGAATAAGAGAGTGAAAGGTTGTTTGTCTCTATATGTGGCCCTGCGATTGACTGGCGACCAGTCCAGGGTGCACTCTGCCTCTCACCCAATGGCAGCTGGGATAGGCTCCAGCATCCCTTGCGACTCTGAGTAGAATAAGTGGTAGAAAATGGATGGATGGCTTTTCTTCTGACATTTGGAACAGATGTTCCAAATCCACATTCAAAATATTTGTATTTCACTGGTCAGAAGGAGCCATCGGTCAGTTTAGAATCAAAAAAGAACTTTATACAACTTTCCCTTCACACCACATCAAATCTGACATCTGAAAAAGATAAATAAATAAATAAATAAATAAATAAATAAACAAATAGACAAATAAATACATATGTATACCCTATGCAAAAAGGAACAGTACAGAACCATTATATTTAGTTGAATATTATTTATTTTATTATTGACAGCCAGAAAATGACAGTTGATTAACAGGATCCATTTTATTTTTTTTCATTACATTTGTTATGTTGAGAAGGGGAACTATGATTTTCATTTTGTTTTATATCCATTGTGAGGGAATCCTCACAATCCTGACAATCCCCCAAATGTGAGATTGACCCATTGACAGGACTAGAGAATCTTAGGTCCTTCCCTGACTTTTCCTCTTATTTTTCTTTTTTAATGGTCTTGCTCAGTGAAAAGCCCTGTTTTCACGGTGCTGCTGAAAATATCTTTTATAGATATTCTGTTATTTTCTCCTTTTTGTCATTCATGATCATTCTCTACATATTTTCTTCGGACAACCCCCTCATCCTTTCCTTTGTTTGCCTTTGTCACCCACTGAAGCTCTTATAATCTCTTCTTCCTACTCCCAGCACAGCCTATCCTCTCAAAATTACTATGCACACTTATAAATTGGTCTAAATACATCCATACAAAATTAATATGATCTGTTTAAAAGCATGTCAAAATGCTTAAATACTTCACATGTGACCTTTGTACTCAACAAGGGAAAAGAAATACCTTGATAGGCATTATTTAATTTGCTATCAATAACAGTGGTAGCTTTGATACATTACTAAGAGTGGACTCTTAAGGACAACTACCACTTGCTGAGTGTCTTTCTCTGTGTGTGTGTGTGTGTGTGTGTGTGTGTGTGTGTGTCCGTGAGAGTGGATGTGTGAATACATATTTTTCTAATTCTCTCATCACTTTACTGTAGATGTCTTGATTAGGTTTGTGTCTGTGAGTGTGTGTGCTCAGTTCTCTGCGGGGATCCGTTCCATTAATGTTGGTGAGATGTTTTTCATGGGGCCGCTTGTTCACCCTGCGCTCATTTGGCTCTTGATCTCACCATGTGACAAAAACTCACACTACATTAAAGGAATGGCTGGGCCCCCACTGCCTATGTAGCATACGGTTGGAAAAAAAATAAAAGGCAACACAGTCTCCCCAGGTCGCTGCATCAGGCAGACTTCAGAGGAGAAACTTTTAAGACCAGGTGCTTTAAAATTAGAGCAATAATAAAGGTAGTTTTGTTTAAAAGATGTATATACTCCATGTGTATGTGATATTTTACTCTCTCCTCAAAAAGTGAGTGCATGAGAATGTTACAGAATGTTACTCGGATTGTCAGTGGCTCTATTCACTTCATTTGATAACAATCACCAATTTATGAAAATAATAGAACCTGCAAAAGTATTTCTCAATGACATGTTTAAGCAAAAAAAAGGCTTTTAGGCTTATTTTAATTTTCCGAATATAGTGTAATATTTTGTGGTAGAATGTAACACCCTCTACCTTTGATGAAGAGAAGGGGGGGGGGTCATCCAGTATGTTCTTCTATTTGTCACAATCTTGGCATTTTGAACTAAATCATTTTCAGAAAAAGAAAATTAAAAATAAATAAATAAATAAATAAATAAAAATTAACATTTTTGCAACATGGTGGCGCAGTAGCTAGCATTTCGCCTCAGAGCATAAATGTCCTTGATTTGGCCCATCAGCTCTTCGGCCCATGTCTGCTCAGCTCAACTATTTTTTTTTTTGCATGACACCCAGCCTATACCTTTCTCCTTACTCATCCCTTATTAATCAATTTTTTAAAATTCAATTTATCAAATGTAAAAACAGGCTCCCACTTCATAGCAAGAAGGTCCATTGTTTGATTCTGAGGAGGCTTTTCTGTGTGTCTTTTCTGTTTGCATGTCTCTTCTTTGTGCCTGAGTTTTCCCCTGGTTCTCTAGTTTCCTCCAACAGCCCAAAAACATATTGCAGATTTTCTGAAGACCCTTAAATGCTCACTTGTTTGAATGAGAAAGTGAATGGTTGTAGCTCTCTATATGCGACCCTATAATTTACAAGCGACTGGTCTAGGATTTACCCTGACTCTCACCCAATGATGGCTGAGATCGGTTCCAGCCCTGATGGCAGAACAAGCAGTATAAATTAAGACTGAATGAACAAATAAGAAATAACTTGAAAATAAAAATAATAGTAAAAAATATGTGGTATAGATAATTAATAAATAAATGAGTGCATGAATGAATAAATAGTCTTTATTAAAAAAAAGTGATGGATGATTGATTTCTGTGAGGAAATGGTAACACAACCCTGTTCTTTTTCAGTACATTGGGATGAAAAAATAATAAATGTTTTTCTTTATCGCATGTGACTGAGGTCCCCAGAAATCATTGTAGTTCCGGGGTGACTCTGGAGTCTTGCTGGAAAGTTGTTACAAGTACCACATGGTTACTAGTTATGCAATGGGTATTTTATAACAGCTTTGTGGTATGGAATACAATGTGTTGAAGATGATAAGTGTCAGAATCCATCCCTTAGTTATTATTAGGATATGAGATTCACAAACTTTTTGTAGGTTTATTATTGTTGAAGTGCTAAAGGGGCTCTAGTTCACATTTCTGTGACTGCACTTCGTTTTTGTTTTTTTTCTCAAGCAGTTTTTTCCATTATCGTTGCAAGACCACAGGAGGAAGAGACCTCACAGACAAACTGTGTTTGTGATTACAGCCTATATAGAAACTTGAAATAACTTGACTTGAACATTTTTGCTGCAGAACAGTTCTTTTACTGTATCACGAGTGGTGTTGCATCATCTGTTGTTTATAGTAGTAGTGGTAATAAAACCGTTATTGCTGCTATTACTGCTCTTTTTCAAACAAACTATCTGAAAAGATATTGATGGCATCAAACATGAAAGTCTCATGATGGCATCAAACATGAAAGTCTCGGACATCCATCAAACTCCTCAGCAGTTCATCCAGGGTTATTACATTGTCCATGTAAAGAATTCTGTTTTGTGGACCGATCCGTCATCCCTTTGTTGCATTATCTCTCTGTTGCATTGTAGTAGCAATGATGGAATGTGAGCGTGGAAAGCTCCAAGGCTTTCAGTTCATGAGTAAATTAACGTTGGCATAGAAGACTCCGCTCATTTGCTTGAGGGGGACAGTATAAGATAGTTCAAGGAAAATTTTAATATGTATGAAAAATAAATATGAGAATAAGAGCTTGATGAAATGGAAAAATGGTAAAAGAAACAAGCAAATAAAAAAGACAGGTTTCTGGTTTCCCTAAAAAATATTAATTTTTCTCTATTAATATTTCTATTTATGTATTCACTTTTTAAGATAAAATTTCAGACCTTTTCAGTCAGGAAGGTTGAAAAAACAAGGATTGGACTGTTAATGACTATTAATTCATAGCGGCTATCAATTTAGATTAATCACAAAAAGAACCAGGTATAACAGGTCTTAACCAAATCCTCTGTATAATATTTGTAATATTTTTCAATGTTACTTAAGGCTTTCCTACCCATTCAGATCAACTAATTGCATCCATTACACGACAATACGAAACACTGTCTCGCAGAAGTCTATTTTTTGTTAGCTCACCTGATTGTCCTCTGCTGGGTGGAATTCTACCTTTCAACCCTTTTTTTTTTCTTTTTTTCTATGCTCTTTTGTAAGCCTGGGATCTTTGTCTGTCCTCAGGGATTAATCAAGTGTCAAGGCATTCGCTTGGATGCTTGACATAGGATACACATGCTACATACTTCAAATCACCCTCATACCTTTACAAGTGAAGTGTCATGTATTTGAGGTGACGTCAAGCTACCTATGCTCAAATATCTTAGGGCATGTCACCCTGTTTATGAGTATGTTGAAGAAAAATTAGTTTTTCTAAATACTTTTATTCACATATGTATTTTACTCTCATATTTAAATCCAAGCTTGGCATTGAACACTGTTTGGTGGGATTTGCACTTTTGAGCACATATGGATGCATATGTGTTGTAAAATAATGATTTTACTCAAAGCTTCTACATTTTTTTTTGTTGTGTTGACACTGCTCCCTGTCAAGGCAATTCGCGACCAGTTCAGTCGCTGTCATGGTCAAAGCCAACTGGGTTGCGGGGCAACTGTGTTTATCAGCTCTGTTAGATCTTGTCATCCACTAGGCTCAGAGCAGTGCATGAGGGACTGATCATCAGCTCCTCCAGCAGGTAAAGAACATCGAAGTGACAGGAAAGGACCTCCAAATATAAACATGTGTGTTCTCACATGGGCTATACGAAATATCATCTGAATTGATGTCTGGACTCCGGGCTAGCTTCAGGTGTAAGGACTTCTATGTTTCAGTGTTGGAATAGCTTTCATATTGAACTGATGTTGTTGTTTTTTTTTTTAATTTGACTACTAGCAAAATTGGACATGTTGATTGCCTTGATTCTCCGTTTTTTATTATATTTCATTTATTGCTTGCGGGAAATTATTTCTCTACATTTGACACATCATGGATGAACTATGAGCAGTTGGCAGCCATTTAGCAGAGTCAGGGGACTGTTTTTTGTAGGGTTCAGTGCTCAAAGGCACTTCGGTGGGGTTGGGGAAGTGCAGAAATCGAACCACAAATGTTCACTTCCAAGGAGAACCCCTGATCCCCTGATGCCCCTTTCTTCCTTTCTGCATTGTTAGCTGTTGATAAGTATATGCAGTATCGTCATTTTCATGCAGCCAAAGGCAACTAAACAATGGAGCAAAGCAAATTCGCACATTCCTTGACCACCCTCTGTGTTGGATCACTCACTTTGGCTGTCAGTCACAGTCTTACAATCTGCAATTTTTACCATACAGAGAAGCATCCGTCATAACCGCAAGTGTGAATTAGACTTTGTAAATGTGACAGGCCAGTTTATGCAACCACAATTCACTGACAACTTTTAATGCATTTATCTCTTTATTATCATTATTTGGGATAACTATACACATATGTATATATATATATATAGAGAGAGAGAGAGAGAGACAGTAAATATATATACATGTATATACATAAACTGTTTGCACATTTATTAGGCAAGTGATTATTTTGACCATTTCATCATTTTATCCATAATTTCCATCTCCAAGCTGTATAAACTTGAATGTTTCTTGGATTTAATGCATATCGGGTGATGCGTATTTGTGTAACAAGGGACGGTGTGGCCGAAGGAGATCAACAACCTATAGCAAGGCGTGCATAATTATAAGGCATATTCCCAAAGAGTCTGCCCAATCTCCCCAAAAGATATTTAACTGACTCTGAAAAGTAAAGCATTATTAAGTCTTTCAGAGAGATGCTGCACTCTTGAAATATCTGAGAAATTTGGGAATGATCACAGAACCTCATTTTTTCTTGCAAATAATCAGCAGGGCTGCAAGAAACGTGTCGAGAAGAAAAGACACAAATAAACCGCCAAAGAAGTGAGAAGAGTCAATCATGAAGCTACCAGGAACCCATTATCCTCCAGTGCTGCCATATTCCACAACTGCAACCTATGTGGAGTGTCAAGAAGTACGAGGTGTACAGTTCTCAGATACATGGCCAAGGTGAGAGACTGAAACCCAACCTCCCCTGTACAAGACACATAAGCTGAGCAAAGAAATATCTGAAGACCGGTTTTGTGGACTGATGAGATGAGAGTGACTCTTGATGGACCAGCTGGATGGGCCCATGGTTAGATTAGTGACAGACATAAAGCTCCACTTCGACTCAGAGTCTGCATCTTTCAAGAAGACTTTGATTTTTATGCAACGCTCCATCACATGCATCAAAGTACTCCACTGTGTTGCAGGCCAATAAGACCTTCAAGATGAAAAACTAATGACCAAGCCCCCCTCTTCATCTTAATTAAGCCCTACTGAGAACTTTTGGGCCCTTCTTAAGCAGGAAATTTACAGTGAAGGTAAACAGTCTCTGAACAGTGACTGGGAGGCTGTGGTTGCGGCTGCAAAAAAAGTTTATTCTAACCAGATCAAGAAACTGACTCCATGAATGGACGGCTTGTGACTGATAACGAAAAGAAGGCTGGTTATATTGGTCACTGAAATTTTTCGTCTTTTTTTTTTTTTTTAATTTCAGAAATGTTTATTTGAAAATTTTTGGTTTATTATTCTCACTTTAACAGGGGAAAGTAAACTGTTTATAAATATATAGTATGTATGTATGTAATGTATAAATAAAGTGTTTTTCCTACTTCATATAGTGTATAACTTCTTCTTCTTCTTCTTCTTCTTCTTTCGGCTTTTCCCGTCAGGGGTCGCCACAGCGAGTCAACTTTCTCCATCTACCACAGCGAGTCAACTTTCTCCATCTAATCATATAGTGTTCATATAGTGTTCATATAGTGTATAACAACATCCATAAATCTTCTCTCTGGTCTTCCTCAAGACCTCCTGCCTGGCAGCTCCAATTCCAGCATCTGTCTACCAATATATTCACTGTCAATCTGGCTTTTCTGACCTTCTCTCCAAACATCTAACATACGCTGTTCCTCTGAGACTCATTCCTGGTCACTCCCAAAGATAACCTTAGCATCTTCATCTCTGCAACCACTAGCTCTGTCTTTTCTCTGTCGCCTGTCTTTTCGTCATTTGTTACTGTTTCTGGACCATACAGCACCGCCGGTCTCACGCGATCTTGTACACCTTTCCTTTCACTACAGGTGATAGTCTTCTATCGAATACACCTGACACCTTCTTCCACCCAATCCAACCTGCCTGAACCTGTCTCTTCACCTCTTTTCCACACTCTCTGCTGCTCTGGACTTTTGACCACAAGTACCTGAAATCCTCAAACTTCTTGGTACCTTCACCATCTCGTATGGGTTACTGTCATTCACACACATATACTGTGTCTTGCTGCGACTAACCTTCATTCCTCTCCTTTCCAGAGCATATCTCCACCTCTCTAATTTTTTCCTCAACCTGTTCTCTGCTCTCACTGTAGATCACAATGTTGTCTACAAACATTATGGTCCATGGAGATTCCTGTCTAACCTCATCTGTCAATCTGGCCATTTCCACTGCAAACCAAAAGGGTCTCAGATCTGATCCCTGATGAAGTCCCAGCTCCACCATGAACTTCTCTGTTACCCCTACAGCACACCTCACCACTGTCTCACAGCTAGCATACATGTCCTGCACCAACATACTTTTCTGCCACTCCAGACTTCCTCATACGATATTAGAGTTTTTCTCTTGGCAGCCTTTCATATGCTTTATCTAGGTCTGCAAAAGATAATGCAACTCGCTCTGGCCTTCTCTGCACTTCTCTATTAGTATTCTCAAAGCAAATACCGCATCTGTAGTACTCTTTCTGGGCTTGAAGCCATACTGCGGCTCACAAACGCTGACTTCTGCTCTCAGTCTAGTTTCCACTTCTCTTTCCCATGACTTCATTGTATTGATCATCAGCTTTATCTCTCTATTGTTACCACAATTCTGCACATCCCCCTTATTCTTAAAAATGGGCACCATCACACTTTGTCTTGATTCCTCAGGCATCTTCTCACTCTCTAAGATCCTATTGAATAATCTAGTTTTCTATCGCTGCCTCTCCATACCTACACATGTATATCATCAGGACAAACTGCCTTTCCACTCTTTATCCTCTTCAATGCTTTCGTCACTTCGCTTTCACTAATCTCTGCTACTTTGTGGTCTACAATAGTCACCCCTTCTTCCCTTGCCACTCTTTCATTTTACTCATTCATAAGCTCTTCTGTTATCTGTTAATATATTTCTCTCTCTATCCCCAATCACTTGGACCATCTCTATCTCTTGGTTTCACCAACCTGTATGGCTCATTCTCTTCCTCCTTACTGTTCAACCGAGCATACAAGTCACTGTATGTCCTTTGTTTTGCATCTGCTACCTCTCCCCGTGCACTCCCTGACCACCTGGAGCCTTTTCCAACTCCTCCCTGAAACCATACAACACAACTCCCTTTTCATCTCCTACCACTTTGTCCTCTGCTCTGCCTTTGTTCTCTCGATCTTTCTTGTCACCAAAGTCATTCTACAAACCACCATCCTATGTTGCCTGGCTACACTCTCACCTACAACTACTTTTGCAGTCACTGATCTCTGTTAGGTTACCCCATCTTTACAAGATGTACAGTAAGCACCAACAGGAAGGGGTGAAGTAGGCCCTCTTTCACTGACCTGGACAAAAATTCTATCAAAGACCCTAACTTTTTAAGATCCACAAGGACCAAGAAGGAGGACAGTCATACTTGACTACAAGTGACCACAAATTATGATACACAAGCCACATGATTTGTTGTAGTACTGGATGTCTTTCATCCAAGTAGCTTCTTCAGTTCAATTCGAAATCAACCCATCCATCGATTGTCTGGTACTTGTCCTGCACTCAGTGGGGGGATGCTGGAGCCTATCCCGGCTGGCATTGAGCAAGAGGCAGGGTACACTGGTTGATTGACTATTTGACAGTCAATCGCACACATACAGACAGATAACCATTCACTCACTATTTCGGGGCCATTGTTTCCCAATTAATCTGCTGGATGTTTTTATACTGTGAGAGGAAACCGGGGAACCTGAAGGAAAGACATGGGGAGAACATGCAATTCCACACAGAAAGATCCTTTTGTAGGAATCGAACCAGGGGCCGTCACGCTCCGAAGCCGAAGTGTTAAACAATGCTCAACCCTCAAAATCAACCCAACCTATATAAACACTTTGCCACATAAGCATATTCTCCAGAGAGCTTCACCATGACTGCTCATAGTCCAGTGAAGCCAAGTTGAACATTTGTTTATCTTAATCATCTAATCTGTAAAGCCAATGCTTGATTCCACTTAAATGTCAGATGTTAGGTGCAAAATAATCAAGACAAAAACATAGCAAACAAACTCTTTACAAAAGCAAGCTGTGGTTTTACATAAACCCTATTCATCTTCTATGCTCACTTCATACTCGTAGTCAGACAGACATGCACACACACACACACACACACACACACACACACACACACACACACACACACAAACACAATGTTTCACACTTAGAGAAGAATCTATGACATTTTTCATGATCCTATATCGCCAGGAAAAATCAAACTGGTAATTACTGTTCTGTACAGGCTTTCCCAAAGCTGGTTGGATAGGAAATTACTGCCATGTGTGTGGCTATATCATAGATATCCTGACTCTAGATAAGCATTTCTGCTACCCCCTGGAATATCAAGAGGCTTTGGCCTTTGTATTAACTTGTCAATAGGGACCCTCTCTTTTCTGTATGACTTTCTTTGTTTTATGAAATCTTTCTTTGGCAAATAAAAATGGATATGAAACAAGCTAGGTCTGTTTATAAATCGTTTTTTTTTGCGGCCTTGGGTTTGTCAGTGTACTGTGATTACAATTAAAGCTAAGTATAAGTCTGGCACTTGTTGGCTAGGTTTGCAAATTGGTACATCAGGACAAGAAATCTTAAGGCACAAACACAATTAGTGTGCAAGGTAATTCACAAGTCCTTTCTATTTGTGTGCCAGAGTGGTACAGGGACCTTGGGATTAAAAGTATTCCACAAGTGAGTGTTTTCTGTTAAAATAAACATCTGTTCAATGTTTTGTTGCAAAGAGTTCACCCATCGGGCAAAATTACAAAGGAAAACATGCCTATCAAATAGTTTGTCCTTCAAATGTTGATGAAAAAAAATAAACAAACAATAAATACAAATTCTAACGTAACATCTGATATTAGTGTGATAATAATTCATGACATGGTACTGACAGAATAGGACAGAGAAGAAAATAAAATGAAATTATGATGATAGGGGGATGGAAGGGTTGAGCAGGGGGTCAGGATAATGTTTGTGGACAGGTCCAGAGGAATAGACCACCAAGACCTGAGTGCCACCACTAAGGTGATTAAGAAGGATGGGATTCCATCTCGAGGACCAGCCACACACACACTGAAGAGTGATGGAAGGATGACATATCCCTCTTGGCAATACATCCCCAGGAATTAGTTTACTTGAGTGTGTGTGTATGTGTGTTGGGGAGGGTATTAAAAATTTGGTAAAGTAACAAAATGCAATGTTTAAAAAATACACTGCTCAAAAAAATAAAGGGAACACTTAAAAAACACTTCCTAGAATCTAAATGAATGAGATATTCGTATGAAATACTTTGCTCTTTAGACAGTTGAAAGTGCTGACAACAAAATCACACAAAAATGATCAATGGAAATCAAATGTATTAACCCATGGAGGTCTGGATTAGGAATCACACTCAAAATTAAAGTGTAAAAACACACTCCAGGCTGATCCAACTTTGATGTAATGTCCTTAAAACAAGTCAAAATGAATCTGTGTTGCTTCCTGAGTGGACACTATGATTTCACAGAAGTGTGATTGACTTGGAGTTACATCGTGTTGTTCAAGTGTTCCCTTTATTTTTTGAGCAGTATATATTTTATCCGTATGATTCAAAGTTAAAAATTAAACAATGTCCAATAACACTTTAAAAATAATACAAATCCATCCACTCCCACACTCGCAGGGGATGCTGTAGCCTATCCCAGCTGTTACTGGGTGAGAGGTAAGGTCTGGACTGGTCACTAGTCAATCACAGAACCACATGTACAGACAGACAACCATTCACAGCAATTTTTCCAATTAATCTGCTACAAGTTTTGGAATATGGGAGGAAACCCATGCAAACATGGAGAGAACATGCAAACTCCACACAGAATAGAACCAGGGTCCATCATCCTGTGAGGCCAAAGCACGAACAACTGCGCAAACACTAAAAAACACGGGGTGTAATTCTTCACTATCTGTTGTGAATATCAACCACAGTGCATCACTACTACTTGTGCAGTTGCCAGAACGGCATTGCCAGAAGGCATGCAGTTCTAATATTGTGACAGTTTTCCCTCTATCAGTCTTTTGTTCTATAATATATCAGTAATTCAAAGAAAGGTGATAATTGTGTTAGTTACTTTTCATTAGAAAATATCAGCTTTATTTCTGTTTCACATTATTGTTTCAGATCCTTTACTTGGTTGTGCTTCATGAAGGACCTCTACGTATTTCTCCTTGTATTTTTCATCCAAAAACATCTGCCTACAATTATCAACAGTTTTCATCTCCTTCATTGTGTTGGTCAAACATCCATCAATATTTCTTGACTAATTGTTGCTCTCCATCAGTTTCCCAAGCAACAACACAGTGCCACAGCAACAACAAAACAGTGATCCATGCTAAGCTTTTTCTCTCCACTTGTTGTTCACCTCCTCAAACCGGAGGGAAGCACGAAGGAGAAAGAGAGGACTGTGTGATGGCAAGTAATGGTGACATAGAGAGTTGCCTGCCTGGAAGCCTCTTCTCAGCTCTGTCCGCAAAATCACAGCCAGCAGAAAGCCAGCACATTGGATAGCCTGCAACACTTCTGCAGACGTACTGTCAAACATACACAGACCACCACGGACACACATGTACAAGGCTACACATACATTTTCCACAATGATTCTTTAACTAAATTGATTCACACCCCATCTCACTTAAAAGTAGAATCTGTTTGAACGTGAGAGGGGAGGGAGGCACGCCATTTACTCAAAACTCAAAGGTGCATTATTCATTCAAATAATGCAGATAGACCTCTTCTAACTGCTTGAATTACTCATAAAAAAGAAAGCGACTGGCAGTGCAGTGCACCTTTTATAATTTGTCAGAATACAGGTCAGATACATCCATATTGCAAACTTTACTGATAATGATAGTTATTACTATTTGTCCTTCTCTTTTACATTCTTTGTTTTGATTTTTTATTTGTTTTTTTTTGTTTTTTTTTTTGTTATAGGCAAGCAATAGAAGTAGTTTTCCCAGACAGATTGTTCCATGTTCCATTTTTCCAACACTTTGGATCTAAATTTTCAACAAACTGAATGTAAAGGAAACACCAAACCCCTTTACTGTCATTTAAAATATGCTATTGAAGATCGAGTAACAGAAATCCATTAAATAACACTGTTAAAATGAAAAAGAGAAAGAAAAGACAAATAATCACAAAAATCAATCCAGTCATAATAGGGATCGTATTATTTGAATTACAAGAAATGTTGGTTTTCTATTTTCAAAAAGCAAAACAAAAAACATAGCCTTGGTGTGGTCAATAGTGACATTAGCTTAAAATAAAAATGACTGAGCGATGTAAATGACTTTACATCATCAATGTAAATTCAGCAACTACATCAGAAAAAAGTGGAAAACCAAGACTACGATAAATCAACATAACATAATGGTAGCTCTAAAGTTTTCTTTTTCTTTTTTTTTCTATTATTTGAGTTTTACCAGTATAAGTTGTGTTTTGACATTAGAGATGGAGACAGTTTTCAACTAAATTCTTTGTTAATGTCTAGTTTGGTAAAATACAAATAAAATACATATATCAAATTACATACTCCACACTCAGACTAAAACTATCCATTCTGGGAGAACTGCCGTGAGACTGGGTTGCAGAAAATGACCTCAGATGGTCAATAAGTCAGACCTATAAAGTACTTTGAATGCCTTTCAAAAGTACTAGCTAAGCTTCCTCTTTGCAGTTCAGTAATAATGACTCCTCAAGTGTATAATATACTGGAGCCCACTTTCTTCAATACCATGATTAATATCATGATAGGAACTTTAGATTGTGTAATACATTTCCTTTAAAGTGGACAGAAGTACATTGCATTTATTATCACCTTTTTGTTCTCATAAAAATAGCATTACAAGTAGGCGAACCACATTTAGATACACAAAATTCCCATGGGTGCAATGTTTGAACACTCCCCCCGCCCATTCACCCACCCATCCGCCCTCCAGCTCACTACTTAGGAAGCATATGCTGGGTGCTGTGTCTCACTGTCCTTAGGGGCCCCTGGGACAGAGGCCTCTGCCTGGCTGCCTCGTCTGCCTATTTATGACCAGAGCCAACTGGACAGGACTGACGGATGGGCCCCTGAAGCCAGGGACAGGCAGAGGCGATGGGAGTGAAGAGGGGGGGGTGGTCACATTCAGTGCTGGGCAATTAGAGGGAATGAGAGTGTGTCTGGGTAAGCAGGGAGTGCTTGCATGACACGGGCAGACGTGGTATGAGTTGGACTTTCCTAATCCATTATCAGTGGGCCTCGCTCCAGGTGGCGTTATGTCGACACTCTGTACGGCAAGTGTGTTGTGATGTGACAGGTTGGGTGTGGGCAAGATCCACAGACACATCTGATGTGCAGTAATTGCTTCTCTCTCGGTTAACTGCAGCAGAGAATGCTCTGTTCTGTTCTTTCTGTAGGGGAAAATCTGTCTGCAAGAACATTCCCGCTTTGTTTAGGAACTTGTTTGTATTTATGTGCTGCACATAGTCAGTGCTATGTATAGATCACTGCTGTTTTACAACAAGGGCTTGAACTAACATTTGAATCCTTCTTTTGGGAGTTCATGACTCGATGTAGACTCAAACTTAAAGGACTAATAAGTGTGTGTTGTTCTTCCAGATTCGAGTTTATCCGATCCTGACTCAAGCACAGTAAAGTCACACAGGTATATATATATACCTGTGTGATATAGAAGTGAGGCAAAGACGGAGACCCATTCTACATTTTTGGGACACGTGACTCAGGTCTGAATTGTGCATCAAGGAATTGGTCTTCAATGCTGTAGAGCGCCATTTAATAATTTTGGGACTTAGGATCTTGATCTTGTAATGGGACTTGTACTAAAGCTCAAAGGACTGGTATACAAGCATTGTAATTTTATGTTCAATCCTCTGTACTCATGTTCTTAGAAATTGGCACTAGCATCCCCCCCTCGTACAATCCCACATGAGGAAGGGATTGAGGCTACCTTCAAGTACAAAAGGGCCAAATACATCGATTTGGCTACTGAGTGTTGGGAAGCTGGCTGAAAGACCACCATCTACCACAGGAGTGACTGAAAGCAGGTTGAAGAAAGCGGTCAAAGAGCTGGCAAAGGAGACAGAGAAAGGCAGCTTTTGGCTCTGACTGAGGAGGAAGGTCAGGTGCTGAGGAAAGAACAGCCAACCCCAATAACTTCCACAGGGGGTAACACCAATCAGTTGCATGGAGTGACAGGGAGATGTCCTGAATGGCTGTTCCTTGCTGATGACCTGGCTGATGATCTTGCAGTGGGGTCCTTGCAGCTGACCTATGGGCACTGGAGGAACAGGAAGAGATGCCCGGAAAGAACTTCCATCTACCTGTACATTTCCTGCTTAATGGTCTATCATGGTCCCCTCTTCTACTTTATGTTCACTCTCATTTTCCTCAATCATCAACTCTGCTCAGCAGTCTTGCCATCTCCCCATCACACTTCTAGCACCTGTCAATATTTTTCCCTCTCAATCCTTAAACATAAAAACCTGGTGCACTTCTTTCCCTATCTTTCCATTTAGTAAAACTGTATAAATTGTTATCTCCCTCCTTAATGTCCCACCTATCATAGAGTTCATGTGTGCCCTTTTTTTGCCTTTGCCCCCAATACATTCACCTCACACTGCATTTCCCTTGGCCCCAGTCTACTCTCTTCTGTACCCTAAGTGCCCCTCTTTCTTCTTAGCTAACCTCTTTCTCTTAATAAACTCTTGCACATCTTCATTCCATCACCAATTCTCAGTATCTACGAATCTTCCAGATGTCAGACCAAATCCACTCTTACCTGGTTCCCTGATAAAATAAGCTGCAGCTGAATAGTCATCTGGACCTCCTGACAACCCAGGGCCTTTCTCAACCCCTCTCTGGAAACAGCATAACGCTATTCCTTATTGACCTTTCACCACTACGACCTCTGGCTTGCCTTTATTGCTTTAGTATTTCTTGCCACCAAATTCATGCAAACGCCATAATCTTTTTTCTGTCTGGCTACATTCTGACTCACCAATACTTTGCAGACACTGATCTCCTTCAGATTAAATCATCTATGTAAGATGTTGTCCACCCATTGGGTCCTCTGCTTCTATCAGCTACAGCCTTGTCCGTGTTTCTCCTGGTAGAAAGTAATCACGACAGCCATTCCCATTCTTTTTGCAAACAATATCCCTTGTGTTTCTATCCTTGATGCCAATACCTGTCCATCACATCTTAATCACCTCTGTTGCCTGTGCTGACATGTCCATTGAAGTTAGCACCAATTACCACTTGCTCAATCACTGGGACACTCTGCATCACCTCGTCTAACTCACATCAGATTTTCTTCTTGGATTCTAACTCACATCCTACCTTTGGAGCTTAAACAATATTGAACATCACAACTTAAATTTCTATGGAGCCTCAAAGCAGCATGGCAGACAAGGAAGATCAAGAGGACAAAGGCAAAGCAGACGACGAAGTGGTGGAAGCAGAAAAGGGAGGAGTGTTGAAGGGTTTTCAGGGAGGGGTTGAGAAAGGCTCTGGATGGTCAGGGGAAGCTTCCAGATGACTGGACAGCAATAGCTAGTGTTATCAGAGAGACAGATAGGAAAGTACTTGAAGTGGGAGACTGAGAGGCCTGAAGAGAACAGACAGGAGTACACGGAGAAACAACGTAAGGTAAAGATAGAGGTAGCAAAGGCAAATCAAAGGGCATACACTGACCTGTATGCTCGATTGGACAGTAAGGAGGGAAATAGTGATTTATACAGCTTTGCAAAACAGAGAGAGATCGAGATGGAAAGGATGTACAGTAGGTCCAGGTGATTAAGGATAGAGAGGGAAATGTATTGACAGATGCTAGATTAGTGATGGGAAGATGGAAAGAGTACTTTGAAGAGCTGATGAGTGAGAAAAATGAAAGAGGCAACAGTAGAATACGTGACTCTTGTAGACCACAAAGTGGCAGAGATTGGTAAAAGTGAAGTGAGGATGAAGAAGAGGATGAAGAGTGGAAAGGGAGTTGGCAATTGATGAAATACCTGTGGAAGTAAGTGTCTGTTTCTTAGAGTTTCTGGTTAGATTATCTGAAAGGATCTTAGTGAGTGAGAAGATGCCTGAGAAATCAAGATGAAGTGTGATGGTGCCCATTTTAAAGAGTAAGGGGGATGTGCAGAATTGTGGCAACTATAGAGGGATAAAGCTGATGATCCATGCAATGAAGTTATGGGAAAGAGTAACAGAAACTAGACTGAGAGCAGAAGTCAGCATTTGTGAACAGTAGTATTGCTTCATGCCTAGAAAGAGTTCTACAGATGCAGTATTTGCTTTGAGAATTCTAGTAGAGAAGTACACAGAAGGCTAGAAGGGAGCTGTATTGTGTTTTTGTAGACCTAGAAAAGACATATGACAGGGTGCCAAGAGAGGAACTCTCATATTGTATGAGGAAATCTGGAGTGGCAGAGAAGTATGTTAGACTGGTGAGGGACATGTATGTTTGCTGTAAGAGAGTGGTGTGCTGTAGGGGTAACAGATAAGTTCAATGTGGAGGTGGGACTCCATCAGGGATCAGCTCTGAGACCCCTCTTGTTTGCAGCAGTGATGGACAGGCTGACAGATGAGGTTGGACCTGAATCTCCATGGACCATGATGTTTGCAGCTGACATTCTGGTTGGCAGTGAGAGCAGAGAACAGGTTGAGTAAAACTAGAGAGGTGGAGGTGTACACTGGAAAGGAGAGGAATGAAAGTTAGGCGTGGCGAGACAGAGTATATGTGTGTGAACTCGGAACTCGGGTGGAACGGTGAGGCTACAGGGAATGGATATGAAGAAGTTGGAGGATTTCAAGCACATGGGGTCAACAGTCCTGAGCAACGGAGAATGTGGAAAAGAGGTAAAGAGATGGGTTCAAGAAGGTTGGAATGGGTGGAGAAAAGTGTCAGGGGTACTCTGCGATAGAGGATTATCAGCCTGAATGAAAGGAAAGGTGTACAAGACAGTGGTGAGACCAGCAATGCTGTATGGCCGGGAAACAGTTACAATGACGAAAAGACAGGAGGCAGAGCAAGAGGTTCAGAGGAACAGCACATGTTTGACGTTTTGAAGAGAAGGTCAGAGAAGCCAGACTGAGATGGTTCAGTCATGTACAGAGGAGGGAGAGTGAATATATTGGTAGACGGATGCTGGAATTTGAGATGCCAGGCAGGAGGTCTCCAGGAAGACCAAAGAGAAGATTTATTGACGTAGTGAGAGAGGATATGAAGGTAGTTGGTGTGAGAGAGGAGGATACACAGATAAGGGTTAGATAGAGAAGGTTGATTCACTGTGGCGACCTCTGAAGGGAAAAGCAGAAAGGAGAAGAAGAAGACACCTTAAATTTCCAGCTTCAGACCATCACGCTATCTAACATTTGGTTTACCCTCAGAGTTGTGATAGGAGGGGTGTGAAATGCAACACAAGACCATGCGCCAACAAAGAGAGAGTTCCAAAACTCCTTTTCCAGGTCTCATGGCAGAGGATGAAGAGTTCACAACAGGAAAACATTGATGAAGTATAGGAATCAAAGGCGGGCAAGGTTGGTACCGTGAAGACAGTCAGGAAGACACTGGGGTGCGGATTGTCTAGCAGAAGAATCTGAGACAGTAAAGGCTGGGAAAACAGGCAGGAGGGCACTGGGGCTTGAAAAGTCCTGCAGGGAATTCAGTGGAATGTCTCACTTGGCAAGGAAGACAATCTTTCATGGGAAGCCACTAGAGGTACTGAAGCTCAGGCTTTTATGTCCTGCAATGAGCGGCAGCGTTGAGTCCATTGATTAGTGGCAGCCATGCACCGAGCAGAATGAACCATGAAAAAATCTTTCCTGGCAAACTCCTCCTTCATGACAACTCCCATTCCAGCTCTACTCCCATTAATGCCATGATAAAAAATACTCAAATCCTACTCCTAAGCTTCTTGCCTTGCTACCTTCCTACCTGGTCTCCTGGGCATACAGTGTATCACCCTCTCCTCCTCTGCATCATGCGAACCAACTACACTGCTCAAAAAAATTAAGGGAACACAAATATAACGCATCCTAGATCTGAATGAATGATGCGTACTTCTTCACATAGTTGAATGTGCTCACAACAAAATCACACAAAAATGATCAATGGAAATCAATTTTATTAAAGTATAGAGGTCTGGATTTGGAGTCAAAATTGGAAAAACACACAACAGGCTGATCACATTTTGATGTAATGTCCTAAAAAACAAGTCAAAATGAATCAGGGTTGCTTCCTAAGTGGACAGTTTGATATCACAGAGGTGTGATTGACTTGAAGTTACATTGTGATGGTTTAGTGCTCCCTTTTTTGAGCAGTATATTTAACTTTTCTTGCTGAGGTCCTTGCCCTCAGTCCTAAACTCTTATATTTCCTCTTCTCTCCCTCTTCGTATGGACAAATCTTTTTCCATTTGTTTTTCAACACATAGGTACCTGATTTTCTACCAGAACCCTGAATCAAGAATAGTATTGGCTTGCTCCCCCCTTGGGCTGCATTAACCATAACAGTTTTCCTGCAAATAATTTTTTTGACATTTGTAACCATATCCAACTTGCAATTGGCAAAAATCCAACTGCAGCCCCTTGTTACCTCGACTTACAGACCACTGGTTAAGAAACAAAGGGGTGTAAAACATAAAATGCTAAGTTTAACAAAGAAAACAAGGTACGATAAAGGCCACATTCAGTGTTGTGTAATAATCTAGAAATTCTGGATTAATGGTCACCTGAAATATGTATAAATCATATAAATTATTGTAAATATTCAAAAGTTTGGATATTGCAGGAAGTGTCTTTTACATTACAAACAAAGGAAACAAACAAAAAGAAAATCTTCCAAGACACCGTACACAACTGATGTTGTTTAATCAGCCATGTAGACATCCTTGTTACTCTACCATAAATCTACAGTGCAATCATTTTCCTTGTTATTACAACTTTTTATTATAATGATGCTGTCAATATGTCTGTCCAAGAAATTCAATGAAAATGTGAGTTGTAGTGTATTTAATTATTCAATTATTCAGGCTATATATCTAATTAGCATTATATTGCTCAGGGCTAAACAGTGACGACTGTCAAATATACATTCTGCATTGTTTGTTGGCGCACAAGACTACTATCAAAGATGCAGAATTAAACATTTTTGTCTTCATATAATCATGCGTCAAAATTAGAGCAATTCGAACATTCTGTGTTTTAAATGGTAATGTTTTCAAACAAAATGTGCAACTCAACAGATAATTTTTCTGCTGCAACCCAGAGTCTCACCCAGGATGCTGTACACGATCTGTTTCACATGATCTGTTTTATGTTTGTCATTTTAAATAAACACAATTTACAAGATTTTCCTGATAAATTGGAAGATGCAGACAAAGGAACCCACGCGCGCGCGCACACACACACACACACACATGGACGCACACACACAAACAAACAGTCCTTGTGTCTGTGAGCATGCATGTGTATGCATATGTGTGCGGTTGTGTGTGTGTTGTTTTATAATAATAAGCTTGTAAAGGGAGTATTTAATTCAATGTCTACGTAATTTGGTAAGACATTCATACAAATGTGTGTGTTTCCTGTCTGTGGTTAAGAAGCCATTTGTGGCCAATATCTGTCACTAAGAGGACTATACTTTCATACCTTAATAAACTTGTCTATTCCTAACACACATAATGCATTTTAATACATTAATAACTAAGTACACATGCCATTACACAATGAAGGCATTTAAGTGAGCGAGCAATTAAATTCAACAGAACAGACAAGCAAGAATGAAAATGGTCCAATTTTTCTGTAAGGACAAGTTCAGATAATCACTTGCTCCTGAATGCATATTGGAGCACAAATCAAAAAAAAAAAAAAAACAGGAACATAAAAACAACTACAGTTGCCAGATTTACACATGCCAACAACTTGCTTGCACTTCCGCCATCCATTAACACACACACACACACACACACACACACACACACACACACACACACACACACACACACTCAGACACACACACATACACGTACACGGACACACGCACTCAGACACACACACACACACACACACACACGCACACACATACACATACACATACACACACATACACACACACACACACACACACACACACACACACACACGCACACACACACACAGTTTCCTCCACTTCTAGGCCCTCAGAAGGTATTTTCTCTCTCTCTCTCTGCCTCATCAGACCCTGTAGCAGAGGGCAGGCAGTAGCTAATAATAGGTATTGACTGGTTCAACGTGGGATGAGCAAGGTTCAACCATTGGATCTCAAAATGCGCCCGGGGGTCACTCGCACAGCGAACACGTCTCCCCGGACTGAGCTGAAAGAGAAGGCATTTTAAACTTTCATGACTTCTCTGAAATCACGGCTGTTTCGCCTTTCAGGCCTTAACTCTTTGTACTCAAAGCGCTCAGGCCGATCAATATCCAAGAAGGAGAAAGAGAGGAGGAGAGGAGAGAGAGACCAAGAGAGAGAGAAGGGGATGAAATGCAGACGTCTTTATTTCAGTGGCTAAAACCTGTGAGCGCAACACTTACAGCAACCAGTTTGTGCAGAGAGAACCCTGGGCTTGCACGTGTTGTATTTGCACGTACCAGAGCTGGACAGATGTAGCCTGAAAACAAACGCATGCATTCAGCTGAGACAGTAACAAGAAGTAGTTGGACACCTCAATGGTAGTGTGGATGTGATTAGGCAATATTTATAGTGAGGACAGATCTGGTTTTGTGTGAAAACATTTTGCAAATTCATTGTAGTTTGAGGTTGAAGTTTTAAAAGCTTTGTGAAATGGAAATGTCATAGTGAAACAATGATCTCATTCGCAATTAATAAAGCAATTAACTTAGTTAATTAGCCCTTAGTTAGTTTCCTCAAAAGGGAAAAATACAATATATTAGATTCTTAGATTCTAAGAAAAGTTCAAAATTAAATGGGAAATGTCTCCTTTTAAAGTGAAGCGCCACTGGGTTTATAATACTGCGTATTGTATTAGTTTGCTTTGCCAGATTAAGAATCTAAACTGATAACAAAAACAAAGTACAAACAAACTTAGAATGTAAAGTTTTTCCCTTTTAAGGTTATAGACCTGTTTTGTGTTATTTTTTTTTTATTTTTGTTTTTTTTTTCCCCTTATCAGCTCAGTCTTTGTAGTCTGATACAGATGCCATGTTTGCTTTCAGTACAACAATACTTGACCCCCTGTTAATACTTGACAGACTGTAAATTATTACATTACTTTACATTACATTGCATTTGGCAGACGCTTTTATCCAAAGCGACTTACAATAGAGGACATATGGACTGCAAATACACTTGCAAATACACGATGCACAGGAAATATACAGAACAGTAAGCTTGGGTTAGTGAGGGTTTTTTTTTTTTGACAGAGACACACAAACGCACACATACACACACTGCATAGCCTAACTTGCTGCCAACCTGATCTGGGGCATCAGCGCAGTAAAAAGTCCTGAAAGAGAAACGTTTTTACCTGTTTCTTGAAGGTTGAGAGAGATGATGCTAGTCTTGTTGCTTCTGGGAGTTTGTTCCACCACTGAGGTAGTAGAACTGAGAACAGTTTTGCCTGAGATCGCTAAGAGCGAGCAAAAGGTACTGCTAATAGGTTTGTATTAGAGGAACGCAGCTCTCTGCCGGAAACATAAGGTCTTATCATTTTGGTCAGATATGCTGGACCTGTTCCTGAGGTGGTTATATATATAAACATTATATATAAATAATATATTTATATTTATATATAAATTATATATAAACAATGTTTTTATGTTATGACAATCAAATAGTCAAAGACAATTTTCATAAGAAATGGTTATCAATAGGTCAGATTGGCTTGATCCATCAGGAGCCTCTGATTCATGCACTTGATTGATTATTTATATGACCACATAATCGTGTTGTACACATTCTGCAGTTTGGACACTAGTTGTGAGGGTCAGTAAGGAGAATCCTCCTGGAAAATGCAACTTTTCTTTGTAGCTACATTCATGCTCCTTTATTTACCGGTACGGTTGCTGTTTACAACCATCTACAGCAGCAAATCACGAGTACATCAGCGTAATGCGGTTACAAATGGCAGAAATTCACCAACCAAGTAAATTATTTAAAAGTATAATGTGTCAAGGTCCAGAGGAAGGCTGTGATAAACTACAAATGAGATGTTTATTACAAGTGACTTATCATGAGCCGACACACAGACTGACTGTGATGAAGTTGGTCTTGAGTGTTGAAATATCACACTGCAAGGAAAAAATTGAAATCCTTTTAAGTAAAATAACAACTGAAAAGACTGTCTAAAAGATAATTTGGATCCTCTGATTACATATTATTACACATTTAAATTATGGAAAGTATAAATATGTATATATATATGTATATATATGTATATATTTACACATATTTTTTTTCTTTTTTTATAAAAGCCAAATATGTATTATTGTGTGTCCAAATGCTTTCAGAAAGCATTTAAATGCTGCTTCACATAATATCTCTAGATATGATGATCCAGCTTGAGCCAAATCATTTCAAACGCAACTCCAGAGCTTGTTGAGAATCAACTTGAGCATGCGGATGATGAAAAAGTTTGAAACCCCCCGGCCTAAGATAATATGAAGCCCCCGCAGGCTGAGTAAGCTAAATAACATGGATGGCTTTCAAAGTTAGGGTCCTTTTTTGTGCAAAAATTCTTTCTTTGTTTTCACTAACAGTTTTTACTTACTAAGCTGTGACCAAGAGGAATATTTTTTGGCAGTTTTATGAAGATTTGCTGCTGGAACAAATCAAAGACAATAAACCTACATTTTTCTGCCAACAGCACTGAAGCAGCCTGATGAAACTTCATATTAGCTTTGGCTGAGGTCTTAAATAGATGTTGATTTCACCATTTTCTTTCATTGACACTGGATATGAGTCCTCATGGCCAGTATAGACTGGATATCAAAAAATCTTTCAACATTGAAAATTACATTTGAGTATTGTCTCATCTATATGGATTACAAATGACAAAACGCAACCTCAGTACAGTGCCCTAATTATAGCCCCAAATATGACAATCAATAAACATCCTTTATCAAAAATGTTTTAGTGAAACAGTAAATGGACCTATTTCTCTGCCCTGTCCTTCAGGAGAGCCACATGGATACACAAATAACCGTTCAAATGTTGTCAGTTCGATATTTTATAAGGCATAAGGAAAGGTTTCTCCAGTATAAGTCAGCCCACTGGAAAGCTTTCCATAATAGACAAAAAACACTGTGCTAAATGTGTCAGAAATCAAAACAGGCTTCTGTTAACACAAGGGTTGTTCATGTCCATTACAGCCCTGGGCCGATCACAAGGACTCTGCTGGTCTGTTCTCTTTCTGCTGTTTGTCTGTTGGCTGCATTTGAGTGTGTCTGACAGTGGTGTGTCCTTTTGAACATTTTCACACCACATATGCTTTTTTGATTCAGCAAACGGACAAGTATAAGCTTATTCTATAAACTGTCAACAATATGCATTTTACTCAGGTGTGTCTTCATATGCTGCAAATGTGTGCCTCTAATCTCTTTACTATGTGTGAATGTGTTTTTCTCCATGTGTTACCTTCAGGTTCGGAGGGGTTTCACCACAATGTGACTACAGCTGCTATGTAGAGGGAAGTTAATACCCAGGGCAGGGGGGACACAGGGGAGTGTTTATGTATGGGGTCTGTGTTTGTGTGTATGTGCATGCACACACACTCACACACTCAAAGGGCTCTACAGCTGTGGCTCCTGCAGATCCACAGAGCAGAGGTCAATGACACCTGCACCCAAACACACACACACAGAGTGAGAAGCCTCACAATGGTAGCCATACAAGAAAACTGCTAGTTTGTCATTTTTCTGTCTGAATAATATTTTCATTCTTTGGTTGTTTATTATCAATCAATTTGTCCTTAAAGAGCAAATGTCTGATATTAAGCCTGATTTAGGCATCATAACAATTACTTGTTTCAGGAGAAGTGCAGAGGAAAAATGAAAACAATTACCCCCTCTATTCTTTCACATCTGCTGCTTATAGCAGCGCATAATGCACACAAGTCCATTATATCAGCACTTTAAAACAGCATCAATAAAATGTTATTACTTTCTGCATGTTGAAAGAAGGTACCACGATCTGTATTTAGTGTATTACTCATATAAATCAAAAAAGATGTTCTTGCTTTAAAGTGGTTCCCAATTAGACTTTAAACCATGGGAGGTATTAAGTGTATACAGTGTTTCATAGATATTAAACAGCTCCTGAGGGAGAGCAGCATTGAAATCAAATTGATGTTTTTTTTTTTTTTGTTTGTTTTTTTTAACTGGGATAAAATGAAGCTCAAATAATATTAAAGTGTCTACATTTTATATCTCAAACTGATTTCTTTTCCACTCAAATATTGGATGTGTTTACATAAATGATAACATTTGTAAAATGATAACGATGCAAAATCTAAAACGAATTAACTTTGGAATTGACTTTGGATTTTTTTTTATTAATTCCCATGTTGATGTTTTGATTGTATACTGTTTACTTTATGTAATTCATTTTATTACATACACATGTGCATACATGTAATAATTATGCATGGCCAGAAAAAAAAAAAAAAAACATTATCATTTCCACTTGGTGCAGGCAACAAAGACCTTCAGGAACTTGGCTAAGAGTCTCCGACGTAAAAAGGAGTGACTCATCTGTTCCGGCTCTTCTCAGTCGCATCAGACTGACAAGCTGAGACAAAACTCAGTGACATTTTAAGGCGTCCCCTGAAGGTGACGTGCGTTGCACTTGCCTAAATGATGTGAGAAGAGAGCGAGAGCCCCCTGCTAAAGGTGGGGGCAGGGTAAAGAATTTTGGCTATTACCTCCATCTAGCCACGCTAAACTTTGGCACTAATCCAAAAGTTATTCCCACAGACTGCAACAACCCAAAACTTTGCCACAAATCCAAAAGTTCTTCCCTCAGACTGCAACAACCAAAAACACCTCCTTGTCTGTGGGAATGTAAAAGCAGCTTGCTACTGCCGAATGGACAAATAAGTCTGGTTTCATCTGGGCTCAACAAAGTATTTCTGATACTGTTTCTTATTCCTAAGATCTTATGCCTTGCTCAACCATGCCACTGCTCATCTCAAGATATTTGCCATACCATGTTGATTAAGTATAAACACCACTGAACAATCCCAGAGACAACTGTCATCCTGAGACAGTGAAGCTAATACTTCTCCAAAATTTAAACTGAGGAGTTTCCCCACCCTGCAATTGAAAGTGCTGAAAACATAACTGGACCTGTACCACAGAACTTGACAGAGGATGTCCCAGAGCCAATCATGCAAGATGAAGAAGTGGAGGGCAACTGGTCCCAACCGCACCCTAACTGAAGTTCGGAAGATGCTCAGAGACCTTAATGCCAAACACGTCACATCACTGTTCGACCAGATCGTGGAGAAAAATATAGCGCCCTGAGTCTGGACCAGCAGCACAATAGTGCCCATTTGGAAAGGCAAGTATGATGTCAACAAGTGAACCACCTACTGACTACTCTGTCTGCTTTGCCGTACCATGAGGATTGTTGAGCATGTTTTTGAAAACCATTGAGAGTTCAATCAACGTCATAACCAACATTTTTGGTTGTGTAAAGGGAATCAGATCCACAGATAATATCCATATGGCCCGGTTACCCATAGAAAGACATCTGGCAAAGAACAAGCCAGTCCACACAGTTTTGGACCTACAGAATAAATTTTATAGGGTCCGTACGCAGCTACTTTTCCATGACTCCGATAGTATTGTGCAATATCCTGTTGGAATCTCACCCCTTCTCTACACAAATGGGCATCCAACTGGGCATCCTAGTCTAGTGCCCAAACAAGCCGCGAAGATCAACCACTTACATTACTCTCCTGTGCTGCTTGGGATTACAAATCCTAATTGAAGCTTGTTACATTTTTTGCGTGGCGGGACAGAAAATGAAAATAGTTTGGATTACTTCTTACTCATCTTAGTTATGACTCAAAATGTGGAGCCACATTCTGATAATGATAAAGCATTTCTACAATTACATTTTAATTTGAATGATGATACTGTTGTGTTCTTGAATGCTGTTATGTTGAAGTGTCACTATGAGGCAGCACTGGGTGATTTGCGATGCATATATGAAAGAAGAAGAAGAAAGAGAATACAGTTCCGTTGTGCTGTACTTACTGTCGACTGTTAGCTTAGAAAAGGTAATCAATAAGTTACAAGGCAGTCCTCATTACTCAGTACACTACAAACTTGGCAATGAGAATTTTGGAGTTTCACCGACAAGATGTCTGTACACTTTCTTTCGCCAGCTATGTTTTTTCCTTGTCTGGGTGAACCAGCCATGCTGTTTGAGGCTTTGTCTCTTCAATATCTACTTGGTAGTGATAAATACGCTTGGAAACACTTTGCCAATGTATACTATCCATAGCCACTTCACAAGGACAGTACTTGTATTACTGCTTTCATTACATACAAGGGTCTTTTCGGGTTTTGCAGGGTGTCCCACGGCTTAGCGGGGGCGCTCACTGCCTCTCAAGAAGTGATGGCGACAATTCCTAAGGGTGTACCAGGTGTACTGTACTACAGACCTGATCTGATCACACTTGCTGACCAGGACTGTAGCCTCAGACTTGTCCCACTAAAACCAAAAGAGGCTGGGTTAGTTCTTAATGACAAGAAGTGCCATTTGAAGCGGTTTATATTGCATTTCCTCGGTCATGTCATCACTGCTGAAGGATCCTGCCCGACGAAGAGCATGTTAATGCAGTCCTGAATGCCCCACCCCCTTTAGATGCAGCCCATGCTGAAGTCTTTCTGGGAACTTGTCCTGATACTTTTTTTACCAGGCTTTTGCACAGCCGTTGACCCAATAAGAGTGTGCTGAAGAGACAGACTCACTCACATGAGGTAAAGCTGCAATTTTTAGGAAGCTAAAAAGCTCCTGGAGGCTAGTTCAGCCCTTGCCCTTTACAACTTCACACTTTGCTCAGTTGTCTCCACAGAGCAAGTGACTATGGACTGGGTGCAGTATTTGCCCCAAAACACTCTGACGACACTGAGAGACCAGTGGTTTTTGCTTCCCACAAACTTAGCACAACAGAACACAAGTACTCAATAGTTGAAAAGGAGGTATCGGCATGGGGGGGCTACAGAAAAGTTGTGGACATACTTATGGGGCCATTGCTATACCTTGCATACAGATCACCAGGCAATTACTACTCTGCCTACTCCCAAAGGGATATGCAGAGCTGGAATGCATGTAACATGCTGGTCTGCATGCTTTCCATGTTTTGGTTATGACATGGGGTACCACCTAGAGTCCAAAAACTATACCATTGACCATCTTTCTTATCTTTCCTTGCCACTGCCTACTGAGCTATCTGCTGATGTGGAGCCTGAAATGGTAGCTCTGATCTCCTTCACACTGCACACTCTTCCAGTGGCTGACTTCTTGTCCATCATGGGTGGAAATGACAGCTCTGCATGAACTTATTCGCGGTGGGTGGCCCCCTTCCATCAAAACTGTGAACCCAGACATGAATCCCTACTATAAAGTGAAAGAAGAGCTCTCAGTGAAAGACAAGTTTTGTTTTCAGAGGTGTGATACTCCTGGTGCCAATATCTGTGCGCCAGGCCTTGATAGCTTTGGCTCATGAGTGTCACCAAGGAGTTGTACCCACTAAACAGTGCTTACAACATCTATATTTGCGGCCGAAAATTGACTCAGAGGTTCAGACCTGCATCGCATCGTGTTCTTTGTGAGTTGTATGATAGAACAGCCTTCATTCACCTGGCTCCTCTGAAACCTGTCAGGACCCCTAAGGGCCCATGGCAGAAACTGGGCCTTGATATAGTCGGGCCACTTGAAACAGTTCCCCTTGCCTGCTGTTATGCCATAACTCTAGTGGGCTGCTACAGTAAGTGGCCCAGCTTGCCTCCCCCATCGTACCATGACAGCAGATGTTGTAAAGTTTCTGATGTCCACTTTAAGCCGCCAAGGCTACACAGAGTGCATTGTTACTAACAACAGACCTCAGTTTACTTCTGCTGAGTTTGCTGAGTTCATGGAGGCACAAGGCATGTGCCATATTGAAACATCTATGTATTATTCTGCTGCTAATGGTGATGTTGAAAGAGTCTACCAGTCCTTGAGATAGCCATCCCTACAGTCACAGCCATGCAGAGAGTGCTGTCCTAACTTCAGATGTACCAATCAACATCATGTGCCACCACCTCTGCTTCACCCAAAGAACTGTTCCATGGATGTAAAATGCGCACTAAACTGAACATTCTACCTCAGCCTCCTACTGTGACGCCTTAACCTGTGAAAGTATGTGACATAGTAGAGAAGAACCAGAGCATGGTGAAGCTCTACACTGACTCAAAACATGGCACACATGATCCTCCATTCCAGGAGGGAGAGAAAGGATAAGGATTCCTCACCCAACACACAAATCTCATTCAAGATTTTCCCCACCAGATTTTCCATCGTGGAAAAGCAAGAGGGTCCAAATACCTTCCAACTTAGTCATGGGAAAAGGTGGAATGCAACTCACCTGGCCCGTGTTCCATTAGGAACTACTGATGGACATGCAAACTCCCTACCACACTCCATACACAGACTTCCATACACAGTTCTCCAACTTGAAAGAGCTCCAGAGCCTATGAAGCAGCCAGACTATGTTCTCCATTGACCTGTTTTCATAAGAGTCTTCCCTATTACTCTGGGTGTATGATTTGTTAAGCGATAAGGTTATCTGCCTCTTCATGAAGTTGCTAATGTTAATCCTATTCCACATGTTACAGGCTTATATGTTTACACTGGGTATCACTGTAATTACAGTAAGCCTAGGTTTTCTTGTCTTTTATGCTGATCACAGAGTATTGTTTTACAGAGAGGGGATATGTTGTGTCCTTGAATGCTGTCAATTAAAGTGTTACTAGGAGGCACCACCGAGTGACACGTGATGTGTGCACACGTGCAAAGAAAAGGAAAAAGAAGATTGTTCCATTGTAATTTACTTATTGTAGAGCTTAGAGGAGGTAATTAATATGTTACAAGGTTATCCTCATTAGCGAATACTCTTACAGACACCTAAAGGCTTCCATAGAAGTATAGGCAGGTCATTGAAGTCCTTTGTGACCGGAAAATACCTTTCCACTTAAAGTTAAAGATTTACAAATGTATCTTGCACTTGGTTGTCCCATATGGCTCTGACAGTTGGCCTGCAACAATCAAGCACGAGGTATTACATGCAATTGCAGCATGCACAGTTCGTCGGGAGCTAGGTTTCACACAGATCAAGCCAGAAGATATGCAGAAAGTCATGGGAGTGGCGCCAAGAATGCACAAAATGCATGATGCCTGTTTGCGGTGATATGACCATGTGGTTTGATATGACGAGATGTCAGTGGCCAGAACAAATCTCTGCTCATGCCCCACCTTACAGCCACACAATACAAACTAAGAAAATAATCACGATAATATCCTCATAATGCAAATAGAATTTGATTAAAAAAAAAAAGTTGTATGAGTCTTTCTTTTTTGTAGAACTATTTTAAGTGTTCTTAAGTAAAAAAGGGAAAAAAGAATATCTATGCTTGCCAATATTTTTAATAGTTGAAATAGTGTAAAGAAAACAAATGAAGTAGCGGTTGAAATGTAACTGCTACCTGCAGGTCAGATGTAGGCGTTGAAAAGAGCTGAAGTGTAAACACTGAATGAGGTACAAATACCGGTGCAACTGCTGAGTGAAGTTGAAGTCTTGAGTGTTGAAAAGATATAAACATCTTGCCGCAAGGTTGTTGCTGATGCCAACACCCTTTTTAGTAGGAGACTTGATAAGCATTTAAAGTTTTTTTGAACTTATTTAATTACTGTGGTTTTAGTCTCTCGCACTACAGTACAGAGTCACACTTGTACCAAAATACGTGAGCACATGACAAATTTGAGAACTTGAAGAAGAAATCTGTTAGTTTCATGCTGGGTGGGCCAGCCAGCTATAGTGTCATGTGTTTTGTGACTGGGGCCACTGGCTTCACCATGTATGTTTAGGATTTGACTGCCAGGGCACCACTGTAAATTAGACTCTGCTTGTCTTGGATCTGGTCGTTACAGATACACCGCTTTTCCCTTCTGCCAGTTGCCATAAACAATATAACATTTGTCAAACGTTACTCAAGGAGAAGTACCAACCCAGATGCTGAAAAAAAAACAAAACTCAACATCTTGGTTGTAGTGAGGAAATCAAGTGCAATTGCTGGGGTGGTTTTAATGAGGTGCCTTCTAATTTTGTCTCCGAGGAGTCTTAGAATGTGGTTAAAAGCAGGGGCGGACTGTCAAAGTGTGTTTTTGAATAAGTGAACTTAATGTTAATAAAAATGAATAAAGAAAAATAAAAAGTGGATCAAGACAAACTGTATAAACCAATTTGTGTTTCTCCCTTTTATCATGACACCTCTATCTGTAATGTGCTTCATGAGGTCATTTCTTTCAAAATGATCAGATGCCTTTTTTGAAAAGCTGAGACACACTCACCTCATTAACAATCTGCCACTTGTGGACCAAGCTTTTTTTTCTACCTTCCAGTTCATGTGATCCGTGCTGAACATTTGTATAAAGAATGGAGCCACCATTCATGATCTTTTTTTAAAATTGCGCTTTTATGATCTGTTTTTTAATACAGAATTTGAGGAAAAAAAGTCTAACTTTTACCAAGATAAAATTGCATGCATTATCTTGAATTGGGATCGGTAAGAGAGCCTTATCTCTTTTTTTGGTGTTTTTTTTACTATTCAGCCCACAGCTTTATTCAAGATCAACTCTTTTTGTCTATTTTAAACAGCAGCATGCAGCCACTTTCAGTATAAACCTGTTAACTGCCAACAACCTACCCTAAGTAAGTATAAAGGGCAGTTACTTTTTACAACGGTGCTAAATTCTATTTTATCATACGTACAGTAGTTGGAGACGTACAGGTTCAAACAAAGGCTAGACTTGGTTTGGGTTTGACTCATGCCCCCCCACTTTATCTTGTTGTCAAGTATTTGTGTGAATAGAATGTTTTCGATAACCCACACGAATAGCATTGGTATCAATGGTTCATAGTTTAAGATATTGAAGTGTGGGACGGGGACTGGACAGCAGAACCCCAGCATCCTTCGTGAATGATGATGACTGTTGGGAGCTTCTCTTGGTTCTATGTTAAAGAACTCCATGTTTGAATGATTGTAAAATGTTGTGTTCGATTTGTAACACTAACCTGCACCGATAGTTATCATAACGGGGGAATTCCCCCCTCAGGCTAACTGTTAGTGCTGAGAGAGACACCCCCTGGGTTTCCACTGTTTGTGGTCTGTTAAATTAAAACCATCTTATAAAGAGCACTTCATCTTTGACCACAATTGTTACTTTGCTAAACCCTAGCTCGCCATGTCTTTTTTTACAGGTTTGAATCAATGTTGTTCAATTCATAGAGTCAAACAATAAGCTGTAGTAATGAGGTGTCAGCCAGCAGAAATATGTAAAATAATTACATAATCCCAACTGTTCGCCACTACTACTGACATCAAGAATGTTTTCCTCAAAGGATTCCTTGTTTTTACTGACCAATAAATATTTTTGAAAAATAAATCAAAGGTGCTTTGTATTGCATTTGCGACCAAACCTGTTACTTAGGTTGATCGTTACCTATGACGAGAGCCGACTGCAAAATCATTATGAGTACTTTTTTATACTTTTACTGCCAACTGATGCAGATTCATGTCTAATATTTCATTCAAGGTTCAATTTCCACATGTGTGCCACCTGAAGTAATAAAAAGTGGTGTGTGTATGTAAACTAACTACACCAGAGGTTAGAATTGGCTGCTATTGTAAAATATTTAATGCCTGTTTTAGAATCAGCACAAAAATAAATTGGTAATAGACCTTAATCTGTTACACAATGCCTATGAGAACTCTATTGGTCTTGGACAGTATCACAATTCCAGCACACCACAGCAGCAGCCATGGATCTAAATGAAAGTACTTTGCTGCCTTGCCAACTATTTGATGACTTGCAGGCCCACGCTGGAGGTAATGAATGTATATGTCCAACTTGATTAATATTCATGTTATTAAACTTGTCATTACCAGCCAGAATGCAAATATATAATTGCTGAATCCAAAATTAAATTATTTTTAGCATTTGTAAACTTAAATGTTAATTTTAAATTCAGACATACACTTCGTGTTCTGTTCTTCTTTATTTCTCTCTTCAGTGCCCCCAACCACAAAACCCCTCTGGGCAAGTTCTCTTGTGCTCCCTCGAACACACATATACACAACGTGGGCGCTGACAGTCCCTTGAACTGTTGACAATAAGTTGATGGGCTAAAGCCTCCAGTAAACATCTCTGGTGCCACATCTACCCAGATGGAGATACTTAGGGAACACACACAAGCTAACTCACACACTTTCCAGGACTGCGTGTCATTAGTCGGTGTGTTTATGTCTGCGTTCATGTGGCCTGGCGGAGAAACTGTCCTGCTTCACGGCCCTCTTTGGTTGCCTCTGTCGGGTTTTACTCTGAACAGGGAGCAGAGAGAGAGTGACCACAGTCATGGTCCCTGTTTCATGTATGGACAGTAAGTGTGTGTGTGTGTGTGTGTGTGTGTGTGTGTGTGTGTGTGTGTGTGTGTGTGTGTGTGTGTGTGTGTGCGTGTATGTCTGTATTAAGAGAGTGCACCCAGTCACCTTTGATGTTAAAACACGTAGTACAAGCTGTTCTCATTTCTGATCCCACCCTTCTAACTGCACTGACACTGCTGGCCAGCCACCCTGGGGCAGATGGCGTTATGTGTGTGTGTGTGTGTGTGTGTGTGCGCACACATGCACGCACACAAGTTCGCATTTTAGCATTGTGAGGAAACAGTTGACCCATTGGGTCACTGGCCCTAGACAGGCTTAATTTTTAACAATTAATCTCCTTCAGCCTGGAAGGACAAAATGCAACTAAAAAACTCACACACAATTGCACAAATACACACTTATATCTACACAATGGCGACAGGCATCACACCGCTGTGTGTGTTTTTGTACGTTAGTGTGTATGTGCATGTTAATCTGAGAGGTGAATATGAGGAGATTAGATGGACTCAGGGATTAAATTCTGGCCTTTACCTCACAGGATCTGTTCCAGCAGGAACATCCTCATGGCCACAAACGGTCCACCCAGATACGTAGACAGGGACATGGAGAGACAGAGCCTCACACGAACACAAATGGATAAAGGAAGGTCTCTAGATGACAGAATTTTGCATTTGAACAATGAAAATAAATTATCCTTTAAAGTATTTCTTTTAAACAACAAAGAAGTAATCAAAGAATAGTCAAATCTCTCTTCGTTTGCAATGGTGTTTTGAGCATAATTGCAACTAAATACTACTATAAATAAAGAATAAATAAGAATAGGAATAAGAATAAGAATAAGAACAACTTTATTAATCCCGAAGGAAATTGCAGTAAATATGAATTACGTTAATCAAAATGTGTGTGAATCTATAATTGCTAAATGTGCCAAAGACAAATTAACCCAAGATACAAAATATACTTTTCTAATTCAAAATGTTCAAAATGAAAATCTTCTATGAATTTATACGCAAAATGCATGCTGTGTGTGCATGTGAGTGTATGGTGTGAGTGTGTGTGTCCAGTCAGTGTCATGCCGGGCTACATGAGGAGACAGGGAGCATGTTGGAGCTGACAGGGCCTGTAGGGTCAACATCAAGCTGAATCAACTGTACTGGGGATCAACCACTGCTTCAGCTCTGTCAAATTAGGGCACCACGCCAGCACATACACCAATAAACACAGATTCACACACACAATCTCACACACACACCACATGGACATGCATTCAAACAGCTGTCAGGCACACACACACACTCGTGACTGCCCACTGCCCCGGAAACATCAGAGCACATCCCTGCCCTGAGGTGAGAGTTGCAGTTTGTGTGTGTGTTTGTATGTCTTTGTGTGTGTGTGTGTGTGTGTGTGTGTGTGTGTGTGCATGTGAATGTGCGTGTGTGTCTGTGTTTGTGTGTATGTGTGTGGGGGGGGGCAGTCACAGGGTCTGTGTGGTGATTGCTTTGCTGGAACATACTGGGTGAGCAGACAATTTCTCTTGGTTTGTGCATGTGCGTGTATCAGTGGTGACATTTTTTTGGAAATTATGTGTTAAGTGTTTGGACTTGGGTGAGTCATCCCTATATATGACGAATGTGTGTTGTGGTTGTGTGTGTGTGTGTGTGTGTGTGTGTGTGTGTGTGTGTGTGTGTGTGTGTGTGTGTGTGTGTGTGCGCGCTTTCAGTAAAACTCATGGTGTGCATCTGTAAGAATACAAAAGTAGAGAGGTACAGCTGTACTTGTGTGTGTGTGTGTGTGTGTATATGTGTGTGTGTCCATCTGCACATATAATGCATGACAATATTGGTCAGGTGTGTGTTTAGCATGCATGCTTATATCTATATCTCCATATGTGTTTATGTATTTTTATGTGTCTCTGTGAATGTTATGCCACAGGGGTGTCAGCAGTGGGGCAGTAAATGGGCATCTGTGCGTGGTCCAGTGGAAGCCAGCCGGCTAACTGGGCTAACTGGGCCAACTCTGCCAGCCACGGCCAGCTGTGCCACTGGATGCCCGCTCTGCATTTTATCAACTTCATCAGCATCATCATTATTTCAGCTTTACACGCTTTGCACAGACTTTGACTTGGGTTGAAGGTGCATTTTTGTCTTACATTTCAAACAAAAGGAACGGGTATCACTTCCATTTTCACATATTATAAACAGTATAAACATATCAAAAAATAATATACATACATATATATATATATATATATATATATATATATATATATATGAGCCTTAAGGCTCATGTATCTCTGTCATGAGGCTGCCGCAGGATTGGCAGACTGGGGTGGCAATCCCCCTCTTTCAAAAGGGGGATCGGAGGGTGTGGCCCAACTTCAGGGGGATCACACTCCTTAACCTACTGGAAAAGTCTACTCAGGGGTGCTGGAGAGGAGGGTGAGACAGGTCGTTGAACCTCAAATCCAGAAAGAGCAATATGGTTTTTGTCCTGGCAGTGGAACAGTGGACCAGCTCTACACCCTCGGCACACTCCTTGCGGGCGCATGGGAGTGTGCCCAACCAGTCTAGATGAATTCTGTTGACATGGAGAAGGCGTTCAACTTTGTCCCTTGGGGGAATCTTGTGGGGGGTGCTCAGGAAGTATGGGGTACTGAATCCTGTAATACGAGATGTTTGGTCCTTGTATGATTGGTGCCAGAGCATAGTCCACATTGCAAGCTGAAAGTCAGACTCATTTCTTGTGAGGGTTGGACTCTGCCAGGGTTGTCCTTTGTCATCAATTCTGTTCAGAACTTTTATATACAGAATTTCCAGAGGTGTTGGGCGGATATGGTTTGGTGGCCTCGGGATTTGGTCTCTTCTTTTTGTGAATGATTGGGTTCTGTTTCTTTTGACATTTCCTTTGACCTATTTTGACAGTTTCCTCATGTAGCATGTAGCAGTATTTGTATTTTTGCTGAAAAGAAACTCGGGATTCATATTGTAGATTTAAAAAAAAAAACTAAGTCTACGAATGGCAAACAAACATAAGACTTTGTTACTTGCAACCTTGAAAGTGTCTGGATCGTTTGAGGCGCACTAAGATGTTTTCTGTTGCCTTATTTTAAATTGAAGGCAAACCCTTCTGGGTGTTCACATATTTAACAACATGCCAGATCAACTTGAATGGTCCCATTGCATGAATGTCAAAAGGGTGTTTTGCTATTCAAATGCCTTATTCTCAAGCATATATAATCAATTGGGGAAGAAATTCAGGACCAATGCTTGTAATTAACATTTGTCCTTAGTCTATATTTTACATTTGGATTATTCTTCAATCTTTATTGACTTGAGCACTGAATGGCACCCCTGAAGGATTCTTCTTAATGGCTATGCACACTTGGCCTATTTCAAAAATATCTAAATGATTTATCACATCCGCCTTGATCATATTTTTGTTTTATTTTATTTTGTTATCAGTTCATCCATATTTGAATATTGAAGAGCCAGGAAAGAACCCGACTGTGTCCTGGTCGATCCAACACTCCTAAATCATCCCTGTATTAACTATGAAGATTAATTTAAAAAAGAAGAAGGAGAGGAAGAAGAAGAAGAAGAAGAAGAAGAAGAAGAAGAAGAAGAAGAAGAAGAAGAAGAAGAAGAAGACGAAGAAGAAGAAGAAGAAGAAGAAGAAGAAGAAGAAGAAGAAGAAGAAGAAGAAGAAGAAGAAGAAGGAAGCCCTTTATATAGTCACATTCATTCATACATACAGCAAATTTAATCAGTGTATTTAACTCAGCATTGATGACCCATGAGGAGATGAGTTGCCACTGAGAAGCTGGGAGCAGTTAGGGGTTCAGTGTGATGCTCAACAACACTGTGATGGTCTGGGAGGGCCATGTGGATCAAACCTGTAAGGCAGTAGTCCCAAAACTACGGCCGGGGGGCTGGACAGGGCCCGCCTCCACATTTTGCCTAGCCCCTGATCAATATCAGAGATGCATTATGATTTTTTTTTTCATTCTGGCCACATAATCGTGACTTGTACATGCATAGAAAGTATCATTCTATTCCACCCATCTGCAGTCTGTGCCTTATCTGAAACTCCTTCCTCAAAAAAAAAAAAAAATCCTGGACACACCCCTGTCAAATCAAATAACACGGAATAATGGTGAAAGATTAGGTAAGAGAAAATAGATTCAGAATGCAGGGTATTTAACCTGGTAGGTGTATTTAACTTGGTAGGTGTTGGTCTCAGTTTGGTTTCATAGCCTGCTTGCTTTCTGGTTTTCACAGGAAATTTGATATGAGAGAGCTGCAAAAAGTTAAAGTTCCTCAGCCTTTTTTTCTGTGCAAAACGTAAAAGGGTTATTTGGTTATTATTTATTCAATAAATAGTGTTATCTATGTCATTAATAATGTGATTATATATTTTCTGATTCTTTTTTCCTGTCAAGATCCCAGAAAGGGTTACTTTTTGGTTATGTGTGGCTCTCTGGTAAACAATAAATGTTTATGGTTAGATACCTCTGCGATTGTCACATTTTTGGTAAAAACTGGCCCAGCCCCCCGTCAGAGAACGTAAAAGTTATTTGGCCCTTGCAGGAAAAAGTTTGGGGACCCCTGCTGTAAGGATTGGTTTCAAGGTGACCGCTCTGACCACTCAAGTCCTGCCAGATTTGACCCCTATAATCCAAAATCTATAAACTGATTGATACTTCAGTGTATTTTTAAGGCATTGTAAGATAATATGAGATGCTTACTGAGTAAGAAAGCATCTTCTTCAACTAAAAGCACACTATCTGATGTAATGGATAAGACCATGTTCCTGGTTCATACCCAAATATACGACACACAAATATTAAATAGTTTGGCAGGAAATTTGTCTTTGAAATGCTAAATTTCTTACTAGAAAAGACTTTTTGTCCTCAATGATCCTCTTTGGTATTTAACATGCCAAACTTTCGAAAAACACATCCTCATGTTCTGCAGGAACCACTGACTTTTCCTCTTGATTCCCAGCAATGTTGACATGGACAGATTTTAAATTAGATAACACATGAAATGAAAGATACAAGCATGGTATTTTTGTTGCTGACCTGATTTCTACATTATTATTTTTTAATCCCACTAACCTTTGTGAGAATTACACCAGACCACTTGGCAGACTCTTTGGTGATATGACCACTTGCCAGAAACTGGTAATTTATACCCCAAATTTGTATGTTTATGAGTATATCAAAGCAGCAGTATAAAAAAAAATAAAATAATTATGGATAAATACAGAATTTATATCATATTGATATACCCATACAGCTCAGGGAAGAACTATACTATAATACTAGAGAAACAATGTAGCCAACTGTGACACAGAATGTTTGAGGGTTGGAATCTAAAACTTGTGGACAAAAAAAGATGAATAGGAAGCGCTGCCATTCTTGAACATACAACCAGGAAAACCTCATGAAGGCCCCTCTGAGTAAATATAATCAACTTGCTGTTCCAAAGATGCTGAAGTATCCCCTGCCATGTGAATGTAACCAAGTATCCAAGGGGTGGAATCAATCAGGGGAACTGATCATCTTTTAATCAGGGCCACTTTTATTCAAAACAAAGAGAAACAGAATACATTGGAGGAAAAAAATTCTAAGCAAGATGTAACAATTACAACAAAATGCAGCCTGGTTGAAATTTCTGGATATAATCACATTGGCTTGCAAGTTCATGAAAACTAGAAATGAAAGAAAACACTAATCTAATAGCCTTTAATGATAAGAAAAAAGGGGAAAAAATTCATCAGTACACATTGAATCAATATTTATACCAGGGTTATATTGTGGGGTGGGTTGTGTAAGAGAAATATATTGTGGTATTATTAAACTTTGTGAATAGACTGCCTCCATCAAAACAAATGTTGAAATCCCCAAGAATAAGGGGATTAATAAGATAGGATGAAATATAGCTTGAGGAAAAAGGCAAAACAGCCAAAGTAGAATACATTAGTCCATCTTGTTTGGTTTGTTGTTCAAACAATTCTTGAATACAGTCAGCTTGGGCTCAAAACCTTGGTCCTGCCTCAGGAAACATAAATGTTTGACCAGTTCATGGATGTGGATCACTCTGCACCATCCCATATAAACCATCCCATATGTAAATAATGGCCATACTATCAGAGGCAAGCCCTGCCCAATACTCAGAGAAAGAAGCTTCAAGGTCCAGAGAGCATATTGAATGAGGCAAGAAGTTGGACATGAAAACGGCTTGGCCTCCAGCTGATCTGAAAACTAAATGTCAAACTTTGTTTATAACAAAATAAACATTCTGACTATGTCAGAGGATTTTCAGCTAGACAAAAAATGGAAGCATAAATTCAAAGGACATGACTAAATCATTTCAGTCTATCATCCAAGACTCTATAGATTGAATATAGTCATTGGTTGAGAATGCAAACGTCCTGTTATACAAATGATCACAACTGTTACCTTAATATATCTAACTGACATGATAAAAAAATGTGATAAATTAAGTAACTTAAGCTCACTAAGAAAAGCCATGCAGGAATTTGAGGATGATTTTCATTGCAATACATGATATTCTTCTTAGACTAACTGGCCAGTACATTAGACTGAGTGATTGAACTAAATCTACTTCTTCTTTTTCAAACCACCCTCCAAATTAATTAATTCATCATCTGTAAAGTGTATCCTGCAGACAGGGTCAATGAGTGCTAAAGCTTGCAGTCTCCATATGAGATGTGGATGGTATATTGCCAGTTCATCACAGGGCCACATATGGAGATATACAACCATTAACACTCATTGACACGTATGTACAATTTAGGGTCCCCATGAAGCTACTGCATGTTTTTGGACTGTGGTAGGAAACTGGAGATTGCCAACACATACAAGGGGAGAAAATGCAATATCCAAACAGAGAGACCCCTGTTGGAATCAAACCAGGGATTGTCCCCATCTTGCTGAAAGGCTGAGGCACTAACCACTTTTCCACCTTTACAATTCAAACTGAACCTTAAATTAACATTTCTATGGGCTGTCTTCACTTCCCGAAGAAACATCTTTGTTTTGTCGCCTTAGAATTGATGCATTCTTGTTCTCTAATTTAAGCACAAAGATAAGAGCTGAAAAGTTTAAAGTAAAACAGGAATATTGCAACTCTTGTCAAACAATGCTAATAAAGGCCTATATTCGAACAGATCTAAAGTTCAGTCCAGGCAATCAAACCCGAAACCTTTCAGGGAACATAGATGGTCTCGATAAGCCAACAAGGCACTGTACTGCAGACACGGTGTGTGTATTTTTGTCACTGTGTATAGAGTGGTGTGGCAGCCAGGGCCTTATGACAGATCAGGGCATTCAGGCCAGTGACATTCCTCCAGAGCCCCAGATGCATCATGGGCCAGCAGTGTGAAAAATGCCGGTCGGCCTGATCCACTCAGCTGCAGATGAATGGAGAGCTCGGTGCACTCACCCGTAGATGAATGGAGCGATCTGTCTTGTCAGCGGAGGTCGAGCGAGAGGTTACAGTATCCAGCGTATACCTGTGTGTGCGTCAGTATGTGCATGCACATGTCTGCTGACTCTGTGAACTAGGCAGGGTACACTGCACACACATAAACTCAGAAATGTAGCCAAACAAGAATGGTCACCTGTAAAGTATCAACAAGACATTGCATGGATACACACATGACATAAACATGGAAATGAATTTTTTAGTGAGCTTTATTCAGATTTACCCTGATTTCTCAACCCCAACCCTTTCTCTGCATGAAGACTAATCACAGTTGACCTTTAATCTGATGTTAATTACTTATTTCAGACATTGAAGGTTCGCTATTTTTTCAAGCTTCATATCCACATGTTAATTAAAGTTCATTATGCAGACACTATTTTCCAGGTACTGTTGGTTTCATCCCCTGACTTTTTTTTTTTTCTGTGAAGACTTTGGCCTGTTTATTGCACATCATTTGTCAAAATATGACCCCAAAGCATTACACATTGACGAGCTGAACCCATTGGTGTTGATTTGTTTCTCATTATATTTAGTTCTTGAGTGCCAATGTTTTGAATTAGTTCTTCCTTGTACTTCATACAGTTTGTCTTTTACTTTTCATCTTATCTGGTCTGAATGTGTATGTGATGACAACTTGGCAATTAACGAGCGGCAAAGACCTCAGGTCATGATTCTGTCTGGAATCAACTTTGACACAAACCTTGTGCCACAACCTTTATTTGTCTTGAAAAACTGGTATACAGTAAAATAAACCAATAATCATAACATCAGCATGTTTTTTTTATACCAAATATTTATTTTGCTTTATAATTTTTTTATTTTAATTCATTTTTATCAAAGCATCAAGTCATCTCAAATGGCTATGAGAAAACAAAAATGTACATTCTCTGAAAGAAAGAAAGAATTCTAATATTTTTTGTTCATCAAAAAACAACAACAATTTTTATTATTCTTCAGCAAGGTCAATTAGTGGGCTGACAATGCATTACCCTTTCAGCTTCCTGCTTCAGTGCTATTAAAATATTCAGTTGTTGCCTTGTTACATCAATTTGAATGCCGCAACCACTCATTATGATTCCAAAATCTGTAACATCCACTTTGCATCAGTGAAAAATGTATATCATTTATATTTATCAATAGTTATTTATGTATTTAAATTACATATATGGGGATTTTTATTGTTCTCAAATGGCTATTTCCAAAGAATTGAAGACTTCTTCACACTTTGATAATTAGTAACAGTAGTGCAAACACATTTGACCTATCTACACAAGCAAACATTATTTTTTTCTCTTTCTTTATAGAATGTTTTGCATATTATCACTGTGAGGACATCAGAGGGCCAACACCAAGGCCCATCAAACACCGCTCTATTGTCCCTGAGTTTGTCAGATACACACAAGGATTCTCAGTGACACACAAACACACACACACAAACAGCCAACCCATCTCCTCTGCCATCAGCTCAGAGCTCAGGCGCCCTGAGCAGCCGCCCTGAGCAGTGGCTCTGACACGTCTATATGTTTTTCCACCTGACCTTTTGCCGTCCTTTCTGCCACAGCCCGTAAACCATAAGCTGATATATGAAGGCAATTTTTAGTGGTGCCACTTGTATCTGAGTGATTGCGTACGCTTTACATTTGGGGCGCCTGCCACCTTGCCACCCCACCTCTTCCAGATCTCTCTATTTGGATAGAAGGTGGTGTGAGGTGGTGGGGGCACACAGGAGGGGGACAGAGGATGAAAGGATGGGTGGATGTCGTGCCAAACACACACATCGATCTACTTGTAAGGCAAGGAGTCTGTTATGTGATACGCTGCACCAAACCAAACAGAACTTGTCAAGGTTTGACAGTTCCATGGGTACAAATGTTTTTCAAACCAATATGCTATGTTTGTTCTTACAGTATATGGTTCATTCAATATATTGTTGAATGAATTCAATAATAATATCAAACATTTTTTGTGTTCTGGTCAAATAGTTGTGGTAACAAACAGAGCACTTCTCAGTATTTACATACTCTTTATTTCTTTATTTGATCAATCTCAATACCAGATGACGTAGGTTAAGGTCATGTGAGGATTAATAATATGTATATCTTAACAATTTTCCAAGGAATCACACAAAATAAGTGTCATATTGTACTATTATCCTTGGCCGCATGTTCCTGTTTTATGTTAGTGTGTAGAGGCATAAACCATATAGCAATGCGCTTGTACCAAAGGTTTCTAGTTTTGTCAGTCACAATTAATTGCATATACAAACGGAACGGAAGAACACTAATTGAAAACCAAAGGATTTGGAAATAAAATGAAAGGGGGGTGGGAGTGTTGGACCGCTCAGGTTTCAAAATTGAGAATACATCTGGATCCAAATATCACCAATGCACGTTTGTGCATATTCGAATGACCTGTGATTTTGCATTGTGTGTGTGCTGGTGTGTGTGTCAGGGCGTTGGGGTGGATGTGACTTAAAGATTTGCAAACCACTTATGCGACAAAATTGCTGGACAGCTATTTTGCAGTTTAATTGACCACATTTTGCTGTGTCACATTAATCCCAACTTCAAAACCAGGGTAATAACTGCTGTAAGACAAATTCTGGAAAAAAAAAAAAAAAAAAAAACATTTGTATTCAGTGTGAAGAAGACATTGAAATTTATTAGCTTTAACCACAAAATGTCAGCTCCATGGCCTTGAAAAGCCTCTGTCTATTGCCCCTTATTTGAAATGCCGGGGACGGGGTCGGTTTGATTAGCATTAGTTCATGTTCCAGTAATGGACTGAAGCACTAGCTCGTTAGCATTTTAACTCATGTTTGAATAGGCGGCAATGTGCCCCTTTAGGCCCTTATCACAGCAGCAGATTGAGCTCGTTAGCTTGTTACCATGAACTTATGCTATGGGAGTTATATGGCATTAGGCCATGTTACATTACTGCGACGCAATGACACTTGTTAGCTTATTAGCATAACCCCCTATTAAATGGTCAAGGGGGGGGTTGCAGTGCATTAGGCGGTGTTACAGTAATGGAAAGGCTTTGTTAGCTTGTTAGCATGCTAAACAGGCAGAGTTCTGTGAGTGGCATTACAGGCTGTTTAAGAGCACTGCAATGGGCTGCTGTAGTGTTAGCTGGTTACGATAATCTCTTGAAGGATCTTTCTCTCTGTCTTTTGTGTGCATGTGCAAATGGTTTGTGGGGCCAATACAAGTCTCCCAATTTTAATTTACAGTTGCTCATTGTGAGGTCGTAAATGACTGGTACAGCTGTCTTGAGCTCTGTTTTTAAACATGAAGCTAATGTCCTTATGAAGGCAATGTTAGTAAGGCAAGGCCCAGTTCTCCATCACCCAGGAGAACGCAGCTCAATAAAGTGCCAAAGATGTGAAAAACATTAAGTATATAAAAAACCTAATTATCTCTTTTATTGTCCCTGCGCTTCTTTGTGCCCTTGTAAAATTCCTGTAAAAGCCATATTTAATTATTCTTTGATCAAAATATATATGGACACCAGGCACCCACTTGTGTCCTGAGTAAATGACGGTCTTTGATTGTGAGAAAATAAACAATTTAAACATGGGTGTTGGTGCTAATTACAGTAGGAGATTAGAAAATTAAATTGAAAAAAACTTATCAATAAATAAAAAAAAGAACACCCATGCATTTTAAATTCAATTTGCATTTTGATTTTGAAGTTGTGTTTCAAGCACCATAATTCTTTTTTCCCTCCATTTATTTTTCTTTCAGTTCTTGCTAATATATCTCAGGATCAAAGGCTTTTTGGTCCCGTTTCTCTCATCTCATTTCCCCTTCTTCAAGCATTGTTTTCTCAACGGACCACCCCAGCATGAGTTGTGCAATCGTACCAGCCTCCTGGTGACGGCAGAATCAGCAAATCTCCAGGCATAATCTAACATGTTGGAAGCTAAAATCCAGAGAGGGCAGAAATAAATGACTAACAGTGGCAGACCGAAATTGGCTTTTTTACACAACTTTATGTATTATGTACATCTTGAAAGATGCTCAAAACAAATTAACAGTATTAATACTGTGTCTCAACAAGTACGCCTTTATTTTATTTTATTTTATTTTGTCTTATTTTATTTTATTTTATTTTCATTCAACATTCATTCATTTTCTTAACTGCTTCCTATCCCAGCTGTCATTGAACAAGAAGCGGTACAGACACCCTGGGGCGGTCGTCAGTCAACCACAGGGCCACATATACGGTAGAGACTAACCATTTGTTTTATGTAAAGACATGTTATATTCCTTCGGAAAATCTTGCATTAATTGTTTTTCAACACCAGACATTATTAACCATTTATCATGTAAAAAGAAATTCTTATTTTGAGAGCATAACATTTACTTTTCACTATTGATATTGAAGACCAATGTTAATATTTTTTTTAATCAAAGCTAGTTCTGTTGAAAAATGTTCATATCAATACTGAGATGAGAAAATCCAATTATTTAAAATAAAGAGACACTGGATAGATCATATGTGTGCCCTCTTACTTTGATCAGGTGTTTTAATTCTGTTTTCAAATTGTCTAAATGGCCGAGACCTTCTCTAAATGTTGTCTCTTCTGTGAAAGTAATATATACTGTACATGGAACTGTTCATCCCTGATTTGATCCCTTAGGAGACTTTTTTTTCTTTTTGACGTGTGATTTTGTAACATTCAAGGAGCCACTCATCCCAGTGTCTGTGTTTTAATAGATGTCAGAGCCGTTCACTGTGATCAATTATTACGACAACAGTTAAAATGTTGACCAGTTCTCAAAAAAACCATTTAATTAATAAAATCAAAGTTTCAAAAACCTTGTAACCTGAATTAAAGATCGTCTTTTAAAACTTGTATACAATGAGGATGGCTTTCAAAAAAAAAAAACAAGCAGTGAAAATAATTAGTTTATTAATAGAAGATTACAAAAAAAATCCAAAAGAACAGTATTCCTTTTTCTTCTCTATTTTTCCACTTGCAATTTTAGAGTTAAAACATACTCTAGCCACACAGGCATATACATCGACAAACCAATGTCCTGTTTTTGTAGTTGTTTGTGGTTTCACCACACATAAGAAGGATTATGATGATAGGGCCTTTCTACATAAAGTTTCCAATTTTCCACGTTTTCTGCCAGGTTCTTCAGTTTCATCCCACAGTCCAAAACATGCAGTAGATTAATTGAAGACCCTAAATCGCCCAAACATGCGAATCAGAGAGTGAATGATTGTTTGTCTCTATATGTGGCCCAGTGATCGACAGGTGAACTAAGCCTATGGCCACTGACATCTGGGTAGGCTTCAGCCTCCCTGCAACCATGAGTGCAAGATAAGCAGTACAGCGGTAAAATGGCTGAATGAATGTTTTTTGCCCGTCGTATTGTAAAGGTGAGAAGATTTCCATCATTTATCAGTTGCAGTGGTAGAGGTAGTAGTTGTACAAAATGTATGTATATTGTAATCAAACCAAAGAAATGAGGAGAATGGGGAAAAGGTCTATTCTATCATGGAAAAGCTGAAGTACTGCTCTGTCACTGAATATATCTGTTCAACTTACTTTTGTTATTAATGATATATTGTATCATGATATGTAGTAAGGTTTTTTAGATGCTGCTCCCATGCTGCATTCTTAACTACAGGAGGGCCTCTTCATGCTGTCCTATAAAAGCTCGCAATGACTCGGAAAATTTGAAATGATAAAGAAAAAAAGGAGTAATAATAGAATCCAAAATTCTAAGGTCTCCCAATCCTCATTCATCCACTGCATCACAACTTTCTAATGCTTATCAGTCTCAGAATGACGGGATCACAGATGGCACTTCTTTGCTGCAATCAGAATCGTTAATATCTGAGGAAACAGAAAACTTAAAATCTTAATGAAAAGATCATTAAGTTGGAGAAAATTGACTGTGTCCTTAATGATGCACTGTGTGTGCTTTTAAATAAGTAAGATGTTAGACTTTTGATATGTTTATGCTGCAGTAATTGCATCATGCAGACTTCATCCGAAAGATTGACTTCTGGTGTTTTTGTGTGTCTGAAGATGTGTGAATGTCCATGTATACTTCAGTTAGTGTCTTAGTGTAAAAGTATAAACCTGAACCTCTTTGTATTTATTTTCAGACTTACTAGCTGCCAGCACACCAGCATTGTCTGAGTCAAGCCAACACTTTTGTTCAGTCTGAAGCATTATAATGCTAAATGAAATCCCATAAACATGGATTCAGCAAATTCTTATACCCAGGGGAAATAAATGCTTCTGTTGTTCAGTGGAAATTGACTAGAACATTTTTGAATACATTGCAACGATAATTAACACTTTAGTACAAATAATGTAATTGAAAACTATGGGCGGCAGAAATTCTCATGTAATTTTTGGCATACAGGACGTTTGGCCTTTATCAATTCCTATGTAGATGTTTGACCAGGTCATATTTTCTGAACTTTCCTAGATGTCTATCATGGTGTTCCTGCTGTCATGGATCCACCTCCACGTGGGCTGCAGAGCACACAGCCACGCTCATCATGGGATGCATCGCCACCTATTACCCACAATCAGTGAGGCCTTAAAAGACATAGCCTCCGCCTCATTGTTTTACAGGTTGTGGCCACACTGTTGCTCTTTTCTTTCCTGTCCTCATTCTTGTCTGTTTCTTGGACTTGTATGGGGGCTAGTCCTCATCCTCTCACTCCCATGCATTTTCTGTTGTCCTGATTCTGTACTAGGGAGGGCTAATCCCCGCCTGCCTTCCTTTCTGCTGTGCCCTCGTTCCCTTCTCTTGTCTGCCAATCGTTCTGGCTTTGGTCTTGGGCATCACCCCCTTTTTGTGTCCCTTCGACTTCCTTCTAGGTGTCCCCCTTCTGATTTGGTATGGGGGCACATCCTCTCCATTGCACTCGGCCTCTCTCTCTGTATATCCTCTCTTGTGGTCCCTTTGCTGTGCTCCTCCCCAAGCCTGTACAGGGGCTGTGTCTCCTATTTTGTCTTCCTTCTCTCCCTCCCTTCATGCCAGGTAAAACCTTCTAGCGGTTCATCAGCTGGACCTTCCGAACCTAAGCATTCTCCTGCCTGACCTCAAGGTACAGGCCGAGCCCCTCCTGAGTCCCTTGACGGTGGTATGCTAGTGCCGTCCTTAATGGCCCTGCAGTAAGGACGTTACCTCTTCGAGTTCCCAGCACTATTGGCAGATGCCCGTGTCCCCCTACCTGTTCTTGCACTTGTTACACCCCTGTGAAGGGGAAGTGAAAGGTAAGCAAGCATGGTAACTGTCCAAGTTCACCATGTAATGAGCATAATCATCCTATACATCACTGTGGGACTTGACTTCATTTAGATTACCAGTACACACACGCATACAAATAGTTAAGATCTATGTCAGTAACATTACTGCTTTTACTATAGTCATTCCATGTACACACACATCGCTATTCGTGCTACCAGGCATGTCTCTGGCACCACCAGGGTAGTTCTGGCTTCTGTGACACATGCTAATACAAACTTAATCAAATGCACAAATGTCAAGATCAACTAAACATTTTTCTTCTCCATGTAAGGAGTGGACATTCAGCAGCAATTGCCCCACAGGTGAGGCACAGAAGGCAAAACCAGTCAATTGATCATGCATCATTTTCTTAATGCTGCTCAACTTGTATAATTAATCCCTGAAATTTAACGAAATACAATCAATATCCTATCTAAAATTGGGAATGGATTTTAACTAAAAGTTACTATTAATGCTCTTTGACCCTGAGTAAAATTGATCTATTTAACTTTCTTGGTGTAGTCTTGTATTGCATCTGGGTCCTCACACACACTCGGTTGTGACACCTTCACAATATTAACCTGCTGTCATGCACGTACTTATATCTAAGCCATATGAAAACCTTACATCACAAGGCAACAGGTATCACTGAGAAACAAGTGCACATACTGATCTGTGAAATCACATGAATTTTAACAGAACTGGATACATGTTATTCAGACCCATATTTCCCCTGAAGGAAGAAATAATTGCATAAAAGCATTAATTGATTAAAAAATGAGAAACTGATCTACATTTATTTTTTTGTTTCCTTTATCAATAATACACAGATTTATAAAGTTTGTGAGAAGTTATGCCCTCATAGTTCTGTATGATTTGCAGTGGTGGGCTGTCAGGGCCTACAAGGCCTTCTCTGCTGGCCTAAAAAAAATATCTAAATCAATTAATTTAATTATTTATTATATTATTATTATTTTTTTTTTTTTTTTTTTTTTTTTTTCCATGAATACTTATTAAATAATTCCAAATGGTCTGTTCACTTACTTTCATAGCTTTTCTCCTGGTTGTGCCGCTTCCAGACATAAATTTCATACTAAAGCATTCAACCATCACATTTTAGCCATAATCTGTCGCGAGACAGTGTCAAAGTCAAAGGAGTCTGCCTGAAGGGTCCTGCAAACCCTTTTACGCAAAAAATAAGTGTTGATGATGCTGTTGCTTCAACCAATCAGATTTTGAGTTGGCGACATCAAAGCCTTCTTGCAGGCTACAGCAACGTCAGCGTATTCACACCCTCTGATTACATAGTAACAGAGTGGACTAGTGTATTAGCGAGGAGAAGCGTACTAGCGAGCTGCAAACAGAAATATAGTTGTGTTTGTTTAATATAGTTTTTTTCAACCCACAATGGCTGCAGGAGGAGGAGAAACGGATTTAGTTACTGATATATTGTTAAAGCAATTTTCTTTTTGAAGAAAAGCTGGACATAGTAAAGGTCGGGGAACTCCTAAGCTAGCGAACCTGTCACAACCAGGAAAAGAATTTTTCTGATATTTTCAAGCCACAAACTACGACCGGTACCCCTGGCTCACAAAGGTACACAGCAAATTTTATTGCTGGGAGTGCTTGGAGCCGAAGTGCACGGATAATCTGTACGACAGAATAATTGAACCCTATTTGAGGAAAGAAAGGAGGATGGATTTTGTCTACAAATGATCAGAATTTTGGTGTGTAAAATGCTGCCATTTTCCTAAATAATACTGCAAGTTTATAAGGTTATCATTGGTGTTTTTAATGTGTCACAGCTGTTGGCTAGAAAAGCATTTATTGTGGCTACTGTCTGTTTTTGTGGCTCCCGCCACAGGATCGGACTTTTGCTGTCCCGGTGCGTTCAGGAACTGATCAGGCAAGAATGGTTTATTCAAAGACAGGAAATACACTTACGAGATATCCTGGGCCAGAGATATCCCGGGCTACAATGAATGTCACCTCGAGAGGATCGTTCACCCTCTCTGGAGATCCGCTGGACGCGTCTCAGCAGAAGCCCCGAGCCGAGGAGGCACTGTCATTTTACACCATCACCTCGCCTTATTTCCTAATAAAGACTTGTTTTACACACTCATTGAATTGTGGCACTTGGGGTGCCGGGCCTCGCCCCAGGTGCGCAATTGTTAACGCGTGGGGTTGTCAGTGGAAGAGTACCAAGTTGGGCATCCCTTTGTCGTCACATGATGCGCTCCCGCGAGCGAATTTTAACACTACACGGTTGGATTGATTCGGAGCACTACTGAAGGCCTAGGTGCAAAATGCACGGCCCGCTACTGATGGTTTGTGCTCAAAGTTAACTTCCGCAGTGCCCAAGTCATCAAACTTGGCTTGACTTGGAAGACAATGCAGCCATACAATATGACATTTGGGGAGGGGAATATGATATTGTGTCTTAAATACTGCCTCAACCTTTGGACCATCTATACTGTGCTTCCATGTGAGAAAATCACATAACCCAATGATTTTTTTTTCCTCAAGTAGTGTTTCTTTTGCTCAGTGTGGGCAGCTGGGCCAAGGTCATGCAGTTCGTAATTAGCCTTCAGGTTACATTGCCATCCACACTAATCAGGTTGAAGCTCATCTCTCGCTCAGAGCCTTCACCTGGTCTGCACACACGGTCACGTTGACAAATGCACACGAGCAGAAAAAAAAAATCTGTTTTAGTCCTATCTTTTTTTCAGTTCTCATTCAGACAAATAATGACTTTACACAATGCAAGCTCTATGTAATTTTTTCTTTGCTTTTCTCCTGCTGAATTACATGCAAGCATATGTGTCAAACTCAGACATACATGCCAAAACAATATTGTATGTTTTCTCTGCAAAATGCAGATACAGTCACTTAATTTCTTTTTCTTTTTCAATGACTTCATTAGAGAGCAAGTAGAACCCCATGACAGCCTTAATTACAGGTGTGCACATATACATTGGAAGCTATTTTCTTCTGACTCAACCTAATCATCACCATCATCAATATCCTCATCATGGCCAACCATCATCCACCCACCTGAGGCTGCCATGCTGGGAGCAGATGAGGATCTTTGAACAACACACAAGTCAACAGCCAAGCACACTGAGAGACACACATGCTCCAAGATGGGAAATGGTTAAACCGAGGGTGGTGGTGGGGTTTTGGGGGGTTGTTGAGGAATAATTGCCTCGAGACAGCAGAGAAATAAGCCCTAATGGTCAGTAATCCAACCCTGGAGAGGCCCTCTCCACAGTGTTCTACTGAATGCTGGTAATGGGCTTCCAGCTCTGTCACTTACATATGCATAGATCTTTCTCCATTAAAGCTGGTTTGAATGACAAATATGGGTGGGTGTAAAAAAAAAATAAAAAGAAGAAGTGGAGGAGAGAAGAGAGAGAGGGGGAGATGGGAGAAGATTTTCTCTTGGCTGGCAGTAATTTGGCAGCCGCTCAGGCCCCTATCCTTAAATCTCATTAGCCCATTGTTCGCATGATGCCGCCTGGGTGAAGCACAGGGGCAAGAGATGTTGCTTAAAGTGGGCCGGATGATATTTGGACCTGGCACATTGTGTGTGTGTGTGTGTGTGTGTGTGTGTGTGTGTGTGTGTGTGTGTGTGTGTGCAAGTGGTTGGATGGGAGAGGGGAGAATAAGGACGCAAAAAACGAATGATAATACATGTATATGAATTGTTTTTTCGTAATAGTATATTGAAATTAGACCCATTCTCTCCACTGCAAGTCAATACAAATTAAACAAAACAATTAAAATTGCAAATTAAACAAGCAGGTTAATAAGTCATGGAAACTTCCATATCACATTCACTTCTGTAACGTAATGTTTCATGTTTTATTTTTACAAACACAGGCTGATTTGCTAGATAAATTTAACTTTCAATGGGCTAGATTCCATGGATTTGTGTATGCATCACCCTCATCGTTTCATTTTTTGTTGCCTCAGATATGTTATTATATTTACTTTTGCAAAAGTTTAACTTAACAGAAAGTAAATATAGAAATGAATAAATAAATTGAAAATGACTGACCCGTCGCTCACTTGAAAAATTGCCAAGCCCTTTGCAAGGTTTCAAGGCTTTGCTTCAACCCTATCCTTGTTTGATTTTACATCTGTTTCCATTTCAGTCTATTTCCATGATGGAAAGATGGCATGTAACAGATCCTAAGCACCCTTAAAACAAAAAGTCCATCAAAAAGGTTTATTTTTGGAAAAAAAACAAAGTACCAACAATACTCATAAAAGTCCAGTCAAGCCTCCCAAACAGGCAGGAAAAGGAAATGTTTTCTTCTTTTTCTTCTTAACAAACGAACATGCAAGTTAGTCAGTTAGCTTTTTGTAAAGGGAATGATAAAAGAAATATGACATAACATAATATATAATATAATAAAAAGAAATAAAAACATCATCCCAAAGGGCTACAACGTAAACCACTCTTTATTTTCATCTTTTTTTTTTTTATTATTATTATTTTGGGGGAATGCCTCATTCTATTATTGTGCGCATCGACTGAAATGACAAAAATACTGTTTTATTTTCCTGCAAAATTAAACTGGGCATAAAGACAGGAAAATAGAAGCTCAACCAGTGTGTCACTTAGTAACATCACATGGAAACAGAGTGTGTCTATGTTACGAGGTGTGAGACACAAATACAAAATCATCCAGATGCTGGCATGGATGAGCTACAGGAGATTGCCCTGGGCTCACTGCCATGACTGCACTCCTCTGGCACATTCAAAGACTCTTTGGAAAGCACAGTGACTCGTCCACCACATCCGCAGTATCACAACACAAGGCCCTCCATTCAACACCAAAAAATGTCCTTTGGCTTAAGCTCCCAGTTTCTATCAGAAAAAATAGTTCCCAGGATACAGGTACATCCTTTTGATCCTCCTCTTCTTTTACGCACTGTAAAATAAACACAACAGAACAAGGTGATTTAAAATAATCTTCTTAAAACGTGAAACATTTTGTAGTAATGCAAAGGATAACACTGTGTAAAAGTATTGCATCGAAAATGTGTTTGAAAGAATTCAAGACCGTTTCTTCCAAATAAAATCACATTTATTTAAACTAAAACAATATAATGTGTAAATTAGCACCAAAATAATAACATTGGAATGTATGCCAGTCAACAGTTTAATACATATGGCAAATAAAATACGTGTTAGGACCTCAAAAATGATCAAATATATTTTCCACTGTATATATTCACGCACACACACACACACACATGAACAGACAGTATATCTGTATATCAATGTATGTATCTATCTATCTATAACACATATATGTCTGTGTGTGTCTAAATAGATATTCTTCTCCTTTCAGCTTTTCCCTTCAGGGGTTCCCAAACCAAATCAACCTTCTCCATCTAACCCTATTCTCTGAATCCTCCTTTCGGACCCCAATTACATTCATATCCTCTCTTGCTACATGCATAAATTTGGTCTTCTTCTAGACCTCCTGGCAGCTCCAATTCCAGCATCTGTCTACCAATATATTCACTTTCCCTCCTCTGTACATGACCAAACCATCTCAATCTGGTCTCTCTGACCTGCTCTCCAAAACATCTAACATGAGCTCTTCCTCTAATAGACCCATTCCTGATCCTATCCAATCTGGTCACTCCCATGGAGAACCTCAGCATCTTCATCTCTGAAACCTCTGGCTCTGCCTCCTGTCTTTTCATCATTGTTGCCATTTCTAGGCCATACAGCATTGCTGGTCTCACCAATGTCTTGCACACCTTTCCATTCATTCTGGCTGATAGTCTTCTTTCGCAGAGTAATCCTTACACTTTTCTCCAACCGTTTGACCTGCTTGAAGCTGCCTCTTCACCTCTTTTCCACATTCTCCGCTGTTTGGGACTATTGACCCCAAGTACCTGAAATACTCCAATATCTTAATATCCACTCCCTGTAGCCTCACCGTTCCGCGTGGTTTCCTCTCATTCACACACATATACTCTGTATTGCTGTGACTTACTTTCTTTTCTCTTCTTTCCAGAGCATACCTCCACCTCTCTAGATTTTCCTCAACCTGTTCCCTGCTCTCATCAAAATGTCATCTGCAAACATCACAGTCCATGGAGATTACTGTCAAACCACATCTGTCAGCCTGTCCATCATCACTGCAAACAGGAAGGGACTCAGAGCTGATCCCTGATGAAATTCCAACTTCACCTGAACTTCTGTGTTACCCCTACAGCGCACCTGGCCACTGTCTCACAGCTAGCATGGATGTCCTGCAACAGTCTAACATACTTTTCTGCCACTCCAGATTTCCTCATACAGTACCCAAGCTACTCTCTTGCCATCCTGTCATATGCTTTTTCTAGGTCTATAAAAGAGTAATGCAGCTCCCTCTGACCTTCTCAGCACTTCTCAATAAGAATTCTCAGAGAAAATACTGCATCTGTAGTACTCTTTTTAGGCATGAAGCCATACTGCTGTACACAAATGCTGATTTCTGCTCTCAGTCTGGTCTCTACTACTCTTTCCCATAACTTCATTGTATGGCTCGTCCACTTGATCCCTCTATAGTTGTCGCAATTCTGCACATCCCCCTTATTCTTAAAAATGGGCACCATCATGCTTTGTCTCCATTCTTCAGGTATTGTCTCACTCTCTAAGATCTGGTCAGATAATCTAGTCGGAAACTCTACCGCTTCCTCTGCTAGACGCTTCCACACCTCCACAGGTCTATCGTCACAGCCCACAGCCTTTCCACTCATCATCCTCTTCAATGGCTTCACTTTAACTAATCTCTGCTACTTTGTGGTTTACAATAGTCACCTCTTTTCCCTTGCCTGTCTTTCATTTTCCATTTTCATCAGCTCTTTCCATCATCCCATCACTCTTCTAGCATCTGTCAATACATTTCCCTCTTTATCCTTAATCTCTCGGACCTGTTGTACTCCCGTTCCATCTTTATATCTCTGTTTTGCCAACCTGTACAGATCATTCTCTCCCTCTTTTCTGTCCAACCTCGCATTGTGGTCATTGTATGCCTTTTGTTTTGCCTTTGCTACCGCTATCTTTACCTTATGTTGTATCTCCCTGTACTCCTGTACTTCTTCTATGCTAACCGCTTTCTCTGTGTATACTCCTGCAATTCTTCTTTCCACCACCAAATATCCTTATCTACTCTCCTTCCAGATGACACACCAAGTACTGTCCTACCTGTCTCCCTGACCACCCATAGCCTTTCTCAATTCCTCCCTGAAAACCATACAACATTCCTCCCTTTTCAGCTTCCACCACTTTGTCCTCTGCTCTACCTTTGTCCTCTTGCTCTTTCTTGTCACCAGAGTCATCCTACAAACCACCATCCTATGCTGTCTGGGTACACTCTAACCTACAACTACTTTGCAGTCACTGATCTCTTTCAGGTTACCTAGTCTGTGCAAGACGTAGCCTACCTGGTTGCTCCTACCTCTGCTCTTATAAGTTACCCTATGTTCTTGTCTTTTCTGGAAAAACGTGTTCACTACATCCATTTCCATCCTTTTTGCAAAATCTACCACCACCTGTCCCTCTGCGTTCCTATCCTGTATTCCAAATCTACCCATCACTTCTTCATTCCTTTCTATACCCTGCACTAACATGCCCATTGAAGTCAGATCCAATTACCTCTCTCTCATCTCTAGGGACATTGTGCATCACTTCACTTTGCTCATTCCAAAACTTCTCCTTCTCCTCAAACTCACATCCCACCTGCAGAGCATAGCCACGAATAACATCGAGCATCTCACCTACAATTTCCAGTGTCAGACTCATAAGTCTATCTGACATTCTTTTCACCTCCAGAACGTTGCGAACAAACTCCCCCTTAGAGATAAGTCCTACTCCATTTCTCCTCTTGTCAGTATTTTGATAGTACAACTTAAAGCCTGCTCCTAAGCTTCTGGCCTTACTACTTTTCCACCTGGTTTCGTGAACACACAGTATATCCACTGTCCTTCTCTGCATCATGTGGACCAACACAGAGAATATATGAAGAGTCTGGGACTGAGAGTCCCGGACTCTTGCCTTTTCTCTTCTCTCTGCTCCCGAACACGCCTTCCTCCTCGCCTTCTACATTCGCCCAGTTTCCTTTGGTTCCCTGAAGGTCATCGGTATCAATGTCGGTAGTCGTTAACCCAGGCCTCGACCAATCCGGTATGATCTGGTAATTATGAATGATTCACACGTTTGGTTTTGGCAACAGTTTTACGCCGGATGCCGATGCAACCCTTTGCAATTACCTGGGCTCGGGACGCATCTCGGCGGGTGTCCAGAGAGGCTGAATGATCCTCTTGGGGAGATATTCATTCTGGTACGGGATATCTCGGACCCGGGATATCTTGCAAGTATATTTCCTGACTTTGAATAATCCATTCTTGCTTGATCAGTTCCTGACCATTGAGACGTTTTTCCCTGAATGAAATCTGATCACACCAGGACAACAAATTTCGGTCCTGTGGCAGGAGCCACAAAAACGGACAGTTGCCACAATAAATGCTTTTATAGCAAACATCTGCAACACCTAAAAAACACCAATAATAATTTTATAAACTTGCAGTATTATTTATTAAAATAGCAGCATTTTACTCACCAAAAATTCTTATAATTTGTAGACAAAATCCATCCTCCTTTCTTTCCTCAAATAGGGTTCAAATATTCTGTCGTACAGATTATCCGTGTGCTTCAGCTCCAAGCACTCCCAGCAATACAATTTGCAGTACACCTCGGAGCCTGTGAGCCAGGGGTACCGGTCGTAGTTTGTGGCTTCACAATGTCAGACAAATCCTTTTCCTGGTTGTGACAGGTTCGCTAGCTGAGGAGTTGCCTGACCATCCTTTATGATGTCCAGCTTTTTTCAAAACTTCATCTAGAAAATCACTTTAACAATATATTAGCAACTAAATCTGTTTCTTCTCCTCCTGCAGCCATTGCGGGTTGACAAAACCGATACTTAACAAACACTGTATTTCTGTTCGCAGCTCGCTAATGCATTTCTCCTTGCTATTACACTAGTCACCTCTCTGACTATCCAATCAGAGGGTGTGAATACGCTGACGTTGCTGTAGCCTGCAAGAAGGCTTCGATGTCGCCAACTCAAAATCTGGTTGGTTGAAGCAACAGTATCATCAACCCTTTTTTTTTTTTTTTTTTTGCGGAAAGGGCCTGCAGAACTGATTGTGAAGCCCCCCCCCCCCTTACATGACTACATCTTTCTTAAACACACTAAAAATGAGATATGAATTTATTATGTATTATGTACTTTGTAAAACTGGCATTTCTTTCATCATTATTTTTCGAAAAATCTAAAAATTTCTTCATTAGGGGCCTCTCCTGATAAGGTATAATGTGTCAGAACATGCCCCCCCATGGAATCACAAAATCCTTTCCAAAACATATTGGAGAAAATGCATAACAATCTGCATACCCTTAAAATAGACATGTACCATATTTTTTCACCACCTGACATAAGGTCTAAATGTATTTTCAAAGCTTGAGAACATAATATTATCATGTCCCCAGCGACACTCCACATTTTCAAGGGAACTTAGGCACTTAGAATAGATTCTCCGTTGTTTCATTTTTGTTTATTCAGGCAGTTTTCTTCACCGCTCATATTGTACAGACCACTGCTTTTGTTTTAATTTGTCATTAAAAAGTAATTACAAAGACAGCCTTTGTTTAGGTTGAGAAAAGAAAGTGGATTCATGAAAACGTAGTCTTAGATTTAAAATTCAAAAAGTCTCCCGTCAAAGTTATTCCTATAGATGTATTGTGTCACTACCCTAGATCCAAAAGTATCCATTGAGGATTGCTTGTTTTCTTCAAAATATAACCATGAATTTATAGGTATTCATTTAGGTGCTTCTTCGAAGTAAAAAAAAAGTTAACTAAACATTCATTGAAAAATAATCAGTGAAAATTGCTGCAAATACAGTAACTGATGTGGTAACCAAACTAATTACTTTGTACTGCAAGTGGAGTTGAAATTCTGTGTGCCTGGTGAAATCGACGGTTTCACTGAAAATTTGCAATAATGGAAAATGCTCTGTTGTTCATCATAATTCCTGTGTCCATTGTGCAGTCTCTGTTTTGTTCAGCATTTTGTTACAGAATGTGCTGATGTGCATCCAAATTGAGTTTTTTTTGAAGTTCACAATCTTGAACCCAACAAAAATGCAGCTGGTGATGATGGACATGATGAATTGAGGGCTGTATTTGTTTGTGTGTGTTGAGGCATATGTTTTTGTTGTGTTTCAGGCCTGTGTGCCTTTGTGTGAGTGCGTGCGTGCGTGTGTGTGGGTGTGTGTGTGTGTTTGTGTGTGTGTGTTTGTTTTAGAGATGATACAAGGGCCTTTTGGGGCCTTAGAGGGGGCGGAGGAGCCATCATAACGGAAAGCACCCCCCAAGCCCCCTCATCCTCCTGTGCTGCCAGATGGCACAAGCTCAAACCTCTTTGGAGGAAACCGCAGATACACACATATAAACACACACACACACATGCACACACACACAAACACACACACGCACACATACGTGCATATTTAACACAAGCATATAGAAGTGCGGGTGCAAAAATTCTCCAGAAACATTTACAAGATGGTTCCGCATCCAGTTTCAGCCTGCTAATCCCATGCAAATGACCTGTTTTGTGCATGTAAAGCAACCCCCCGCTCACTATTACAGAAGTCAGTGTAATGTGATGTCATTTTCTCAAAATGCTGCAGTGAACACACGGCTGGTTATTTCATCCCAGATATCAGCAGGTCTCATGCTGTCATTGAAACGTGTCACCATATGGGTGCAGGGACACTCGGGAAATGCATCACTTTGTGACGTTTTTGTCGCTTGCTGTCTCAAATGCTATTTTCAGACCAAATGTGTCACTCTTTGAGACCATAAAAAAGGAATGTGCACCACGCGCAGGTTGTGCACATGTGAAGTGCAGAAGTTCAAGGACGCACGCGTCCTGACGTGCGGGAATGAATGTGCCTGGATTGTGAGATAAAATGGTTCATATTTCACTTATGCTACTCTAAGTGCTGGGACTCTAATAGGAAAGATGGGTTTGGATGATATGAATATGAGAATATGAGTGACATAACTTTGTTTTCCTGTGTGTCTGTTTTGTGTGTGCCTATAGATGTGTGTCCTGATGCCTCTGACAGATTTGTTCATGAAGACATTTTTGTGCTACATTTTGCAAGGCTAAGACACGCAAACACAAACACACACACACACACACACACACACACACAGTGCCAGCAGTAATAGATATCCAATAGCTGGAAGCTGTGGAAGGGTCTTGCTACATCTGTCAGTGCTGCCTGGCAAAGGCGCGGCGAGTTCAGATGCTATCGCCACAAACGGCTGCATCAAAAGATTTAGTGTCCCCACCATCCCTCCCACCCCGAGGTGGGCTATGTGACGCAGTCTGCCGGGCAGCACAACAAGAAGGAAGGAGGGGGGTGTGTGGGGGGGCAGAAGAAAGACGGCAGGCAGGGGACAGATAAGAGGGAAGCGACAGCAATATCAGCCAGGGGGTTTGAGGTGGAGGACAAGTGGAGGAAGCAGAATTAGAAGAGGTGGTGGGAGGAAAGAAGAGGGAAAGAAGAGGCTCTCCCTTCTGCACCTCTTCACAGCTCGGCTCTGGAGACAAGGATCCAGAGAACACATCGTCTTCCTCAGATTATTCGAAAAAAAAAAATGCATTGAACTTTTGATCATTTCAATGAAAACTCAGACTAATTTACTTTTGAAACCATAACAATGCGAGTGTCAGAAACTCACGTAAGAAGACTGACTCAAGGCTGGCGGCTGTTTTTGTCTATGTGCCTCTAAATGTATCCACACCATTCCTATTCAGCCTGCTTTTTTTTTTCTTTTTTTTTTTTTTCTAAATTATGACTTCTACAGGCTGTACACGATTGTATAAGACAACGTTGAATCAAGTTATTTTTGTCAGTGATTTTGGGAAATGAAGTAAGAATATTTCCAGTTCTGACCTCTATGTCGCCTCAATAGTCGCAGATATTTTTTTCATAGGCAGTCATTCAGTCCAACAGGAGACTCCTTTTGATAATATTTTAAAGTTGGTGCTTGAGCTGCGGCATAAAAGACCACTACCACTTTCATAAAAATTCAGATCTCATGTCGGTTATTTGAATAAATTGGGTTTCTATGTCTAATGTTTTTTGTTAAATACTGGGCAAAGATCAGATTCCAAAAATCAGTCCGCCTCAGATGTCTACCTCTCGAAAAAGAGCAAATGTATGCGTCACCACACAAATATAGATTATCAAAATCTATTGATTTCCATTGAATTAATCTCAACATTCACAGCTTGAGCTACTGCCAACACAGCATGAACAAGTCAAGGAAGACTGGTTTTTCATTTGATTTTAAAGCATTTCATGATGTACATAACATTGCATCAATACTTGAAAATGTAACATGAAGCTATCACATATAAGGTTCTGATTTACATTAAAAAAAAAAAAAGCTCATAGGAATCAGTAACAAATAAAAAAAATAAGAATAACACAAAAATACACAAGTATTTACAGTATGAATTACATAATAAGTGATTCGATGATTAACAATTAACCAACAATCTTTAAACATTATAACATCCGTCCATTTATGTATCCATCTTCTGCTGCTCAGGGTCACGAGGGATGCTTCACGACGATTCACTCACTCACTCATTCAGGGCAATTTTTCCCAATTTTAACATAATAACATCTGAACCGAATTTAACATATTTATCTTATGGATTTATTGTGGATTGCCAAATTTATCTTATGGATTGATTATATCTTCTTCTTCCTCTTCTTCTCCTTTCGGCTTTGCCCTTCAGGGGTCGCCACAGTGAATCAACCTTTTTCCATCTAATCCTATTCTTTGTATCCTCCTCTCTCACACCAGCTACCTTTATAACCTCACTCACTACGTCCATAAATCTTCGCTTTGGTTTTCCTTGAGACCCCCTGCCTGGCAACTCGAATTCCAGCATCCGTCTACCAATATGTTCAAAATCCTTACTTTGTATATGACTGAACCATCTCTGTTTGGCTTCTCTGACCTTCTCTCTAAAACATCTAATGAGCTGTTCCATCCAACATCTTGATCTCCACTTCCTGTAGCCTCTCCGTTCCACCCTGGCTCCTCTCATTCACACACATGTACTCTGTCTTGCTACAACTAACTTTCATTCCTCTCCTTTCCACCTCTCTGGGTTTTCCTTAACCTGTTCCCTGCTCTCACTACAGATTGCAATGTCATATGAAACACCATGTTCCATGGGGATTCCTGTCTAACCTCATCTGTCAGTCTGTCCATCACTAACAAGAAGGGGCTCAGTGCTGATCCCTGATGGAGTCCCACCTCCACCGTCAACATCTCTGTTATCCATACAGCACACTTCACCACTGTCTCAAAGCCAGCATGCATGTCCTGCACCAGTCTAACATACTTCTTTGCCACTCCAGATTTCCTCATACAATACCAGAGCTCCTCTCTTGCCACCTTGTCATATGTTTTTACTAGGTCTACAGAAACACAATGCAGCTCCTTCTGGCCTTTTCTGTACATTCTCAAAGCAAATACTGCATCTGTAGTACTCTTTCCAGGCATGAAGCCATACTGCTGTACACAAATGCTGACTTCTGCTCTCAGTTTAGTTTCCGCTACTCTTTCCCATAACTTCATTGTATGGCTCATCAACTTTATCCCTCTACAGTTGCTGCAATTCTGCACATCCCCCTTATTCTTAAAAGTTGGCACCATAACACTACGTCTCCAGTCTTCAGGCATCGTCTCACTCTCTAAGATCCTGTTGAAATATTGAGTCAGAAACTTTACAGCTGCCTCTCCTAGACACTTCCACACCTCCACAGGTATATCATCAGAACCAAATGCCTCTCCCCTCCTCATCCTCTTCAATGTTTTCCTCACTTCATTTTTATTAATCTCTGCTACTTTATGGTCTACAATAGTCACCTCTTCTACCTTTGCCTCTCTTTCATTTTAAACATTCATCAGCTCTTCAAAGTATTCTTTCCATCTTCCCATCACTCTTCAACCATCTGTCAATACATTTCCCTCTTTATTCTTAATCACCCAGATCTGTTGTATATCCTTTCCGTCTTCATCTCCCTGGTTTGCCAACCTATATAGATCATTCTCTCGCTCCTTACATAGCCACTGACAACATTGAGCATCACACCTTCAATTTGCAATTTCACACAGTATATCCACTTTCCCTCTCTGCATCATGTTGACCAACTCTACCTTTTCCTGTCATTGTCCCAATATTCAAAGTCCCTACACTCAGTCCCAGACTATTGCCTTTCCTCTTCTCTCTCTGCTTCCGAACACACTTTCCTCCTCTCCTACTTTGACCTACAGTAGCCCAGTTTCCTTTGGTTCCCTGTAGGTCATCTGTACCAATGGCGGTTGTTTTTAACCCGGGCCTTGACCGATCGGGTATCATCTGTTTAATACATGGGAATGAATATGTTTCATTTCCATGTTTGGTTTTGGCAACAGTTTTACACCGAATGCCCTTGCTCATGCAACCCTCTGCATTTATCCAGTCTTGGGAGACACTGGCCCATTTTCCCCTGAGGCTGGCTCTGGGAGACACTGGCCCGTGCCACCGAGAGGCCGCTTTTGTGTATTGGTTACCGTAATTTCCAAACTATTGAGCGCACCTCAATATAAGCCACACCGGGTAGCCAATCACTATCTTGGGCTTCCTCCATCGCACTAAAACCGTCAGTCGTCTTCTTCAGTGTCAGAGTTGAACGGACTCAGAATTCCCTGGTCACCCCATCGGTCCGATGTGACGAGGATAAATGTTTTAGAGGCGTGAAGCTTGTTAGCCCCCGCCCAAAAAACTCCATATATAAGCTGCATCGTTCTTTAAGTGAAAATTGTTGCAGCTTATCGTCCGGAAATCACAGTGTATATTAAGACAAATATAGGTAACAAACGGCTTTTCTGCAGCAATAACAAATTATTTTAACTTTGTGATTACTATTATTTATCATTCCAGCATTGAGTAACAGAGTCTCAATCTGGACACTGGTTTTGGAAATAAGAGCTGTTAATTGTTATCTGTCAAAGCTGGACGGAGTGGCAAGTTGAATCACTTTCTTTTATGTTATGTTATGTTTTCTTTTATGTTTATTATCGTTATATATTATTATTTGGTCATTTATTTTAAGATATTTATCTTTAGTAATTTATTTGTCTATAATTACATTTTTTATGTATTTACTTTTTTTTATTTAATTTTTTTCTTATTTGATGTATTCTTTAATTTGGGAATAGTCTGACTAAATGATTGGTCAATAATATCCTGTGGGGATCAAAAGCTATCTAAAAACATGATGTTTAAAATTTTTATATATCATATCAATTTTTTAAATAAATGAAACGCAAGTTACACGAAACAACAAGTGATACTGAACGAGTCTTGCTAAACTGCAACTCCATGTATGGAATCATAAGGCTGTCAATTCAGTTTATTTGTTTTAATTAAATGTTAAATTCAACCTCTACTTAATTTCATTACATGAAAACCCAGGATGTTTTTTTTTTTGTTTTTTTTTTATGATATCTTGTGTACCTTTGTACTGTGTAATGCGTATCCTGTTCTATGTAAAACACATAGTGAAAAATAATGAAATAATGAAAATTCAATAGTTTAATACAGTCCCCATTAGTTGATCGATCATTTGGGAGCAGTTCATGTTAAAAGGTCAGATCTGGAGAAGAACTAACACACTTTGTCATTTCCGCCAATAAGGCAAGGAAGATATTGTGCAACATTTGGTTATATCTATTGATTAAGTTCCCTCTAGGAACAAACAAACGTTTTTAATTTGCTCTTTCTTAATTTTATGTTTTTCACACAGCAGTATGGAAAAGGGTAATGTATGGAAGACTGCAAAAATGATGGGCCGTGAGTTACTTCTTCCCCCCCCTGTGGGTCAGCTGCTAATCACAACCCTCTGGAGACACCTCCACAACCCATACCCAAACACCCGGGGCGAGTGACAACAGGAGGAAAATGGGGCAAAATCAACGTCCTCCTTTTGAATGAGCAAGTGAGTGATGTGAGTGAGTGAGTGTGTGTGTGTGTGTGTGAGAGAGAGAGGGAGAGAGAGAGAGTCTCCGTTTGTGAGTGTGTATGTGTGGGCCACGAGGCTGTCGGCTTGACGAGGATTTCTCCTGGACGTGTACGTTGAAAGACCTTCCTGTTGAGAGAGAGGGGGAGTGTGGGAGGAAGAGAGAGAGAAAGAGAGAGAGAGTGTTGGTAGCCCTGATTAAATGCTGGAGCCGTCATGCCTGCGAGCCAGCCAGGAGATTAATATCGGCGTAACCTGTTACTTAATTCATTATGGGGATACAGGCTAATTTGATTTGATATTATTTTAATAAAGTTCTGTGATATCCAAGATTGTTTCAGGCTATCAAAATAATTTTCCAGTTATTACAGTTCGTCAGGCAGGTCCCTTTGATAGCAGTGGTTGGCCAGGCCTGTCCTGAATACATTACCGCAACCCCCCATTCTCCTTTTCCCCGACACATACATACACACATATTTCTGCACAATTCCACTCCCAAACCTTTTAATTTCTCATTGACTTGCTTCAATTTTCAGCTTTCGAGATCTTTCCATTTATCTCTTGTGTCTCCACAGTGGTCCAGACTTTCACAATAGAATAAATAAAAGCAAACGAACAGAGGTGGAGAACAACTGCAGAGAAAAAGAGAGGGACGGTGGAGTAGCGTTTGCAGTTTCTGACCATCTTAATTGGGAAACAGACTGTGGATTAAAAAAGAAAGTTAACGATCACAATTGTATGTTTACTCTGACTTGGAATTTGCATAAAAATACATATTGTAAAAACAGCTCGGCTCATCCATCATCCGATAGAGTGAGGCTCAAATATAAAACAATGTTGTTTTTTTTTCTTTTTTTTTCTTCCGGCAATGTTGTTTTAACTGTATTTAAATCCAGTCAAATCATGGAAACCCTTTATTTATTTATGTCTGCATGTATGTATGTATGTATGTATGTATGTATTTATTTATTTATTTATTTGTTTGTTTGTTTGTTTGTTTGTTTATTTATCTGTTTTACAATTTTGAAGAATATCCACATTTTATAAAATTCTCTTAAAGGTCAGACAACAGCTCTTATTGTAGCATTAATCTGTCAGTTTACACAGTGTTAAATTCAATTCATTTCAAAAGCCACCAATATAATAAGATTTAATTCTACCCTGTGCTATGACCATATAACAATATTCTGGCAAGTACTTTGTCTTGTCCAAGAAAGGGTTTAAATTTTAATTCCATGTTATGAGCATCAATGGCAAGTTTACAAGCTACCACCTTTAATCTGACCTTTGAAAATATATCTGTGTGGTCAGACCCTAAAAGTACAATCACATTGTCAATTTGACACATAAGACACATGACATTTTTATTTCAGTGGAATAAAAAAGATGTTGCTGTGACATATTGATCCAGTCTTTTTTTTTTTTTTTTTTTTTTTTTGATATAATGTAGACTACCTATTTATCTAGGAAGGGAGATGCTAAGTGCCATATGTGTAGATTAAAAAAATCAAGAACCCACATGAGTGAGAAAGGGGTGGCTTATCTTTCTTCTGCTGACTGACAATTTTCAGGGAAAGGGTCATATTAGATGGGCCTCCCCTATACTCAAATTCAAATTTTAGGGATGATGAACATACATGTATGCGAGCAGTTCTTAAAAGCTGCTGGTCATTATTTGTCAGGATTTTTTTTTCACTGATGGCCAAAGTCAAGGGCATGATGTTCAAAGACAAGGTGCCTCCTCTCTTTGATTTCCCTGTACTAAAGGTAACTCATCCTTAATCCCATGTGTTATTGATTTGATATTTTTATTTAAATTTTTTCCACCACTTGCCTTGGGTCAAAAATATTATTGTAAACTTGGCAAAATATTAACTTTCAGAACTCATTTCTTCATTGGCACTGTGAAGCAGTATACTACTGATCTGATTACAATTACAATTCTAATGTCCCCAAATAAATTTTTGCACTGGTTTATTGATGGTAAAATACTCCACAGAGTCCCTTTAATCAAAGCTCTCGCTTTCTCTCTGCTACTTTCTGCTTCTCTTTTGCCCATCACCAATGTCATCCATTCATTATTAAAGCTCCCTTCGCCTCGTCTCCTGTGTTCTGCTCTATTATAAACCCTTGTATCAGCTGCTCCGGGCCATAGAAGGACACAGGAAAGAGGGGAAAAAAATAAAATGAAGACATGTTCGGCTCTTTGCAGGGGGCGTGTAAGTCGCCTGTCAGCCTGTAATCACTGTGTCCGCGACTATGTATGCTAATTTATCTCTCCATACTGCTGACTAGGACATGCAATATAAATGAAGTTTGTTGGACTGCACAAGGGCTGACTTGAATAAAAGATCAGGGTCCTGAGGAGATTCAGGGCTGTTATTAGCCATGTGGAACTTCACAATCACACCACCAGAGACCTAATGTTGTAATGAAAGGCTTTTTACATGGAAATTGGCATCTTTATCCCTGTCAGAAAGGGATTAGTAGCAACATTGTACATTAGTGACTTGAATAGAGGTAAAGCTCCGGAAAGATGTTGTGCCAAGAATCTATGTTTGTTTCTTTCTGTGATCAGGGCGAAACCACCTGAAGCCTTAAGATTAACATTAACAACGTAACACAAAGTAACATCTGATTCATGTATACAGTAGAGTTATTACAGAATCTTAATGCTTTGCAGAAAATCATTCAGTTGTTTGTCCTACAGCTTAACTTTGCAGATAAATCTAATCAGCTCTTGTGCATGAGATCCACGGTCATTTTCGTGAGGAGTGTAACTGTCATCATTTCAGTGTTTGCTTACCTGGCAAAAAACTTCCACAACATTACACCATGTTATTTTTACTCAAACTGCATATGTATTGATATTTTTATGCCTCTATTTGAGAAAGATTAGAGTTGTGTGTTGCAAGAGTCACATTTTCAAGTTTCACAAACCCATGTTCAATTATCAATGGGATGTATGTTAAGATTTCTAAAGTATATTGAGATTTCTAATGTTTTTGTTGTCTGTGATGCTGTTTTTTTTAGCATTGTCATAACTGTGTTCATGATGATAAAAAGGTGCTTCATAAAAAAAGGTTTTAAAAAGGTGCTTCATCTGGTGATTTACAGTTCAAGAATTATCATTGAAAATACACATGTAAAATTTCCCCATCTGGTATCAATGGCCCACTTGTCTGTGTTGTCAATATTTTTTATACTTTCTAAAAATAATTCTAAGGACTCTTCAGTTCCCTTTCCCCTCCACATATAAATAACAGAAAGTGGCGAATGTTAACTGCACACTTATTTATTGCATGACAGCTGATGTAAACCCTGGCAATTAACCCTGTTTCCTGACTATTGACTTACAGATTTAAGCAGCACATCTAAAATACCCAGCACTGGACAATAGGAACAAATATAATATCATTTTGCTTGGGAATTGAATATTTGTGATGAATTTTGTCTGTAATTTGTAATTGTTTCGGTATCTTATATTTATATCCTCACTATTTATAAGACTCAAATTTGGAGTTCAGTGTGTATTTGTCAGCTTTTTCAATATTGACTCAATATTTATCTAATTTTCTTGCATTTCTTTCATTGGATGTTCAGGTTTGGTGTAAAAGATATAATAGCAAATTATGCGAAGTATATGAATCCATTATTTTATTATTTTTTTGTATCAAGATAGCATCTAATGTACTTGATGATATTTTTTCCTGGTGATTTCATTGATACCTTCCCCAGGAAAAACCTGCAAATTAAATGTAATGTTAGTGCATTGCAATGCTCTTTGTCCTCTCTGGTCTGCTATTAAAAACATACATGGTCCTTTGTGCATATTTCAAAAATGTGGAAGTGTTTTGCTTGACACAGAGTTAGAATTTCAAGGGGGGTTAAGGCCTCCAGTCCCCCAGAGGATCTGTGAAGGGGGCAGAGGCATGTGTCTGTGTGTGTTTTTGTGTGTTTGCGTATGTTTGTGTGTGTGTGGGTCCATGTGTGTGTGTGTGTGTGTGTGTGTGTGTGTGTGTGTGTGTGTGTGTGTGTGTGTGTGTGTTACTTGTGCCTTGTGTATTTTGTTGTCTGATCAATCGTCGGCATGGATTTTTTTTAAAACTGTACCTGGTGTACTTTGACTGGCTTGTGCATCTTACAATCAAACTCAAAGCAAGAAGCAAGAAGTAATAAAAGACAGACAGGCACCCGCCCAGAGAAACACACACAAACATGTGCACAAACAAGCACACATTTCTTATTTGTTGATGTTTTATTGTAGCAGGGATTATGGGATGAGAGGAGAGGAAGGAAGCGACTGCAGAACAAACACTGCTGTTAATATGGTGAAAGCAAAATCATCTGTCTTCTCTTTCATCTGCCTGTTTTCTCTTCCATGTGTGTTTTGCTACCACTCTTCTTGCTTTTCTCCTAATTAAGCATCTTAATATTTTGGGAAATCCTGACAAAATGTTACCTTGATAGACATTCGGGTTGTGAGTATATGTGATAGAAATCCCTTCCTAACCAGCAGTTGGTGATGAATATTTTGTTTCAAAAGGATTGTGACGATTGTGTGTTGAAGTAGTTTCCATGAAAACCAGAACATTTATTGAACGGTGGGTCAAAAAGTTCAAATGGATCCACATGGTACTTGCACACATTTTTACATTTTCATTAACTAGACATCTGTGTCATGTCTTTGTCTATGATTATTGTGAAGTCGAACCCCTGCAACTAACCCTTGCTTTGTCAGTATCAGTATCAGTATTTTGTTCAAATTTGGCTCAAATATATACCTTTTTAGGTAAAAATGCATATGATACTCTGAATAATTTAGTTATGAAATTTAAACAGATATGAATCAGGTGTAAACTTTTTTTTTTTTTTTCTGACTCTCCAGCTGCAGTAAAATTTAGAAATCAATGGCTCGACACATACAGCATTTACTGATGTCAGGTCACAGGTCAGTCTGTTACAAATTCTCAAAATAAATACCAGATATGAAATTCCTGTTAACGCTTTTTTTTCACCACCCAATAAATATTAGTTCTGGATTCATAAGGTGAAATTCCGGTCTGTGTAAAACAAGAGATAGTATCTTAGAACCCCGACAACTTGTCTGAGGACAATGAATTTTGATTTCCCCAAGTCATATAGATCATTCTAACCAAATTGCATTATTTATGTTTTTTATTTACTTCATCATTCTTACCAAACAGTATGTGTCCTGAACAGTGCACTTCTTGTTAACCGATTCTTTATTGGTATTGGTATTTTATGTGTATGTAAAGTGTTAGTAGTGGTATCAGTGGTATTAGTGTTACAGTAGCGTAACTTAATTGCCCTGAAGTACATGTTATTTATAAATTTATTATACATCCGTTTATTTATTCAACTATTTGGTTATTTTTTATCTTTTATTTGTTTTTTTTTGTTTCATGTTAAGATTTTTTTTATTTTTTATTATTATTAAAATCCTACTGAAGCCAAAAAGCTAGAAGCTGTTAAAATAATAAACAAGAGCTCAGGCCTCAGGAGGTTCAATTAATAGGTCAAATGTTTTGGTGTTATGTGAAAAACTGTTGCTTGCAGCATTAAAAAAAAAAGGAAGGGAATTGTGATACAATTTGGCTTTTCCCCTCAATTTTAATGAGAATTTCACTCAATTTTCACTCAATCATTCACCTTTGAGTTTAGATAATAAAGTTCACTTTCTCAAGGCAGAGGTTTAAGTTTAGTCTCTGAAACCCATCATCTAACTGATAATATTTGCTTGTTAATATCACAGTTTCATTTCAGTTTGCTATTATCGCTGTTCTAAAACACACTAATTGGACAGTGGAAGTGAATTGTGTGGCTGAATTTTATTATGCCACAACAACAATAACAACAATGATAATAACGATAATAATAATAATCACTGCAACATGTACAGTTGTTTGCATTCTTTTTTTTTTAAGTGTGTGTGTGTGTGTGTATGTGTAATTTTCTACTTGATATTAAATAAAAATTAAAACTCTCTTTGAGTCTTCTTGAGTCATAGAACTGTCAACTTGCCTTTTTTTAGGCCAAATGAACCGTTAACCTCTTGAAATATCCTCTGGCTGTTTGCGTCTGTTCGCAATGTCACAGCAGGTTGTGAACAAAGTTCTCCGGAGCTGCCACTTTTGACATAATGAGTCCATAAGAATCATCAGACAGATGTGCTTGAAATCAATACTCATGCAAATATGGATCTAATCGATATCTAAAATAAAAAAATAATACATAAAAAATAATTTTCAGAAAATGATGGGAGAAATGGTAATTTGGAGACTGAGCTCATCACATCTCTGCCAGTCAGATGAATATGTTTGAATAGTAAACATTAGCATAGCAAAGCATCTATTTGGCTTTTATGTGATGGGGCCTTGCATTTTAGACGGCACACGGTTCAATATTTGAACAGTATTTACAGCCAGAGAGATAGAGCATTGAAAAAAAAAAGTGTTTTAACTCCAAAATTATATTGCTCGGAGTGATAGTGGTAGTAATAAAGAAGTTATTGACCAAATGATATTGATCGACAGCTCCTCGGGCAAAACGAGCCGACCTTGGTCTCCCTCTGTGGCTTGCCCTCCCTCCGCTTGCCTCCCCTCTACTCTCCTCCCCCGGAATTCAATAATATATTATTTTACACAGTTTAAAGTCGGACAACAAATAGCTGTGCCGCACAAGGTGAGAAATTGATGGTAAATTTTTCATGGCTATTTGCCTGTAGGAATTTGGCAAAGGAGTGTGTGAGGGTGATTAAAATCAAAACTACAGTCAAGGCTTGATTAGAGGTTGCCATTCAGCAGAAGGCACAGTAGAAAAAGAAAGAGAGCGAGAGAGTAAGCGAAAGAGAGAGAGGTAGAAGAAAAGGGTTAGTCAGAAGAATAGGAAAGACAGAGGCTGTATGTTCCTTTCACTGCGCAGCATAAATCAGATAATGACCTTGAAGTCTTTACAGAAGTGAGCCAGTGGTAACTACATCCCAGCTCTGTCCCCCGGTCTATCCACAAGGTTGCAGGGACAAAAATGGCCATTGATTTGGCCCTGAAGACACAGAGAGTATCTGAAGTCCCAGGTGACTGTCACACTACCCTATGAAAAAACATATACTTTGACACACAAGGCCCCTGTAAAGTAAGTACTCCTCTCAAAATGGTCACGGTATGGCAAATCCCCCCAAAAAAGCGATTGATTTCATTTCTATGGGTAGTTTTGAACAACAGCTGCCACCAAAACGGACCTGATTACACCGCCTGCCACAGCAGCAGTGTGTGCACATCTTGTGCAAGCACTTTTGTTTTCTTCACATTTTCTATTTCAACACATTGGTGTTTTTATGTGTGTGTGTGTGTGTGTGTGGACATGATCGCTAGAAGCTGGATTTGGGGGAAACACAGCTGATCTGAAGGTACAGAGGATTGCCAGCCTGGAGGTGTGCATGTGTATGTGTCTTTTTGTGTATTATGATGAGTGAGTACTTTTTCATTAGATTCAAATAAAATGATAAAGCACAAAGTGAGATTCTTTTTTGCTCTATATGTTTTCCTACACATACAAACTGCGACTACAAATGGAAGTTGACACAGTCCACCTAGTGAGCTATTTTTATACAATTCATTAATCACACAAACAGAAAATAAAAAGGTGCTGTTATAGCAGCAGGAGCACAATGAAATACGTGAACCCCTGTCTCTCGCCCAATGACAGCTTGGATGGTCACCAGCATCCCCGCAATCCTGAGTAGAGGATAAGCATTATAGATAATGAATGAACGCTTGATATTTCACAGATGCAGAAAACATGCGGACATATTGGAGTTTTGGCAAGTTTTTGCTCAAGACATTTCCAAAGATTGACAAATTAATACCAAATCTATGAAATAAGATAATAATATTGAAGAATGGTGTTTTACTTATCATAAAATGTGTATAAATAGACAGAATAATAAATTATGTCTATCAGGTAAGTAGCTCTCCCATCTGGTAGGATCTGCATCAGACCTTGGATCTGTTCAACTGCTGAGTCAGCTTTGCACATCATTTAACATTACTTAATCTCTGGACGTCTAAATAGGATTTTGATGCCAAAATGCTGATGCTTATTTCAGACATCTGCAATCTTTATGACACATGATTATGAAACTCTGACTAATAAGGTACCAAAGCCATATCACAGGATTATTTTACAATCTGTAAAATCTTAGATGTCAATGTTTTTGCTATGCATATCATAGATCCATGACAGATTCATAAACGTCTACATGGCTGAATGGCCTTATTTACAACAAATTCAAAGATGTCTGAGAGAAACCTTGGAATTAAGTGTCGATTGATGCACTGATGATCCAGGAGGCAGAGTGCAATAAGAATTTGTATTTATGGGGAGCAGATCACTTCAATTTTTGTTTAGAAAGCAGAAATAATAGATCACTTCTAGGCATATAGCTCCGTAGACGGACATCTACCTTAACCAATCAGATTGGATTTTTTTAACCATCTGCCTGGTCAATATTTTGGTGTCCAGTGTGTGTAAATATTTAAGAAAGTTACAGAAAAAGTCAAAGGTGTGGGGTTTGATCTGACATTTTTTTCCTATGTCTGCTTTCCTGTCTTGCCAACTCCTCAGAAAAGCTATTGCCATGTTACTCAAAAAAGCTGGTAATGAAAGCCACACATATGCTATTAGAGTATGTTTGTAATAGCAGCTCTGCCTTCTTTGCACGCTCTAACACACTTGAACACAGGCTGATTCTCTGTTGCATATGGGAAAAGCTAGAATCATCAGCCATGCATAGTTGTTGCCAAGTACTGGGCCTTTGCACAATATTTTCCTTAGCAGTCAGAAAAGTCACTACATTTGTCATCAGTCTTATTTCTCTCTTGAGAAATAATGTCACTGGGGTTGTCTGGACGTTGTTAAACAGTGACAGAACCGCCAAGTTGGATTGAGTGATAGTTGCTTTGTTGGCGCTGACTCTTGAGCACACTCTGTGTGGAAGCAAAGTATTTTCCTTGTGATTGCACACTTTTCAACCATATCTAGAACATATTTATTCAGTTTAGCTCAGGTCTGACAACGTAAGGATTGAAGGAATGACTTCTTTATCGGTAGTCATATCACAGGAATGTCTAGTATTCAATGTTTAGCACTTCAACAACTTTTCTTGAAACGTGAAGAATTGTAGAAAAATTGGGAATGGAAAATAAACTACTGACTGACTCCTCTCTTGAGGAATTGTGTTATATTACTTAAAACAGATGGTCCTTGCTTCTTTGCAAATCAGGAACCATCTCACAAATCACCCCTTGAAGCAATGAATTAATATCATTTTTAGACAGTTTTACTTCACCTCAGCATTTTAGGAATTGAACTTGTCACACATTGTCTCCATCGTGAATGAAGTAGCTCATGGGCCACAGTCAGAGATTAACGACATATGATTCTAATCATTGACATTATTCTTAACTTAATTTTGTCTAACCTCTCGGCAACATTATTTAGCTTCTTGTATTATCTAATTTGTTTATCTAGTTATTCAAAAACTGATGTGAAAGCTCTAATTAAATTGTTTGGGCTCATGATGTAGGCCATAGAACTGAGTATGGAGAATCTCCAGAATCTCAAAACAATAATAACAAAATAAAAAAATATATTTCCCGAAGTTATTTTAATCAATCCACTTTCTTTGTTTTAACAATTAGTTAAATAAGTATTCTCTTTTTTGAGGAAGATGCAAAAGTGTCATAATAGAGTACAAAATAATATCACACATTCTTGCTCCATTAGGAATTTAAATTAGATCAAGAAAAGTTTGATGCGATTGGCACAGAGACTAAGCAGTGAATTAAAAAAAAGCAAAGGAGCGTCAGATCATCTGTAAAGAGCACTATCACCCTCACCTCACTTACCCCGTGTGAACATGATCGTCTTGTTCGTTTGCATGTCAGAGATGCTGATGGAAAAAGAGATGGCGGTTATGCTTGGTAAAATATTCATTCTGCTTGCAGGCCAGTCAAGTGAAACATCCAGTTCCTTGGCAGACATGACAACTGAAAAAAAAAGTGGTAGGGGTGGTGGCAGTGGCAGGGGGGCTGTATACATTATTGAAGTGACAGAATGTTATCAATTCATACATGGTCAATATGGAAGTTTTCAATGTGGTCCTGTGGTGAAACCCAGTTCTTTCTCCTGCTTTCTACCTTTCCTTGCATCGTACCATTTCTTAATATCCACACCGCTTATGCCTTACATTGTCTTAGTTTTGTTCCTTGCTGCATTGCAAAGTCTTCTGAAGCTTGGGTGCATGATGGTACAAGATATGACCTTACCTCTAGCGACTTAAAATTCAGCCCGCAAGTGTACTTCCCCTGCAACACACACACACAAAGACAGACACACACACACACATTGGGAAAGTCGCACAGTGTTTGCCGTGGGAGAGCTCCTCATTTACATCAATTATGGATATTCAACTTCCATCCTCGTGGCCTGCCGCTGCATATTTCATGTGGGGGGGGGGTATTTTATAAGTTAATGTGTCCAGTTGACATGCCTCTGAAAGCACTGGCCTGTCCCTTACACCATGCGCAGGGCCGTCGAGAGCACGCAAATCTTATGAGTCACTGTGTGTGTGTGTGTGTGTGTGTGTGTGTGTGTGTGCGCGCGCACATGTGTGAGTGTGTACTAACTCAACCTCTTCCAGAGCCACATCATGCATCCAGCACAAATGCATCTTGTAACCTCGATGTCTGCAACACTTTCATGAGTTCCTGCACAGAATTATTACTCTCAAGTTTCTTTCACTGTTGATATTGTTTAAGTGTGCAAATTTATCAGATGAGATCGGATGAAGGATCACGCTAACCATTACATACAGTGTTTGGGATACTTGCATGTGGAAACAATGTCCAAAATAACTTTTCAACCCCTTTTCAGGAAGACTTGTAAAACACCTGATAACAGCAGTTATTACTTGTACTCTCTACCATTTCTCTGACTCCGTCTCACTTTTTCATCACCCCCCCACCAGTCCATGGACTCCCCATTCTGCCACCCGCTCAACCATTTTTTCACTCTTCGCCATTTTGCCAGCCTGTTGGGGAGGTGTGACCAGCAGCTGGTGCCTTTGCATAATGTGCAAGGTGTTTATGTGCATTTTTCATCTTTCTCAGCGTGTTATGCGTGTGTGTCTGCGTGTGCCTGTGCATGCATACGTGCGCGTGTATGCGACTGCTGGTGAGAGAATGTAGGAAAGAACCAAGGCTGTTCTCGGATGGTACAAATTGCTTTTTTGACCCCATAATTAGTGGCATAAGACACACTGAAGGAGCCTGTGATGAAGCTCCCATGGCTGGATTTCAACACGGACGCATAAATTATCATTTATGGAGCAGTAATGGCCTGTTAAGTTGTCCTCTCAGACCTCGCTCGTACACACTGACTCTGTGATTGTCCACAACCATGCCTGGACATCTTTAATGTTTTAGATGAATGGCACAGACGTTAGGGATAACATGAGAGAATGCAAGCCGTCCTCCCATCCCCTTAACTTTGTCCTTTATCCTCTCTCCCTCCTGTTCACTTTTCCTGTACATCCTTGCCGTGCCTCCTTTGTCCTCACGTATTACCACATTGCCAGTTTATCTCCTTATCTCCTTTGCATTTCCCCCTCCATCTTCTGTTCTCTTTCCATTATTTCTTATTGACCTGTTTGTCATTCTTCATCTTCATAAACAGACTTTTCATTTTTTGGTTCCCCAGATTACATCCATGACAGACATTTGTCACCCTGGTGTTTTTATCGCCAAATGACGTATGAATTACAAACCCAATATAATTTTCTGAGGTTACAAAAGATTAAACAAAAGTACTACAAGTTCTATCACGTATGACACGTTATTTACGTAAAGTCTCACCAGCTCCCTCTACTTCATTTAGATGGCTGTTGAACAATGGGCTTATTCTAAGTTTTAATAAAAGGTTTCACATGTAAATCCTGAATGGATTGATCCCAGACTGAACATTTGGCACCAGAACTGACAAAAGTGATGTAAAAAGATACTGGGTAGTGTTGCTGAGAGGCTAAATAAAAAAAGAAATACACAAAAAATTAAAAATATATAAATAAAATGAAAACAAAATAATATTAATTAAAAAAGCTAAAATTAAATAGTATTAACAATACCAATAATATTTAGAGTTAAAATATTAAAGATGCTAACAATAATAATTGTATACAGAATACATTTTATTTCAAATATTCTGAATTTGTTCAATTGGCCAAAATTGAAATTGGTGATTGTAACAATTAATGTTTATTTATTCCATTAGATTTAGTCAACATGGGCCTGCTCCAGGTACGTGATAGTGATACAAAAATGATTTTACTGTAACTGGCTGCAACTAATATGATCTAAAATAAAAATAGCAGCAGGTTACTGTATTGCTCTGTCGCCGAACAGGAGAGGAGAGGCAATGGGGTTCAAGGCTCCCTTTCCCTCTAGTCTTGTTCCTTTTCGGTCAGAAATCAGAATTTTCTCTTCAGTCATTTATGTGTCGATTAGCACTGCAGAAGATCTGCAATTAGTGATTGTTTGTTTTTGTTTTTTTGTTTTTTTTGTGGTGCAAGGTTCAGGTAATACGATATCACTTCCTCCCAGGGAGCATTGCAGAACAATCCATGTCACCATACATGATGCAAAGATGCAAAGCAAAATTCTCATCAAATCTTCTCAGTGACAATAAAATCGATGAGTAAAGAAGACCAATTGAATAAAACAATTCAGAGAATAACATTATTTTTATTGTAAATCGTATGTAGTGTATGTTTTTGCATCCCAAACCCTCATTACCGATAACTCATATTGTAAGTAAACTCACATTTCAGCTCAAAATAAGCCACAGTTTGTCGCACAGTTTTGCAAATTCATGCCTCTAGTTTTTAGTTGATTTATTTGTTTTTCAAATGTTGCCAAATATTTTAAAAAATGGTTTCTTTTCAACTGCATATAATTAGTTGTATAGTTACCAGGTGTTTCTAGATATTACTCAACTGTCATCCAATGGAATCTAACGGAAAAATTACACATATTATTTTCACAATTGAAAGAACGACTTAACAGCGCAAAATAAGTAGTAGTGAAATGTCCTTACATGTTCATTTGTATTCATACATAACCCCCAATCTAATCTTGCATATTAACCGAGGAAAAAAAAAGCTAATAATGTGTGTGTGTGTGTGTGTGTGTGTGTCTTATAAGGTAAGTGTGTGTATATTTTGTTCATATTTTATAGTGTTTGACAGTCATTGGGGGAAGGTTTGCCCTTAAAACAGCTGTCATTACAGAACATTGTAAGAAGGAATGCAATTAAACACGTCAGTTCTGCGATCCATCACTGGCGATTATGGCTTCCACAAGGTGAGGAAAGGAGAGAATGGCCCATAGATACTGTAAGGAACACACACACAAACACACACGACACACATAAGTCAGCTTCTGTCCGATAGCTTTGTGACCAAAAATGAAAACACAGATGTTATAATAAGCAGAAACAACAAACGAGCACGACAGCCTCTAACCCTGTCCAACAGTCCGAAAACCAGACATCCTTCCTCTCTTTCACTATTATGAGACCTTGACATGTATTTTATCTCGAGGAGAAAGTCCTGGGAAATCAAACCAAAACCTCCCTGGTTGAGATCAGTGAGGATTAGAACAATTTGAGATGGAAATCTATAGAGGGACACAGTTGCTCTGTTCGATCTAATTAATATCTTCAACATCTGCAGACATGCCAAAGTTCACCCTCTTTTAATATTTTGAAAAAATGCGTAATTCAGTGGGTCGCATCTGGGTAGGAGAAGCAGGTCAGACTGTAATAAACTGCTCTGCTTCAAAATTTTAATTCATTAGAGTATCACTTAATCTTCAGAACTCAGATACACAGTTGGAGAAGCCATGATGCCCATTAAGGCGAGACGTTGAGACGGATTTCCCACTTATTTGGAGACAGAAACTTTTTCTGTCTTCTTTTTTCTCTTTTTTTCCTCTCTGGACCATCTTCTGTTGTGGAGAAATGCATGTTGTTGATGCAAAATCCCAAATTTCAAAATCCACACCTGTTCCACTTAAGTGGGTGTACTATTTTTTTGGTTTTTGTTCTTGGTTTTTTTTTTTTTGGGGGGGGGTATTATTACTATTTTTAAGTTAAATAAGTGTGCCTTAAAACTTAGTTCTCTCTTCACAAGTGTCAGAAAACAAATTCAAAAATATATACATTTTACACCTGCCAAAATATTCCCTTCACAATAGCACAGAATTTGTTGAAAGAAAGAAGAGAACAAATTGCTGTTTTTTTTTGTTTTGTTTTGTTTTTTTCTTATGTCTCAGCTCCATCAGTTCTTCACATGCAACCTGAATATCTGTGGTTTTGATCAAGTACATGTTTTAGCACAACAGCAAATTTTCCATGTTAAAGCAAAATAAATGGAGACTTTTATCTTCATTACCCTGTTTATAAATGTGGCTGACATCATGAATGTGATCTTTATGTTGGCAGCAGTGGATTTCTTTCTTCTGGGTAAATGATGTGCAGCCTAAGTCAATTGGCCACTTATACCCTGGTGCAGTCTCTTACTGGATTATTGAAGGAGAGGGGCGGCTACTACAGTTGCTGGTTCCTGTAACACAGACACGGACATTTTACCAGTTCTGCTGCTTATCAGAAGATTTCCTCCTGTCTCAGTGACCTACTTGGATCTACTTTGACCTACCTCACAGCAAAAACAGATATCAGTTAAACAGATATGACCAAAAAAAAAGAGGCAAACTCAAGCTGCTTTCATAAGGGAAACATCACATTTTTTTTCTGAGTTCTTGGTTAACATAGATGCAACACTGTCTATAAACTCATTGGGTCAAGATAAATCCCATCCTATTTTATTATTCACAACTGAAAGCAGCACAAACTCAATCGCATGCTCAGTTTGTGTATCTTAAGGTCACAGGCAGTTGAGGAGTTGATGATTCAATATTAGTAGATCTCTTTACCGTACTGGAATTTCAATTACATCGTAGTTAGACCTGAACTTTATGCTGCCACTTGTATTTTGGCTGTATAGTTTTTCATCAGTGCAGTGTTTATTCCACATTTTTGTCTTACTTGACCAAACAATCACACCACTTGCACATAATGCCAACTAGAGTGTAATGAAAGGAGTAAAAGAAATAAGAAAAAGTAAAAGAAAGAAAGAAAGAAAGAAAGAAAGAAAGAAAGAAAGAAAGAAAGAAAGAGGAGGCTTGGAGAGGCCTAATAGGGGGCTGCAGTACCTCCTGGACTGTTTTTAACCGTCAGTTAGCGGAGCTCTCCACATCTTCAAACACACTGCCTTAGTATGATGAGTTCCCCGAAGAGGTCTATGGCTACTCTGCCTTGAAAGCACCCAGATTTTTGCCAGTGTGTGCACTTTTAATTGCACTCCCACCGCTTGCCCCCCAGCCCCTCAAATCTCTCTCTCTCGCATGCAATGCCCCTCGCTCGCCCTCTATCCAAAAGGCCCCTGACTGCTCACTCCTCCCCTTCGTCTCTTTCTCATTCTGTCGTTTTAGCCCTTTCTCTCTATCTGTCCATTCTTCAAAGGAGAACTTTATTGTAATTTCATAGACGAACCCTAAGGGGATGAATGAGAGATGGCAGTGTTATTGGGAGAGGGAGTGTGGGAGAAATGAGAAACTCAGCTTTATTTTAGTGATGGCTCTGTAGTATTGGGGCAAAGCCTTTGATGGTTGGTTACTGGGCAGCCATGGGGGTTGCCTAATAATCAAATTAATAACCCCTAACAGAATGTTGCTGCTAGCTGCTATCTTTTCAGACACACACTTTCTCAATATTTTGCCTTTCAGTTTGCATTTCTGTGCCCTGGCTCTTTATGTACCGAGATCTGGGAATGAGATGGTTTGCGGGGTGAGGTGCAGGGTGGGTAAACTATCACTGCGCAGGCATCAGAAAGGCAATAAATAAACTTACGATTGATCCTGAACCACCTCGTTCATAGGTGAATATGAGAGTGACCTCCCACAAAATGTCAGCGTCAAAGCCTCATTGCACTAGAAAACTACAGAATGACCAATAGGTCAAAATGCAGCAACTATCATTTATTATAATTTTTTCTTATCTTTCAGCTTTAGGAACGAAACTATAACATGCATCACTGGATTTCAGTGCACAACCGATGAAGGGGGTACCAGCCATACAAAAGGCAGGCAATGCAAGACATGGTTATAGGGTTAAACTTCCCTGTGAGGCAGCTCACAGGTGTATCTGAATTATTTCTTATTTTCAGGACACTGACGTTTCTGAGGTTCTACAGAAAAAACGGTTGCTGATCATGAATCTCAGGAATGGTAGAGTTCCTTTTTTTAGCAAACCCTGCCTCATTTAGTCCTGTTTCATTCAAGTGCAAACTTGTTCACAAGGTTTTATGCTTTATTTGAGTCCTGTGAATGTTCTACATCCTTGTGAGAAATTGCCACTCTCAATATGATGTATTCCTGTGTGTGTGTGTGTGTGTATATATGTGTGTGTGTGTGTGTGTGTCAGCATACAGGTGTTACAGGTTGAGTGAACGATGAGCCCTCATGATGGGCTGTCCACCTTGCCCTTTGGCTATTTCTGTACGATGCCTTCGCCAGCAACGGTTGCGTAATGATCTGGGAGATGGAGATCGTTCTTTGTTTGTTGTCTCTACCAGCCATAACTGGGCCTTGGTGCCAGAAGATCAAGTGTACAGAATAAGAACTGGCTTACACAACACAAAAAAACAGACACATCTTTGATTTGAAACAAGAAGTATGTGTGTTCCTTTTAGATCAAGGTTGAAGATTGATTTCAGAGATATAGCTGTGCTGAGAGCGACCTGCAGCAGTAATGTTTCTGCACTAATATTCCACAGAAATGCATGTTTTTTTTAGTATTTAATTTTCTTCTTTTTACTCTCACAATTTATATCCATCGATGATTGCGTTAGGGATTATGCCAAAACATATAAGTAAAACTATTGAGACTTTAAATGCTTTGGTGAAAAGTCAAAAATGGTGGTACTGATTTGATATCTCACAGTCATTGGGAAATAGAGCATTCCTGGGCCTCCTATTTTCTTTAACCAGCAAAAAGGCAGGGACCTTGTTTCAGTTGAGTAAAAATAGGCTACTCAACATTCTAAAGTGGGTCATTGTGCTAAGATATGTTTGTTTAACCCATCCTCCTTATGTATTCTGTACATACAGGTATCTATATAGATATCTTTTTCTGTGTCAAGTTGTTTTTTTCCCTCGATTAGGGGGAGTCTTCGCTATTTACTAGCTATGGAAATTACAATGCAACTGAACTAAAAGGCCCAAAAAAAGCATCTAGAAGTTTTTTTGTTTGTTTGTTTTTGTTTTTTTAAAATCTATTTATTTATCAGAAATGTTAACAGAAATCTGAATCGGATGTGTTGCAGCATGTAAAACTGTCAAGGTCTGTCAAAGAAAACTGAGCCCGGAAAACTGTCAAAGATTTTAATTCAAGATCAGTGCACTACAGTGGCATTGTTGACAGAAGTGAACTGCATCAGATATTTGCAAAATACATACCGAAACGCATGAAGGATAAATAGGTGTGAGATAATACCCAGATAGCCCTGAGATTGGCTATGGAATTGCCAAGTTGCTTGCTCTCTCTCTGATTTCTCCGGAAAATTTTTTGAATTGTCTTAAACAACACACTTGAAATAGGAAAATACATTTAAATTTAGATGTAAAATAAAGATAACCCAAGTGTTGCAACACCCTACACATCCAGACAACAAAAGAAGATACATGCTTTGCATGACATCAGGCTCTGCCGCTCAAAGCAGGACTAAAACTCCTGAACGGATCTGAATTTGTTGTTAGTACTTTAAATTAATGCAAAGATTATCATGAATGTAAGCCCACTAGACCCCTGACTCAAATGCTGTGCACAAGTATTTGAGAAGCAAAAACATAAAAGTGTCCTGGGTCAGTTGTCAAAAGATAATACACCAAATCCGTACCTGTATGGCTGAGACTGTAGTGAAATCTTACTTTTATTCCAACCACCAACATTCTCCGCTCACCTTACATTTCGGATGGAAAACTGCATCAGTTCTATTGCATCCCAGTGCCCTTAAAGTGTTTTTTGTTTGTTTTTTTTGTTTTTTTATTTGTATAAGCTACAACTTATTTTCACTGCCCCCGTGTGGTTGGAGCAGAACATGTAATACAATACATTTTTTTGTCCTTGACATAATTCCTACACATTGTTTGGTCTTTTGGAATGCAAACCTGTTTCAAAGTTTCACCGAGTTACATTTTGGCACTTAAAGTAGGAGATAGAACAAACCTGTGTGAGGTCTGGGGTAAAAACACTGCAGGGATGGAAAAAAAAAAAAACATAAATAAACATCAAACAAAAATGAAATTTACCTGTTTGATCATTAACTTTCTTAGTGTCTTTGCCTTCCAACAAGCACCAGCGATAGAGGGAAAGAGATTGAGAGGGGAATGAGAACACGAGGAACAAGAGCTGAAGGCAGAAGTCCACTAGGAATACAAGCAGTGCCTTGCCAAATACAAAAACAGGCCTCTCTTTCGTCTTTCTTTATCCTCCGATTTTATTCCCTTTGTTAGAGGAACTTGGCGTACAGGACTTCAGAGGAGGATGCAATAAGCACATCAAAGCACACCGACAGATTGTGGCCCAACGGACACACTCGAAGTGGGCATTATTTTTCTTTGTTGAAAATGTAGAAAAGGCGAGCACAAAGTGGGGAAATGAAAGAGGCATCTTTTCTTTTGTTATTTCCGCCTCCTTTCTCATCTTTGTGTTTTTTCAGCACTGTTTTCCTCTCAGAGTTTCCACATGTCGAGGGTGGTGAGGGTCAGGCTTGCACCTTGCTTTTTTTTTGTCAGATGCTCATTTTTGGAGGTTTCCGTCCTCCCTTCTGTCTTCCTTCCTTACTTTATCTCTCTCTCTTGCTCTGTGTCTCACCGACTCTTCTGACAAGTTCTCTTTGAGTTCAGCCCACATGGCTCTGGGCAAAAATCAATGCCCATATGTGTCTTCAGCTGCTCTGCATTGAACCAGCGAAGGTTCGGAGAGAGAAAAAGAGACACATTAATAAAAATAGTGAGATCGCTGATTGCAAAACAAAATATTTGTTTAATTGTGCATTCATTTACTAAAATAATGGATGAATAATTAAATGTGAAATGCTCTCTCAACCTCCTTTTGGTTTGTTTATTTCTCATTCCCGCATGCCTAAGGTGCCATTTTTAGGCCAGTGATGGATGGGATGGGGGCAGACTAATTGTTGTAACTATCAGTGCAGGAATCAAGATTAAAACCAGAGGATTTGAACAGGCATTCATTCAGACTACCATCCAGTGGCCAATAACCCACAAACATTTCTACGAAGTTCACTGACCTGAAGTGGTGAATAGCAGACACATGAGTGATGAGCACAATTTATTTTTTTACTTATTTATTTTGTCATTGCTGAGGCTACGCACCTGTTTAAATGATTAAACTGTAATGTGGAAGGCATCTGAAAACAGCTTTTAAACTCTGTTTTTCATGTGCTTTAATAATACCATTTTAAGGAAAGGGACAAAATAAATGAAGCTGAATCAAAATTCATCCCCATCTCTACTTTTTTTGTTACACCCTCTATATAAACCACCTGAGGCTTGAACTTTAAAGCTATATTGAATTTGACCTCAAAATACAAATGAACCTGATCTGATTTGATTTCTGTGTTGCAGTATTTTTCACATCCCCCAAAGTTCAAGATTCAGGAATTCAACAGGCATCTAAAAGTATTTCAAGTGTGATTTCTTTCTGAGTAACCCCATCATCACAGAAATTGGATGCCATTGGGTCTGACATAACCCTTCAGGGCGATGTTTCACTTCATTCTCTGGGAGTAGACGGCATTTCACAGCAGCATACTCATCCAGGTTTTGATGCCTTTTTCGCTCGCTGTGCTGACCCTTTTAGAAATTCTGCAGAGGAACAGATACTTCCCTGGACTGTAGATGCTCCCCGGATCTTTCGCTTCACGTCGACCTCTTGGACTTCTCTCTCTGGTTTTGATCTCTCTTCCCGAGCTCCTTGGCCCCTGGAGGGTGTCAGCGCTGGCTGAAGGGGCTTCCAGGGGGCTTCAAGGGGCCTTTCAATCCTTCATCCAGGTCTTAGTGTTCAAAGACCTTGGCCAGTCATGCCGCTGCACACATATACGCAACACATCACTGTAGAAATGAGAATAGCTGCACTGATAAAATAAAAAGTGAAAAGAAAGGAAATTCTCGGAGACCGAAGGAAATGGTAGGGAGAAGAAGTAAGCTCTAATTTCAGAATAAGATCAAAAAGAACCCCTGAGATGAGATGTGGCCTTAGTACCATCAAAATGAGATTAAAAATGTCCAATCTGCTGCATGTGTATGGAATATAGTCGATATTCTCTCATTTATGAATTAAAATTAAGACACGTCCATTCAGATTCTCACCTTGATCTCAAATCACTAGCAGATTATTGCTGCTTTGTAATGCTGTACCAAGCTGCAGTGTTCCCTAATTTAACACAGTCTTCTGGGAACCAGCATTGAGAAAGCAGATGTTCCTTCCACCAGAGGAAATAGTCAGAAGCCGATCAAGCGTGTAACGGTACAGCTTACCAACAAATTTCATGGCAGAGTTGTGCAGGGCAGCTACTCCAAGCTCTATCAGGGATGTGGATCTCGACCTGTAGACTGCCGGGATGTGATTTAGGAAGTGACAGATTGCTGGGTTGAGATAAAAGTTAGAGCATGTGAATGTGCTGTCCTTGTGATCTGTGTGCTATAATTTCTTATTACAATATACTTTGCAGTATACACAGACCCAGTATTTGATTGTGTGTACATCAATTTTATTGTATGTGTCCTTCAGTGGGATAACTATGTGAGCACAAAGCTCACAAGACCTTATCTAGATGTCCTAGTTATCGATTGGACGACATGGTAGATAAGAAAGGATGAGTACCCCCTCTAACCATCCTCAGCTCTCCCCATACCCAACATCCACAAATCTGCATCCCACCCACCCCACCCTTCAGGCCTGCACTCATCATTGTTTGACATAGATGAGACAATTTATTGTAACATGTTTACATTACACCAATGTACACAAAGGTCTATGTGTGAACCTGGACGCGAATATTTTCATACTACACCACTTGATACATGAGAAACAAACCTTTTTTTCACATATACATTAATTCATATTTTGAAAAAATTATGTTTTATATCACTGAAAGAAAAAAATGCACTGAAACTGAAATTCAGATTAAACTGTTGACTGGGAGAAAATGCAAAGGCAGCAGCCTCATGATTAATGAGCGATTCTGCAGATTACCCCTGCGAGCAAAAGCGATGCGGTTGACGTAAAAATATCTTGATGGGGAGTCAAAAGCAAACTGCTCACTTCCCATACATTGTAATTCTATTCAATAAGTATATGTTATTCAATGCAACCTCAGGGCGGCACTGGCCAGTGACTCCCTGAGCCAGCCTTGGGGGAAGAAGGGGATCGGGGGGGGGGGGGGGGGGGGGGCATGGGCCAGTGTCTCCCTGAGCCTGGATAAGTGGTCAGGGAGAGCTTCCAGATGATTGGACAGCTACAGGTAGGGCTATCTGGGAGAAAAGTAGGAGAGTACTTGGTGTGTCATCTGGAAGGAGAGAAGAAATGGAGACTTGGTGGTGGAATGAGGAAATGCAGGAGTAAATACAAGGAAAGCAGTTAGCAAGGATGAAATGGGACACTGAGGGGAAGGAAGAGAACCGGCAGGAGTACAGGGAGATACAACGTAAGGCAAAGATAGAGGTAGCAAATGCAAAACAAAGGGCGTACGATGACTTGTATGCTCGGTTGGACAGTAAGGAGGGAGGGAATGATCTGTACAGGGTGGCGAAACAGAGAAATAACGATGGAGAAGATGTACAACAGGTCCAGGTGATTAAGGATAGAGAGGGAAATGTATTGACAGATGCTAGAAGAGTAATGGGAAGATTGAAAGAGTACTTTGAAGAGCTGATGAATTTGGAAAATGAAAGAGAGGCAAGGGTAGAAGAGGTGACTACTGTAGACCACAAAGTAGCAGAGATTAGTAAAAGTGAAGTGAGGAAGGCATTGAAGACGAAGAAGAATGGAAAGGTAGTTGGTCCTGAAGATATACCTGTGGAGGTGTGGTAGTGTTTAGGAGAGGCAGCGGTAGAGTTTCTGACAAGTGTATTCAACAGGATCAAAGAGACTGAGAAGATGCCTGAAGAATGGAGATGAAGTGTGATGGTGCCTGTTTTAAGAATAAGGACGATGTACAGAAAAGATGTGCAATTATACAACTTCATACAATTAAGTTATGGGAAAGAGTAGTGGAAACTAGACTGAGAGCAGAAGTCAGCATTTGTGAACAGCAGTATGGGTTTATGCCTAGAAAGAGTACTATTGATGCAGAATTTGCTTTGAGAATACTAACAGAGAGGTACAGAGAAGGCCAGAGGGAGATGCATTGTGTTTTTGTAGACCTAGAAAAACCATATGACAGGGTGCTCTGGTATTGCATGAGGAAAGTGGCAAAGAAGTATGTTAAACTGGTGCAGGACAAAGACGGTCAAGGTGGGACTCCATCAGGGATCAGCTCTGAACCCCCTCTTGTTTGCAGTAGTGATGAACAAGCTGACAGATGAGGTTAGACAGGAATCTCCATGGACCATGATGTTTGCAGATGACATTGTGATCTGCAGTGAGAGCAGAGAACAGGTTGAGGAAAATCTAGAGAGGTGGAGGTATGCAGTGTAAAGGAGAGGAATGAAAGTTAGTTGCAACAAGACAGAGTATTTGTGTGTGAATGAGAGGAACTCGGGTGGAACAATGGGGCTACAGGGAGTGGAGATCGAGAAGTTGGAGGATTTCAGGTACTTGGGGTCAACAGTCCAGAGCAATGGCAAGTGTGGAAAAGAGTTGAAGAGACGGGTTCAAGTTGGAATGGGCGGAGAAAAGTGTCAGGGGTACTATGTGATAGCAAACAATCAGCCAGAATGTATGGAAAGGTGTACAAGACAGTGGTGAGACCAGCGATGCTACATGGCCTGAAACAGTTCCAATGACATAAAGTTAGCAGGCAGAGCTAGAGGTTGCAGAGATTAAGATGTTGAGGTTCTCTTTGGAAGTGACCAGGACGGATAGGATCAGGAATTAGTGTATCAGAGGGACGGCGCATGTTAGGCGGTTTAGAGAGAAGGTCAAAGAAACCAGACTGAGTGGTTCAGTCATGTATAGAGGAGGGAGAGTGAATATATTGGTAGACAGATGCTGGAATCGGAGCTGCTGGGGAGGAGGTCTCGAGGAAGACCCAGGATAAGTTTTATGGACACGGTGGGAGAGGATATGAAGGTAGTTGGTGTGACAGAGGAGGATACAGAGAATGGGGTTAGATGGAGAAGGTTGATTCGCTATTAGCGCTATGGGACAAGCCGAAAGGAGAAGAGAGAAGTACATGTTTATTTACTGAATTGTAATAAACCAATCTTATAATTATTGTATGTAAGTAAATTATATACTGTATATGTGTGTGTTGTGTGTGTGTGTGTGGTGTGTGTGTGTGTGTGTGTGTGTGTGTGTGTGTGTGTGTACCTATGTATACACATGCACATATCTATACACATATAAGTATGATAACTTTTATATTTATTTAATTTTAACCTAGGATTTTGGCAAAAGGGACAGTAACACATTGTCCTGTGTATTAATGATGGGTTATATTTTTATTTATTTATTCGGTTATTTCTGTTTTCTGTTTAATTATTTGACGAACAATCTCAAGCAATGAAGAGATACACTCACACAAACAGTGTTTTATTGACCATCCCTTGTAAACTGCAGCCAACATAAACATGAAAATTGACCTCATGCAATCTATCTATCTATCTATCTATCTATCTATCTATCTATCTATCTATCTATCTATCTATCTATCTATCTATCTATCTATCTATCTATCTATCTATCTATCTATGTAGCCAAGTCACTGTAACCAAATGCATAAATCTATAGGTATATGTCTATACATTGGGTACTGTGACTTTCTCTGAGGTTCATTCTTCATATCAATGTCCTACGCTTCTCCTTCTTTTGATGGAGTTATTAATTTATCATAAATATAGAGGGCATAATGAGCTCAAAACAAGATATTATTTTCATTTTTTTCCAAGTCTGCTCAAGCTCATAATAGGAAAACTGTTTGTGTTTTGCAGTTCCATGCTTCACTTAACCCATCTCATTCGCCTCCTCTTCACTAACCACTGTCTTGTTGCTTCTGCCCAAGTGGCTCCCTTTGAATACACCACTTGGATGAACAATTAATTATTT